>NW_020949613.1:25311208-25330652 GCF_900497805.2 Vombatus ursinus
TTTCTTTCTTTCTTTCTTTCTTTCTTTCTTTCTTTCTTTCTTTCTTTTTTGAGGCAATCAGGGTTAAGTGACTTGCTCGGCTAGATTTGAGGCTAGATTTGATCTAAAGTCTTCCGGACCCCACGGCTGGTGCTCTATCCACTGCATTGCCTAGCTGCCCCTGACATTTGCTTTCTAAGAAAGGACCAGTCTTCTGAGTGGCTTCAGTTGTGCCGCCACAGTTTGGACAATTGGACACATGGTTAAATAACCTTTAATTTACCCAGCTTCCTTTGGGGTTAGCCAGATTCTTCAAAGGTGCCATTTTATCTATTTGCCTCCAGGCTCTGAAATGACACCATTCAGAATGGGAAGCACAAACAGACGACAAAAGGGGTAGGAGGCAGAGGAAATGTGACTAGATCTGTCTTAATTTATATCTTTGGGAGGGACCGCTCTGCAGCTGGTTCCAGCACAGGGAAGATGACCTATACTTAGAGGAACAATGAGCAAAATTTCTTTTCTTCTTTTCCATGTAATTTTATGGAATGAGAACATGTCCCAGGAGTAAAGGATCAGGAGGTAGCATATTATCTTTCCATGCAAATTTCCTGGCATTTCTCAGCTACTAAAAGAATTACTCTGCAGTTTGTGAACTAATAATAACTTAGTTAAAGGTTTCATTTTATACTCTGACCAAACATGATATAAAAGGACCACACTTTTCACAAATACTCTCTCCTTTACTGGGCTTGGCAAGGGTAGATTTGATCTCTTCCTTTCTGAGGAAGACTCACCAGAACGTCGTAAGCAATTAACTTAAATGGTTGATATGAAATGGAGAGGTAGGAGCGGAGTGGAGAGTGCTTTGAAAAATCAATGGCCACTGGCAGTAGTATCTAGGGAACTCATGTTTTCCTAGGGAAAAAAAATCTTAGAACCACATGGAAATCATTGTTCTCTGGAACAATGAATAGAACTATGCATCTTTTGGCAAGCTAAAAGCAATTTCATTTCATGTAAATTTTTGAAGCCCTAAAGACTGTACATTCTTATGGCTTTAAGAAATTATAGTTAGAGTTTGGCCTACCTAAACAAAGCTTTCAAAATGTTAACGGTCCCCCAAAAAATGTTAGTGGCTACTAGTCTGACCCTGGCTAAAGCTGATTATGTACACTCAGAATGAATTTCTTAAAAAAAGATTATTTTAATGATTTGACCTCACTCTCTATCCCCATCTTCCCCAATCATTCTCTGTGAAGACACAACCATAATAAACAATTAATTACACACAGGAAAGTATATTTTGGAACAATTGTAATTCCATTAGTTCAGGCATATTATATAAGTTTCATTTAGAGTATAAAAGTCAGGACACTTGTTGCAGGGTGTTATTTTTTTTGCGTAGTTTGATCTCTGTGATTAAACGGTTCACACCCTTTTGAAGACATCTGAAATAAACAATCTTTCAAATCTATTGGCATAGACATATTATAAAGTGTATTTTTTCATGAACTTACCTCATTTGATTTCTTAGTATACATGTAAACAAATATTGTATATCAAAACATGTAATAATTTAAAAAATTAACTAGAGGAATGGCTTAGCCAATTATGGTATACAAATGTCATATAATCTTGTGCCATAAGAAATAATGACAATGAATAATTCAAGGAAAAATTGGAAGAGTTATATGAACTGATGTAGAATGAAGAAACAAGAACAATATATACAATGGCTACAGTAATGTGAATGAAGACAATACTATAAAGAAACTGATCTCAAGTTAATGCAATAACCAATATTAGTCTTAGAGGACAGCTAATGAAACACACTTTATTCTTTTTAATCAGAGCTGGGGGGAAGGGAAGTAAGATGTTATGGCACATAACTACTGTGTCATTTGACTCTGCTGAACAATTTGTCTTTTTTACAAAGGAGGGTTCAACTGGAGGAGGTTGTATTAGGAAATGACAGGTGCAAAAAATCCCAAAAGCACTGATAAAACCTGTTTAATAAAAAGTAACAAAAGCTATGTTACTTTTAAAAACCAGCTAGTTGATTTTTTTAAACTGATTTGACTGGTCCAGTGTGTCAACTCAAATAGTGCACACACACACACACACACACACACACACACACACACACGCACACACACACACACACACACGCACAAACACACACACACAGCTCATGCCAGTTATACTTCATGATATCCCTTTATCTTTAAATAATCAAATTTTACTATTTGCAATGAATTAATATTAATTAGAAATAAATCTTTATTCGGTAGGTAGATTATTTTCTTTCTCAATAAAAAAGGATAACATGAATTTCAAATAGATTATATCAGTGATAAAAGAGTAAGGAAATGTAAGCAACAAACTTATCCAGATCAAAAAAAAAAATAAATTGTGTGTTTCCCAAATGATATCAAAGAGAAATTAAACATTAATGATTGAAAAGAAAGTGGTGCTTATATGGAATTGAAAGTATTCATTAGTTAACCTAGAGAGGCACTGTCTGCTTTTGCTTTCTTTTAGATGCTTTACAGTGTGTTCTATTTTTGGTTTCAGTTTTCTGAAAGACGTGCAATCACCCCAATAGATTTGAAAAAGTTGTTTATTTCAGATGTCTTCAAAAGGGTGTGAACCATTTAATCATAGGGATCAGACTAAGAAAAAAAATAAAATCCTGCAACAGGTGTATATTGGTACACATACTTTCTTTTTCCATAGTATTATTAATTTCTAGACTGTTTTTCTTTGTTAGTCACTTTCAGATTAGCCCTAAGAATTGTGTGTGGCTGCTTTCTTTCAGAACATACTAGAAAAATATTTCTGAGCATATCTTGATTGCAGTCATAGGAGATCTCCCCTCCCCCTTTTTAATAAAAAAAGGAATTTTAAACAGAAATCTTCCTATTTCAGATGATTTGATTAGGTGAAGGTTGTGATGCCTGTTCCAGAGCAATTTCAAATGACATAAATTGTATTTTTAGATTTCACATTTGGAGTTTTCACAAAGAAACTAAGAAGGATCTATTTCAGGGAAATAACACTGCTGCTGCTACTTGTCATGTGTTCCTGAAATGTATTCTGCATCTTATGATAAGAATTGTCTGCTGTAAAACCACATAGTGCAAGATTTTTTTTTGAGTCAATTCTCCTTTTCAACTAACTTCTAATTTAAGCCAACTAATGCTTAATGCAATTTAACTTAAAGTTTTGCAGTGAATGTTCAACCAGTTCAAAATCATTTATGGCGTCTCCTACCTTGAATGTTTGTATCCGTCAAAGCTTTATATAAACAAATAATTAGCACACACACATACTCGCACGCACCAACCATTTAAATTAGAACTCACCTTGGGATCCTTGAACTTGGAGAGCAAGTCCCAAAATACAAAATATCAGTCCAGTTTCCAAATGCATTCTGGTTATTGATCATGGGCTACTTCTGATGACAATCAATTGGAAAAAAATCCCTTTTATTACTATCTCAGAAGTTATTTTAAAAGCAAAAGAATAATTGAAATGGTCTTTCTTCTTTCTTTAAATTCTTCCCATTATGAAGCTTGTTGATTGATATATTTATCTATGTCAGAGTCCTTGGGAGGAACTGGCATAACAGGCATCAAAGTATAGACTGTGGAGCATCAATCTTCTAGGTTTGCCTGCCTATCACAAAGGGCCAAATGGAGGTGCTAGTTTCTGGGAAAAAGCTGTCAGTTTCTGTTTCTGGAATAATCTGCTCATCTTCTGCTCAGACATAATCCCTTCTTAAGGGCCAGTGGAAGAATTGTCATCCTATTAACCTTCTGGAGTAGCATCTGTCAGCTTCAGTTCCAGGAGTCCTGGACAGCATTATAAATAAACCACTGGAATCCATTAAAAGTGGCCATTGACAGAAGGGATAACTTAAAAAAAAAGCTATTCACCTATTTAGTGGCACAGAGAGTTTTGGAGACCCTGTCAGACGCCAAGGAAGGTTGACATTTTAGGGTAAGATGTTTCCAAAATGATACAAACAGGTAATAATCCATTGGAATATAATAATTACTTCCCTAAAGGTATCTTCCACTTCAGTGGTCTGGAAACCCTCTCTGGCCTCATACCAAATAACAGGTCCTACACCTTCCTTTAAATAAAACATTGGGAGTAGCAAATTTTAGCTAAATTAAAAAAAAAAGATCATTGCCCAACTGATAGTCATCACATCTGGAGCAGTCATTTTAAAACTGAAGATCACAGAACAGGGTGAGAAATCACTGTTAGCTGGAATAGGTCAAGGGATAGTTGTAGACAGGTATAACAAAATAAATGGTTCTTTAACTTTGTTACATAAATAATCCTGCTATATTAATGTGTGTTGGGTATAGGATCATAGGAATCAATGAACCTGGAAGAACCTAGAAATCAGCTTGTCCAATAGCAATTGGACAATTGCAGTATTTTACAGATGAGGAAACTAAGGCCCAGAGAAGTAAGGTGATTTGCCTGAAGGCACAAAGCTATTAAGACACTAAATCAAGGGATTTGAATACAGGTCCTTTGATTCTAAGCCCAATGCCATTTTCAAGGTGCTATTAGCTTGCACATGAGTTCACAATATTTTTCAAGGATGAATTATCATTAGCATGTGTATATACCTAAAATTTTACTGGGTACTGGGGGACAGAGAGAGAGAGAGAGTTGTTGTTTGTCCTTCATTTTTGAAGAGAGTCAATGACATCACAGGAGATATCTTGACTTGTGAGTAAATTGAATGTGAGGCAGAGTTGTGCAAAATTGTCAGACTCACTCTCTCTTCCAGAGTCACCGAAGTCCAGTGGCAAGACAAAAAGTCAGAACAATTGGTAATGATTCCAGGATGCAATGAATGACCTTGGCATCTTCAATATCTGACCAAGCTCTAAGTGTCCCACAGCACCTGCTTCAGAGGCCTTTGGAAAAAATGTTCTCAGCTACTCCTTCTGCCTGGGAAGTCTTCACATGCTTGGGGTAAACATCCCCCTAACTCACCCTAACAGGTTTGAAGCTTGTTGGTTACTCTTAACCTAGTTTAGCTCATCTGCCAAGATGGTTTTACTGGGATGTGGCCACTGAGCATGCTACAGCTTCTTGGAGCCACAGGTGAGAGTTGGGTGATAGGTGGACACCAAAGGTGGATGAGCAGCCCTGAAAAGGGCTCAACAAACCCCAATGCCAGAGGTGCTAGTCCTCCCTGAACATCCCATACACCCTGGAATGTTGAGTATATGAATAAGAACAGTAAGAAATTAAGGTGGAAAGGAAGGTGTAAGCCAGTTTTTGGGGGGGGTATGGTATACCAGGCAAAGCACTTCTTGTTTTACCCTGTATTCTAATTCTAAGTTTTCTAGGTAGTGTGATCTGGAATCTTGTCTAAGAGCTGAGATGGGAGATTTCTCTAGCAGCACCTGCCTTAGGGGATGTCTCAAGAGTAAGCACAGATCTAAGAGCTTGATTATTTGCCTTTCTAGAGAGATAAAAGGAGTTCCTGAGCAGCATGCCTCTTGGGAAAAGAAGAGGATTGTCCATATCACTCCTGAAACTGGAGGACAGTAAAAGTCTAAAATCATGAGATGAGAGAGCAGTGTATTTTGTTCCTTTCTATAACCATGATTTATTTGGAAATGAAGTCTGATGGAAATGCTTGTGCCGAAGCCTCAGAGTGTTTGTTGGTTGACTTGACAGGGAGTCCAACTACAGTAAGTGAACCAACTAGCATTTTTTAAGTACCTGGTGTCCTGGGATACCTGAGTAACTGTCAGTCTCATTTGTTAAGCATATGTTATGTGCTAGGCACCGTACTAGGTGCCGGGGGTACAAAGAGAGGCAAACAGCGGTACCTGCTCTCAAAGACTTTACAGTCTAATAGGGGAGACAACATGTAAATAACTATGTACAAACAAGATACAGGATGAATTGAAGATAATAAACAGAGGAAAGTCACTATCATTTAGGTGGATTGGTAAAGGCTTCTTGCAGAGGGTGGGACTTTAGCTGAGATTTGAAGGAAGGGAAGGCAGGAGGTGGAGATGAGGAGGGAAATCATTCCAGGCTTGGGGGAAAGTGAGTGAAAGTCCAGAGATAGAGTGTTGTATGTGAGGAACAGCAAGGGGCAGGTGACATTAGATTACAGAATACGCATAAGGTGTAAGACCAGAGGATTAGAAGGGTTGAAAGGATCTCGATTATAGAGGGGTTTATAAACCTAATAGAGGATTTTATATTTGATACTAGAAGCAATAGGGAGTCACTGGAGTTGATTGAAGTGGGGGTGGTGTTGATGTGGTCAGGCATGCTTTAGGAAGATCTATTTATTTGGGCTGAAGTGGGAAGAGATTTGAGATCAGCCAGACCAACCACTAGGCTATTTCAATGATCCAGGCATGAAGTGATAAGTGACTGTACAGAGTGGTGGCAGTGTTAGAGAAGAGGAAGGGGCATATACGAGAGATGTTATGAAGATAGAAATGATGCGACTTGGCAACTTATCAGATATTTGGGGCCAGAGTTGAGGAGTCAAGAATGACACCTAGGTTGTGAACTTGAGTGACTGGGAGGAAGTTAAGAAGAAGGGAGGGTTGGGGGAATGAAGATAATGAGCTCAGTTCTGGACTTGTTGAGCTTCAGTTATCTACAAGTCATCCAATTTGAGATATTTAGCAGGCAGTTAAAGATGTGAGATGGGAGGTTGGGACAGAGGCTAGGGTGGGACAAATACATTTGATAATTATCTGCATAAACATGATAGTTGAATTCATGGGAACTGATGAGATCATCAAATGAAAAAGTATAGAGGGGAAGAGAGAAGAGGGCCCTGGACAGGGCTCTAAGGGACACTCACATTTAACAAACATGACACAGATAAAGATTCAGCAAAAGAGACTGAGAAAAAAAAGAGGTTTGGCAGGTAAAAGGAGAATGAGAAGAGATGAGTATCACAAAAAGCTAGAGAGAAGAAAGTGGTCAACAGTGTCAAAAGCTTCAGACAGCTCAGGAAGGATGAAGATTGAGAAAAGATCGTTTGAGAAAAGATAAGAGATCGTTGTGGGGCAGCTAGGTGGCATATCCCATAGAGCACTGGCCTTTGAGTCGGGAGAACCTGAGTTCAAATCCAACCTCACTCAGACACTTAACACTTATTGGCTGTGTGACCCTGGGCAAGTCATTTAACTCTGATTGCCTGGGGTGGGGGAAGGGAAGATCATTGGTAACTTTGGAGAGAGCAATTTCAGTTGAATGATGACACCAGTAGAGTTAAAGAAGGTAATAAGAGGAAAGGAATTGGAAGTATTGATAGTAGACAAGGAGGCATTATGAATTTTGGATGTACTGCATCATGCCCTGTGGAAGAGAAGGATTTCACTGGAATGCCATAGTGTTGTCCTCCTGGTGACAAATTCAGTTCCTTTCAAAGAAGGGCTTTATGAGTTTTCTGTATCTATTTATGGGCTCTGGCAAATTCCTTTTATCTTCTGCATTTTCCGTGGGATATGATAAAGGTGATCTTCTGCCTGTGCAATATAGGAGCTAGGGGCCCTGTGAACCACAGTTGTGGAAACCTAGATATGAACATTTTTGGAAATTTTCTGCTATAAATTCTGAGTGAGTACTATGAGCCTCAGAGATATTGATCTTTTAGGGCCATTTCTGAAATCAGATGTAGTCTATGAGCCCAGACATTGGTAGCCCTGGGGTATGACTTATATAGAGCATTTGTTTTTTATCTAAAATATCAACAAAGTTAATTGCTGTACATTTAAACCCACCTGTGCATTTACTAAGCACATCTGTTTTTCAAATTTTCACAATGAAATGTGTGTATGTGTGTGTGATAGACAGACAGACAGACAGGCAGATAGAGACAGGAAAAGAGATAGAGTTCAATCTGACACACACACTAGTATTTTGAAGGTCAAGAGTTCCCTATTTTAAAGGCTCTAGTTCTTTTAGGGAATTACTGGAAGCAGAATCCTTAATACTTGTGTACTTTATTCACATTGTTCTCTTTTATTTAGCTGAAAATAGGCTTTCCTATTATAATTTTTAATGGCCATGTTTTTCAGTGCTTCTATTTCTAAAAAAATTAAAAAATGATGATAGTCATCCTGTATTCTCCAGAAACCCAACAACAACACATTTAAAAGAATCATGGCACTTTGAACTTCAACTTTGCTATTTCAAAGTTCTGAGAAAAAATATTTCATTACATTGAGCTTTCCAGAGAAGTGCTCTAGTTACCAGTTCCTCTGTCCTCACTATTCTGTACATGACAGGGAAATGTTAAGTATTATATGAGCTTGAGGCTATATAGCAGGCAGTGAAGGTCTATGTAATACAGTAAAGGCTCATCTTCAAGGAGATATTAGAAACATACTTTATGGGAAATTAAGTTATTCTTTAGGTGGAGAGAAAATAAATAATTTTAAATGAATGAAAATGACTTTACCACATTGTCCTTCTCAGGGAAATATGTTACCTAAAGGGTAATGTGCCAGCTTTTGGGTAAAACAATCAACTAACCAAATAAACCCAACAGTTGTTAACTGATCTTTAAGCCATTTTTTATGTTCTAGCAGCACCTTTATGCATTTTTCTGTTTAAGTAGAACACCTGATACACAAAAACAAGAATGATACACATCTATTATAGCTAAAACAGTGCTTTTAGGGACCAACAATAACTCCTTTAAGGGCTATTGTATTTAATTGCAACTCACTGTTAGTTAATTCAGAAGTGCTTCTTCTAGCTGGTTGTCTGTCAATAATCATAGATTCTTAAAGACGTAAGGTCGTCCTCTTTTTCTCCAGTCTGGTAGAATTTCTCTAATGCATTAAAAATGTACAAGTAAAGCATGGATAGAGTAGTGATTTTTTGATGCTGCAGCCATAATTCCAAATAAGTAGACTTAAATGGGTCAGATAGGGCCCTTAATAATCACAATACATTCTACTTCAATTCATCCCTTCTGGCATCATTGATAGAAGGAACTTTTTTGGTTAAAAAAATAGACTTTAAGAAAATGCTAATTTTTTTTCTTGTCAGAAAAAGAAAAAAATGCTATAAGACTGAAGAGCCAATAGAAAGATTGTTTTGTGACAAAATTAAATTAGATTCAACAAACATTTATTGGGGGCTACTTATGTGTAGGGAGATATCCAAGGGGCTGAAAGGTGACTATATGACCTTCTACTTAAATTTTCAAGTGACTGCCTTACTACCTATAGGTAGAATACTTAAATGAGTACCTTGGGTACAAATAAGATGCTATCTCTCTCTGAAGAGCCCTTTGTTTGCTTCTTTAGCAGAGGAACAGAGAGAATACTACTTTCCAAATGACTCAATTTTATGAGACATTTCTGGGTTCCAAAATGTCCAACATCATTAAAGAGTCTTTCAAACTTGAAATGTTGAGCCACCCCATGAGGAAAAATTTGTTCATTCTGTTACTGTTTTAACCCAATTGTAATCTTGGTGAATATTCATTTCTATTCAACTCAGAAATGATTTCCCAACTATGCACTAAATTCAAGGCACTGGGTTCACAGGAAGGGAGTATAAATTCCAGTTTGAGAGATCCAAAAAGGCCACCTGGAGGAGGTGGCATTTGAGTGGGATTTTGAAGGATCCCAAATGATGGAGATATGTATGCTGAAGTAAGGAATCAAGGCAGGGAAGGTATGCCAGACAGATAACAACATGAACAAAAGTATGAAAATGTGCACAATTGCAAGTTGATTGCTTTGGCTAAAGCCCAAAGCAGGTGATGTCCTGCCACCCCTGACAGAAGCAAAATGTCTAAGATCATATCTTTGGTGGCCTTGCATCTTCATTATTAACCAAGGTATCACCGAATGTAGCAACATACAATATCTGAGACAGCTCATATGGCATTGTTACTAAGAGAGAGAAAAGCAGTTGAAGCAGGGTGGGAGCAGCAGTAATACTTAAAGCAGTGATCTCTAAGGTAGGGACAGATCTTCAGAGCTCACCTTCTTGATCTTTAGCCTTTCTACCATTAGCATACAGTTACAGGATTGCACATAAAAGCTGATTGCAGGGAGAACTAGGCAAAGAATAGAGGTGGAATCTGACAAGGGCTTGCTGCAATCACATTTGCCCCAAGATAGAAGCAGAGAGGTGATCATTTTCATGATGGTGGGCATGATAGCAACCAAGAGAGAAGGAACCAATGTCCTCATCTGTCCTCATTAATTTCTGAGGTTCTTCCCAAGTAGGAAGATTGAGATGACAACAAAGAACCTTCTCCCTTCTGGAGATTCAGCAGGTCTGTAAGTGAGCCCTCACTCTAGCCTTAGCTCTGCATAGCTTGCACTAGTTTGGCCTTTGATTTCTCACCTGCAAGTAATCCAACCTCCTCAAACCTCAGTAAGAATCAAAATGCAAATGAAATGACTTGGGCCTTTCCCTTTTTTGACACAAACAATTGTGAATAGAATAATAGGAGAGCAAATTGGCAGCTGATGGGAGAGGCAGCTAAGTGGTACAGTGAGTAGGGTGCTGGAGTCCTGAAGAATTGAGTTCCCATACTGTCTCAGACATTTGCAGGCTGTGTGATCCTGGCCAAAACACCCAATCTTTGTCCCCCTCAATTTCCTCTTTTGTAAAATGGGGATAATAACAGCACCTACCTCACTGGGTTGTTTTGAGGGTCAAATAAGATTACATATAAAAAACACTTTGCAAACTTTAAAGTATTTTTTTTTACTAACAAATAATAGCTAGTTAGTGTTATTAGAATAATACAAAGTGCCACTTTGCACCTTCCTCTGTTCATGACTGTGGTCAGACATTCGGAATATTATGATCAGTTCTGGCAAACACAGATTAGGAGGGACATTAATGAAATGACTTTCAAGTGAAGGGCAACCAGGATGGTGAATGGCCTCATGATCTTGCCATATAAGGATCAGGATGAAAGAACTAGGGATGTTTTGCCTGAAGAAGGGAAAACTTGAAAGGATGTGATGGGTATCTTTAAATATTTGGAAGGTTATCACTTGGAAAAGAAATTAAGTTTGTTCTGTTTGGCTCTAGAGGAAAGGTCTGGAAGAAATAAAATGAAGTCACCAAGAATAAAATTTAAATACAATGTAAAGAAAAACTTCTTAATAGGGCTAGCCAAAAGTAGAATGGGCTGCCTCATTGTGGTAGATATCATCTCACTCAGATCTTTGAAGACCACTTATTGGGTATGTGGTCTCTTGTGGTTATGGTTTTGACTAGCTGGCATTTAAGGATTCTTTGAAGTGCCTAAGGTCACACACATTCAGAATCAGAATTTGAACCCACGTCTCCTGATTCTGTATCTAGCTTTTTTTTTGACTGTATGAGACTTTCTTTTTTCTCTCTTTACATGAGCCAAAGGATTCATAAGCCACAATAAGAGACCACAAGGTATACATTTTCCCTTCTATTATCTCATACTTAGCACCAGAACAATTCCACAATCTAAGATGCAGAGATACTTTCATTGACACAGATTTTGGGAACAAACTTACTTTGGACAGAATTATCCTGGGTAAGGTGAAGGTTGCAGGAATTTTTAGTTTCCACAGAAATGGTTCATGGAATCATTAGCTGAGGATGAGAAACAGACACCTTTCCAGTGTGGGTGAATCAGGATCAGGGTCATATTTCTGGGCTAGCATGGTCAATTTATCTGTGCTTTTCTAACTTCTGTCTCACTAGGAGAGATCTTCTGAACTGTAATGGAGAGGGAATTAATATCCTAGGGAGCCATTTCTATGCCTTAATAAAGTCAAGCATAATCATGTAAGCTTTTTGAGAGCAGGAATCATTTAATTTCTTCTCTGGGGGAAAAGAATTATACAATTTCCTGCAGGATCTCTTAATTACTTGGAATGTTATTTAATTTCTTTTTCCTTTGAATTGATTTTTTTTTCACAGAGATTTGCTTCATTGTTAATGACAGTTGATATCTCTATGTTACCTTTAGACTATGAACTGTGGAAGAACAAAACCAAAGACCTACTCTGCTATGTTCTCTGTAGCTTCCTAACACTGCTATGTGTTAAATGACCCCTGATCCCATGATCCAATCAATGTGGTCCTGGAAAGTAGGTCGTTAGGCAGTGTCATAAAGTTGACTAAGCATGTGCTAGTTTTTGTTAACATTGGGCCTGCTCCAACACATTTGGCAATATATATTTACAGTTTCCCTAGTTTCTAGTTTCTCTAGATGGCAGTTGAGTGCAAGGTTCTTGTATTTGCATTCCAAGCACTTCATATGGTGCCTAGAACATAGAGGGCATTTAACAAATGTTTCTTGATTAATTAATCATCATTGATAACGTTTGGATCTGTGTCTAAAACAGTATAGTAGAAACCCAGCTTTTGTTTCTTGGCATTTTGTCAGTTACTTCTTTTGGTTCTGCCTTATCAACACCCATTTCCTAATCTTTCCATCTTCATCTGTGTCAATAATGCAAATCTGACATTAAGGAAATACCTTGTAGCTCTAGGGTACAGATGGCTGGCTTCTCTGACTTTCTTTGAGTCCCAGCTAAAATTCCAACTTCTGCCAAGAAGGCTTTCTGGGTCTCTCTTAATGTTAATGCCTTCTCTCTGATGATTACTTACAATTTATTCTTTCTAATTTATATAACTTGTTGATGTTATAGTTGTTTGCATGTCATCTCCTCCATTAGACTGTAAGCTCCTGGAGAGCAAGGATTGCCTTTTGTCTTTCCCTAGAATTTAGCAATGTGCCGGGCATCTAGCAGGTACTTAACAAGTGCTTTTTGTCATGATGTGAGGAAAATTCTGCAGGAAGTAAACAAACTCAGGAAACTCAACAGAAGCTATGGTGACTGTGTAGTTATCGGTAGGTGACCTAGATATTACCATATGATTATTGGGAGTGTGAGGGTTTGATTGTGTCAAAGAGAAAGCAACTGTCCAAGTGATGTAGCTATAACATTTACTCATAAGCTGATGCCCCCATTAGAAGCAAAAACCATGTACCTATTAGGACCGAAGTTAGGAACTCAGTGCTGGTGATCTGATTTAGCCATCTTTGTTAGTATTTCTGAGTTGAGTTCTTACTGGGAAAGACTATAACGCTGAACATTTATACCTGAGATAATAATATAAGAGGATGATGTTTTACAGACAATTCCCTTCATCTGGTGTTTGAGATTTCCCCTCACATCTGACCCTTCACATCAGTCCATTGGGGTAGTTCATTTGAAAATGACAAAAGGGAATCATGATTACCCTTATCGTGACTAACATTTATATAGGACCTTAAGGTTTGCAGAGTATTTAACATACATTGTCTCATTGGAATCTTACAACAATCCCAAGAAAGAGGTATTACATTATTATTCCAATCTAACAGCTGGGGAAGGTGAAATTTAGAGACATTAAGTGCCTTGACCTTGATCACAAAGCTACTAAGTATCAGAAGCAGGATTTGAATCCATCCAGGTTGACCTGACTCCAAGGCCAGCACTTTATCCAGTATGCCTTGATATCTTTTCATATATATGTGGCACTCCCTCTGACTTTTCTCTCCCAACTCACACTTGAAATAGGAGGTTGGATCCCCAAGAGTAGGAATGCCACCTCACTGTAGATGACTACAGGCATGATGACTACTCTGATAACGACTACTATGAAACTATCCTGACTACTGTAGCTCATGAGCCTATATCAGTGTACTTCCCATTTATAAACAATCAACCAGGAGATTCAATGAGATTTTTTTTAAAAAAGTCATTACTTAACGTAAGTATAACAGAATAACAGAACAGTAGTTACAATGCATTGTCCCCCAAAACCTAAGATGCCCTCTTCCACAAAGACCCACAAAATCCAGAATAAGGAGAGTAAGCACAAACTTGAAGTATAACATTAGTGACACATATGTAGGAAATGCATGTAGCTAAGGCAACTCACAAATCCAGAAAATATGACTTAAAGATCTTCTCCCTGGAAGCATTGATGAAATTCACTTTAGGAAAGAGAATCAATGTAGGTGATGGATGAATTGCTATGCTGCTAGGCTGGGTTGGGCCCTTACATGATGAGGTAGAAAGGAGTACTTGAGGCAGATGGAGCAAGCAAGATGCAGGATATGACCAGCCAGAAAAGTGACCAAAGAAGACTATGCATTGGAGGCCCCCACTATGGACTTACCTGTGTGTTTTCACAAAGCACCCTCAATTCCAGAACAACTCTTCCCTTCCCTTTTCCTATCCACTTTGCTTATCTATGATAAAGGCACCTCGGGACTACTTGATATCCTAGGCATTTAGGAGCTATGCATGCTCCTCTCATTCTCTTGTCCCCTTTCCCCCCATTCCATAAAATTGTATTTAAACCATACCTTTAACCTGGCTAACCACCTTTGCCTCCTAGGGGAAGCTGAGGCCACTTTGTTCCATTGGGGGAGCAGGGTCAGCAGCCTATGCTCTGTCTCACCCAGATGGGAGCAGGCCCACTTGGGTGCATCACCCCAATAAATGCCTTTCTTTAACTTGGAGACTGAGTGAATTCTTTTTTTTAATTTTAAATTAATTTATTTTTAGTTTTCAACGATCACTTCCACATGCTTTTGAGTTTTAAATTTTTCTCCTCCTCCCTCCCCCCTCTTTCCCCAAGATGGTGTGCAATCTGATATAGGCTCTACATATACATTCCTATTAAACATATTTTCACATTAGTGATGTTGTAAGAAAGGATTAGAACCAATAGGAGGAACCATAAGAAAAAGGAAACAAAACAAAACATAAGAAAAAAAAGAGCAAATAGTATGCTTCGATCTGCATTCAAACTCCAAAGTTCTTTCTCTGGATGTGGATAGTATTTTCCATCATGAGACTTTGGGAGATGTATTTGATCCTTGCACTGCTGAGAAGGACTAAGTCTATCAAAGTTCCTCGTTGCACAATGTGGCTGTTACTGTGTATAGTGTTCTCCTGGTTCTGCTCACTTCATTCAGCATAAGACCTGCATGTCTATTCATCATATAGAGCATGGTGTGTCTTAACTAGACCAGTGGCTCAGTATGCTTGTTATTGGCAGGGCACAGGCTGCTGGACAGGTCAATTCAATGCCTAGAATTGAGCAGGAACCTCAGGTGCTGGACTAGTTGCTCAGAAAGCACAGCATTTCTGCTAGACATATTAAGCTGAGTAGGTTGCTCAGCCCTTGGGCTGGCTCCTCACAGAGGAAAGCTCTGCTTCAAGAATGGACTGGGAAGCCAAGAATGGCTGCTGGGCTGGCTCGTCACAGTGTAAGCATCTGTACTGAATGAGTTGATTCACTAGACTACTTGGACTTACTTTTCAGTGCCCATGACCTTTAACCTCAGACTCAACTAGGTTTTACTTTACTCTTTCAGCTGAGTTTTTATAGTCCTTTTTTTTAAAAGATAGAGAACTAATCGTCCTTTCAGAAAGGACAGAGATCCTTAGTTTTATGACTAACCCCCCCCCCCCCCCAAACTTTCTAGATCATCAGCCTCAGGATCTTGGCTTTGAGATTATTTCCTGGGTGGGGGGTGGAGAGAGGTTGGGGGTGGGTAGAAAAAGTTTTGTCTTTTTTGTTTGACAATTCTTCCTAGTTCAGAACTGGGTTCCCTTGGTGAGGAACCCTAACTTAACTTATGGTAACTATCTAGTTACATTTCTCAGATTCCTGTTTGGTAAATATGTGACTGGGGCTAGAGCTTATGAGACAAGCTGTCCCCTGGGGAAAATACAACTGAACTATTTAAAGTCTCAGACCATTTACATTCAGTAATTAAGGGCTAGGTAAGAAAAGAAGCAAAAAGATGGCCTAGTTTGCCTTCACAAAAGAATCAGTTTCATTGCCTCAGACAAACTGAGACCTGGGAAAGATCTTATCTTAAAAAGACCAATGTCTTCCACTGCATCCGGGGCCCATTGCTAGTTGTCTTGAATTATGTCTTGCCACTGGCCTCCCCATGACTCTGGTGAAGAGAGTGAAGCTGATGACTTTGCACAGCTCTGCCTCAGTTATATCCAGTTCACTTGCAAGTCAAGGCATCACCCTCTTGATGTCATTAACAACCGTTTGCACTTGAAAGGTCTTTACCTTTAAATTTCATTGTCTCTGTCTTTATCCCTTATGCCCTTCAACTTAGTTGAAATTCAACCAGGGAAAACTCGTACATGGGTATTCTGTACTTATGTTCCTAGAACACTGGAGAAACCTGAATTGGAATACTTCTTGTCTGAAGACAATGGGAAGGAAAGAAGTTACTGGCCTGAGTTGGTCAGATTCTTAGGGATGATGACCACTGATGAGAACTGGCCTCTGTCTAGATTACTCAGGTTTTTATCTGAGAAAACATTTCTATGCCTCCACTATTTCTATTCTTAAGTAATCAGTCCTGGGAAAGAAGATAGAACCCTCTGATTCTGCACTTTTTGAGGTTTTTGGGGATCATTCCAATCACATTCTATTGGCCAGGACTTCACCTAACACACAACTGCCACCTAGAGGTAGAACTGGGAAACTGTAAGCACATGTTGGCAACTGTTCCAACAGACCTATGGAATGAAACCCAGCACATGCCTACTACCTTATGATGTGGTTTCTAGGACCACATTGATTGGATCATAAAATTAGTAGCCCTCTACATTGTGTGGCAAAGTGTTATGAGAGTTATAGAGAGCACAAAAGACCAAGTCTTTGGTTTTGTCCTTTCACAACTCATAGTCTAAGGTGATAAAACACACAGATATCATTCACTGTCATCGTCAATGGAGTAAATCCCTGTGAGAAATAGCAATTCAGAGGAAGAAGAGATTAAACATTATCCCAAAGAATGCAGAGATCCTACAGGGAATTGTGTAATTCTTCCCCCCCCCCCGGCATCCTTAAAAGTACATAATGATTTATGGATATTACAAACAAATGAGCAGCAGTATGGACGAATGGATAGTTTTCTTGACCTGAAGTGAGGAGAGATCTGATTTAAAATCCCACCTCTGACTCATTACCTCTGTGAGCAGAGGCAGGTCACTCAGCCCTTCTGAACCTCAGTTTCCTTATCTGTGAAAATGGGGCTCAAGTAAGATAACATGGAAAGTGTTTTGCAAACTCACTATATAAATGGGTTTTTATGCCAGGTTGTGGGAAGGGTGTGGGGAGAAAGCAGAACTGAGTCTATGATGCTATTGGGGAATTTCCGGTGAAGAAACTCCCTCTGTTAATGCAGATGAGTGTCTGCTCTGCACTTTATAGAGATATCTGGGGGTACTCAGAAATTAAAGGACTTGCTAGTATGTGTCATAGGCAGGACTTGAACCCAGGTGTTTCTGACCTCAGGGCTGGCTCTCTAGTCACTGTGCCATGTTGCCTCTCATTGTTTTATGTGTTACCTATGATTAGAGTTAACAGCAAATAAACAAATAAATAAGTGTGTGTGTGTGCATGTGTATAATATAAAGCTAATCTAAATGAATTCCATATATGTATGTATATACATATACATGTTTATGTGTATGTGCAAATGTGTGTATCTATCTCACATTGACTGGCATTAGGCCAGGCCCAACTTTATTCTTAACAAAAAATTCATAACAGTTCAAATTCCTACAGTGCTTTACAACTTACAAAATACTTTCCTAACAACCACTCCATGCCAACGACCTGCTTACTCACACTCTGACCCTCTGGCTCTGGCTTAGCTTACTCCAGAATGGGTACCCTTTGTTCCTGTGCAGAGATTCTGATGGGGACTCCACACTGAGCCATTTAGATATAGCATCTGGCAGGACTCATTCATCACTGTCTCCAGATGCTGGGATCATTCTCATATTCCCCCAGGGTGTCCTCCTGGGCCATAGTAATAGGGAGCTTATCACTTCTTCGTAGTAGCCTCTCTCACACTATGTTGGAGTCTTGGCAACATCTCTGAATTACTTTTTACATGGCTCCCCCTGTAGGGCATGGCAATAATTGTCATACTGATTCCCAGGAATAGCCCTGGGTAGCTTGCATTTCCTTAAGATCAATATGCAAACTAGGTAATCGCAAAGCTAGTTCATAAAAACACACACACGCATACACACATAAATATTTATACACAGAATAGAAGGCTAAACTCAAAATATGGTGGTGACAATTATCAATCACCAAGAGTGTGGTTTAAATAGTAGCTAGGGGTTTTTGAATTTATATATTTCTCCTTCGTTCTAGATGTATTTGTTCATTTCACCAGCATTTATTAAGCCTCTCCATCTACCCTCACATGCCAGGCATAAATCAATCAATCAATATGCATTTATTAAGTGCCTAAAATATACCAGGCACTGTGTTAAGTGCTTGGGGATAGGAAAAGAGGCAAATGACAGTCCCCTTCCCTTTGAGGACATCTCTCTATCCACTATGTCAAAATATCTCATGTGATGCAAATGGTAGGAACAAATATTATCCTTATTTTATATATGAGCAAGCAGACTCAGAAACGGTAAGTGGTACAGAATTAAATAAGACCACATTGCTAGTAGTGGGTGGAATGAGGACTTGAAACTAGTTCAGAAGAGTCCTATGTTCTATCCACTCTTCGTACAATGTTCTTGTCATATCACCATTCCATCTCATGTTAGTGCTCTCTTCCCATAGTGTGATTATGACAAGGAGAAAAACTTAAGCTTTAGTTCTCAAAAACATGGAGCAAAAGCATAAAAATCATAGAATTTAGGAGGTGGAAAGGACTTCAGTGGTCATTCTTAACTGACCCATATCTGAAAAAGGATTCCCTATGACATTCCTTACAAGTCCTCTCCAACAGCCTGATCTAACCTTTGTTTGAAGACTTCAAGTGAGGAGGAACTCAATATATCCTGAAGAAGACAATGCTACTTTTGGATAGTTCTAATTGTTAGGAAATTCTTCCTGAGGTCAAGCCAGAGTCTTGCCTACTTTCACTTCCTACCCATTTCTCCTAATTTTGCTTTTCTGGGTTCCCAAGAACAGGTCTGATCGCTTTTTCACTTGACAGTCCTTCAAATACTTGAAGATAGCTATCATGCTCTTCCTTAGTCTTTTCTTCTGCAGACTTAACATTTCCAGTTCTTTTATTTAAATCTCATTTGGCATGAACTAAAGGCACTTCACCATTGTATTGCCATACTCTAGATATCCTCAAGCTGATCACTGTGCTAACTATTGTGCTAACAGTGGTTTAGGATTGTAAAGTGCCTTCACGTACAATATTTAATTTGATACTAGGATTCAGTGATTTAGAGCTAAGAGGGATCTTAGGCTTCAGATCAGGAACAGATCTGGTCAAATCCTCTCTTTTTTTCTTTTCTTTTTCCTTCTTATCTTCCTTTCCTTATTTCTCTTTTCTTTCTTCTCTTTCCTTCCTTCCTTCCTTCCTTCCTTCCTTCCTTCCTTCCTTCCTTCCTTC
>NW_020949613.1:25330662-25418378 GCF_900497805.2 Vombatus ursinus
TTCCTTCCTTCCTTCCTTCCTTCCTTCCTTCCTTCCTTCCTTCCTTCATCCCTCCCTTCTTTCCCTTCTTTCTCTGTCCGTCCCTTTTTCCTTCCTTTGTCCCTACCTCCCTCACTTCCTCCCTTTGTCTCTTCCTTCCTCCCTTCCCCTCTCTCCCTCCCTCCCTCCCTTCCTCCTTTCCTACCCTTCCTTTTTTATTAATGAAGGAAATGAGATTTGGATAAGTTAAATAATTTGCCTAGTATCACATATGTTACAAGAAGTAGAGCTCATATCTGCAAGTCATTTAACCTCACTGGGCCTCAGTTCCCTCGTAAGTAAAATAAGGGGGCTCAACTAGATTGACATCTAAGGCCCCTTTGGTTCTAAATCCATGATCCTATGATGTGCCTTCATAGTGCTCCAGACCATAGGCTATAAGTGACTTTCCCATATTCACATGCCAGTAAGTGATAGAGCCAGGTCTCAAACCCATATCATTTGACTTAAATTCAGTGCTTTCTTCACTGCCTTCTATCACCTCTCTGGGCTCGATATAAATTAGGGCTTTACTGTAATTCTTCAGCCCCTGAAACTGCACTGAAATTCTGGACTTTCTGTGGCATTAGCAAGAAATGGATGGACCATTAAATGTAACTGCTGCAGGACCAACCTGAATCTGGGGCAAACAAAAGGTTTCAAAATGATGGTATTGAGAAACTTGATGCCAATGCAGCTGACATTTAATTTTCTCCAAAGCCCTTATGGGAGCCACAGACATCTTCAAGAACAAATGAATATTTAGTTTGCTATGCCAGGGTCTCTCTGTTTCCCACTCAGGCTGATGTTTCATTAGCAGGAAGCTCACCTCTGATAGATGCCAGTGGGATGTGAAGGTGTGTGACACAGGCACTGAATTCTTAATTAGTCATCTGCTTATGCTAATTTTTGAGAGCTTTAAATGGAATTGTTTTTAGACCACTACAGTGAAAATTAGGTACTAAGGGACAATACTGACTGAGCCCACTCTCATACTTCCTTACTTATGCATTTACAATCTAATCAGCAAAGCTACCTTGCCATTCTGATTCTGGGACCATACATAGCTCTGTCAATGCATTTGGACAATGTGCTATCACCCTTCTGTATTGGTCTGGGATTTTCCAGAAGCATTAGTGTCTGACTCCATGAAAAAGTTAGAAATAATCTTACTCAGTGACTTTTTATAAACTGAATTTTGTGTAGTAAATGAAACCCCTCTTGGGCCTTAATCTGTGAGATTAGGACTGTATAAGGAAGATAATTCTGCCTGTCCAGATTTATTTTTGGCTTTTATTTTCCTCACACTTAGCCTCCCATTACTCCAGAAGCCCTTTAAGACTACAGTGAACACAGCTGTAATAAGCAAGAACTTTCTTTTCCACCTGTTTTTTAAATGCGATACTGATGACTTAGGTTTTTGTACCATAATCATTTCCTAATGTTCCCTCACTCTTCCCCTGCCTTGTGACAACCAAAAAAGATTAAGCAACAGAGTCAGGACAGCAAGAACATCTACAGTGTATGCAGTATTTAAGTTGTGCTTCAATTCTTTGCCAACAGAAGGAAATGTGTTTCATCAACTGTCTTCTGGGATCAAGATTGGTTATTGCCAGTTGCTATTTTGACAGGTTGCCTTTTTCTCTCCCAGAAAAGACTGTGTTCAGAAGAGCCCTTGTTTTTGGAGCTAAGGGACTTAGTTCTTTTACTTATTACCAGGATGATCTTGGGTAAGTGATTTGTCTGAGTCTCAGTTTTTCATCTGTAGAATGAGAGTGGCAGAGTGAGTGACTTCTAAGGTCCTTTGTGGCTCTACACTTAAGATCTTGAAAGAATTTTTGAGCATTGAGACTGGACCTGTGATTTTACTTGTATAAGGAACTTCCAGACGAGGAAATCTTCTTGTTAATGCAGATCAGCAACATGTCTAAGAATTGCCCAGAGGACTGAGAGTCCAGTGGCAAGACAAAAGTCAAGATGACTAGCAATGGCCCAGGATGCAGTGGATGACGTTTGCATCTGCAATATCTGACCAAGTTCTCAGTGCTCCACAGAGCCTGCTTCATCTGCCTTCATGGCCATTGGAACAAATTGTTCTCATCTGCCCATTCCACTGGAGGAAGGCTTCACCTGCTCAGAGTAGACACACCCCTAACTCACCGATGGGTTTGAGGCCTGTCAGTTACTTTTAACCTGGTGTAGCCCATCTGTTGAAATGGTTTACCAGGGTGTGGCCACTGCATGGGCTATAGCTTTTTGGAGCCACAGGTGAAGTTGGGTGAAGGTGGGCACCAAAGGTGGATTAGCAGCCCTGAAAAGGACTCAGCTGATTCCATACTGATTCCACTACAAATGTTATATAACTTCAACTGGTCCTCACTCCTTTTATATCTTCCTATTTAACTCACTATTTCACTTCCCACAGCACTTTTTCAACTTTTGTTTCCCTCCTCAAATCTCCCATGGCTTCCCCTCACCCCACCCTCTCAGCAGAGATCCTTGCCTCATATTTTATTGAAAAAATTGAGGCTATTCACCAAGAACTCTCTCTTCTTCCCTTTTCATCTCACACAACCTAGATGTCTTCTGCCACTACGTCCTCCTTTACCCTTATCTTTCTTCTTGCCAAGGCTAACCCCTTCACAAGCATAAGTGAACCCATTCCATTCTGTCTTCTATAACAGATTGCCTACTCTATTATCCTCACTCTGTCATTTATCTTCAATCTATCCCTGACTACTGGCTCTTTTCTTTACAGCCTGTAAACATGCATATTTATACCCTGTCCTCAAACAGCCCTGTCCCCACCATATAATCCCTCTATTCCAGCCATCACGCCACATCTCTCCAGCCTTTTATGGATGAACTCCTTGGGAAGGTTAGTTATGATAGGTTCCTCTCCTCTCCTCTCACTCTTTTCTTAATTTTCTACAATCTATCTTTGAATATTATCATTTAATAGAAGCTGCTCTCTCCAAAGTTACTGATCATCTCTTAGTTGCCACATCCAATGACCTTTTCTCATCCTTCTTAACCTCTCTGAAGCCTTTGATGCTGTCAATAACTCTGTTTTTGATATTCTCTTCTCTCTAGGTTTTCAGCACACTACCGTCTCCAGGTTCTCCTCCCCATCTGACTGATCTTTCTGCAATCTCCTTTGTGGAATCTTCATTCAGATCATCTCCATTAACTGTGGATGTCTGCCAGGGATCTGTCTTGAGCCCTCTTCTCCCTCTATACTATTTCATTTGGTGATCTCCTCATTTCCAATGGATTTAATTATCACCTCAAATCTGCTTCTCCAGCCCTAACCTTTCTGCTGACCTGCAGTCTTACAGCTTCAACTGCTTACTAGACATCTTGAATTGTAAACATAATATATAGACTGCAGACAGTTGTAAGATGTCCTGTAAGAAATCTTAAACTCAGCAGGTCCAAAATTGAACTCATCATCTTTCCCCCCAGACCTTATCCACTTCCAAACCTCCCTATTACTCTCAAGGTTACCATTCTCCCAATCGCCCAGGTTCCCAAACAAGGTATCTTCCTTGATTCCTCATTCTCTCTCACCTCCTCCCCCTACATCCAATCTTTTGCTAAGGTCTATTGATTTTACCTTTGTAACATCTCTTGTATATGTCCCCATCTCTCCTCTGATATTACCACTCCTTTGGAGCAGTTCCTCATCACCTCATGCCTGAACTATTTCAGTAGTGTGCGGGTTGGTCTGCTTGCCACAAGTCTCTTCCCACTCCGGTTTATCCTCCATTCAGTTGTCAAAGTGATCTTCCTTAAATGCAGCTCAGACCATGTCACCCTGCTATTCAATAAACTCCAGTGGCTCCCTATCATCAACAGGATCAAAATTTTAAAATCTTCTGTCAGTTGTTCAAAGCTCTTTATAACCTAGCCCTTCCTTACCTTTCTCATCTTCTTTCACCTTACATCCTCCCTGTATATCCCTCATTGTTGTTCCTTGAACAAGACATTCTATCTCCTATTTCCAGGCATTTTCACTGGCTAACCCTCACACATTGAATGCTCTTCCTCCTCATCTCTACCTCCTGTCTTCACTGGCTTCCTGCAAGTCTCAGCTAAAATTCCACCTTCTACAGATAGCCCTTCTCAATCCCTCTTAATTCTAGTGCCTTCCCTCTGTTGATTATTTCGTATTTATCCAGCACAAAGCTTGTTTGTTAATAGTTGTTTGCATATTGACCTGACCCTCCACTTAGATTGTGGGCCCTTTGAGGGCTGGGGTGGGGGGAGGATGTTTTTTGCCTTTCTTTGTATCTCCAGGGCTTAGCACATTGACTGACAAATAGTAGGTGCTTAGTAAATGTTTATTGACCGATTTACATATATACACTCTGCAGCCTAGGAATACTTGCTATTCCTTGCATGGGATACTTTGTCTCCTGCCTACATACCTTTACACTGTCTGTCCCTCATGCCTCCTGCCTCCTTGAAGGCAGGGACAGTTTTTCTATTTTTGCCTTTATTTGCATTCCCCGTGCTTAGCATAATATGCATCACATAGGAAGTACTTTAATAATGCTTGTTGATTGACAAAATAAGTTCTCAGGACATTTCTTTCTCTTTTTGTTGACAAATAGATGCTGAGAGGCTTTGGATCAAATCAAATATTTGGACAAGCGCTTTAATTGGCAGTTATTTATAACTACAGATCCTATAAAAGCCAGACCTCTTCTCATTTTGCAGCTGTGAGTGCCACACCATTCCCTTTCTCCCTCTATTATTGCATTTGGCTTTGCTAATATGCTCTAAAGCACAGAATATATACTTATGCTGACTGAGCCTATTTTTTTTATCCACAGGGATAATTCAAAGTGAAACATGAAGGAATTGGCTTCTAAATTGATGTGATATGGGAGTGACAACTCTATATAGAAAAGGCAAAAACGTCTCATATAAAGAATTGTGCATAGGCATTTCTATTACTTGAATATAATATATTAGGTCAGTTACTGAGCTGGGCTCAGGAGCTAATCTGCAGGTGGTGACAATTATTAAGGTGTAAGCAATGATAATACCTAAATATTCACCTTACTTACCAACTGGGAAATAGTACAGGCAGTGTCCAAATTGTGAATAAATTGAAATTCATATTTATAAATGATATCTGAAATATTTACCAATGATATTTGACCAATAATATTTTAGAGTTTGTAAAGCACTTTACACGTACTATCTCATTTGTGCCTCATGACAGTGCAGCAAGGTAAGCATTAAGAGTATTGTTTCCATTTTACAGAAAAGGAAACTGAGGCTCCAAGAGGTTAAGAGACTTTCTCATGGTCACACAGCTAATAAGTCTCAGAGGCCGGATTTGGACCCAAATCTTCCTAACTTCAAGACTAGCCACATAATACCATGCTGCCAATGAAAAATTCTATCTGTGACCAGGGATCCTTGGAAGATGTTATATGTAGTAACTAGGTCACAGATAATATTATTTAGAACTGGAAAGACTCTTTAGAGATTATCTGGTCCAACACCCTTATTTTAAAGATGAGTTAACTGAGTCCTATAAATTTTTTTTATTTTAAATAGTGTTTTATTTTAAGTAGTATTTTATTTTCTCCAATTACATGTAAAGATGATTTTTAAAATTTATTTTTTATTAATTTATTTTTAGTTTTCAACATTCACTTAACATAAGCTTTTGAGTTTTAGATTTTCTCCCCCTCTTCTACACCTCCCTGCCCAAGGTGGTGTGCAATCTGATATAGGCTATACATATACATTCCTATTAAACATATTTTCACATTAGTCATGATGTAAAGAAAAATTAGAACCAATAGGAGGAGCCACAAAAAAGAAGAAACAAAACAAAAGAGAAGAAAAAAAAGAGCAAATAGTATGCTTCAATCTGCATTCAAATTCCATAGTTTTTTATCCTGGATGTGGATATCATATCATGAGACTTTTGGAGATGTCTTAGATCCTTGCATTGCTGAGAAGAGCTAAGTCTATCAAAGTTAGTCATCGCACAATATGGCTGTTACTGTGTACAATGTTCTCCTGGTTCTGCTCATTTCATTCAGCATCAGTCCATATATGTCTTTCCAGGTTTTTCTGAAGTCCACTTGCTCATCATTTCTTATAGCACAATAGTATTCCATTACATTCATATACCACAACTTGTTCAACCATTCCCCCATTGATGGGCATCCCCTCAATTTCCAATTCTTTGCCACCATAGAAAGAACTTCTATAAACATTTTTGTATGTGTGGGTCCTTTCCCCATTTTTATAATCTCTTTGGGATACAGCCCTAGAAGTGGTATTACTGGGTCAAAGGGTATGCACATTTTTATAGCCCTTTGGGCATAGTTCCAAAATGTTCTCCAAAATGGTTGAATCATTTCACAACTTCACGAACAATGAATTAGTGTTCCAATTTTCCCACATCTTCTCCAACATTTATCAATTTCCTGTTTTATCATGTTGACCAGTCTGATAGGTGTGATGTGGTACCTCAGAGTTGTTTTGATTTGTATTTCTCTAATCAATAGTGATTTAGAGCATTTTTTCACATGACTATAGATAGCTTTAATTTCTTCATCTGAACACTGCCTGTTCATATCCTTTGATCATTTATCAATTGGAGTACAACTTGTATCCTTATAAATTTGACTTAGTTCTCTATATGTTTTAGAAATGAGGCCCTTATCAGAGACACTGGTTGTAAAAAT
Organism: Vombatus ursinus; assembly: GCF_900497805.2. Lineage (NCBI taxonomy): Eukaryota > Metazoa > Chordata > Mammalia > Diprotodontia > Vombatidae > Vombatus > Vombatus ursinus. The sequence goes on from NW_020949613.1 coordinate 25,337,400, forward strand.
TCTTTCCCTGTTTTCTGCTTCCCTCCTAATCTTGGTTGCATTGACATTGTTTGTACAAAAACTTTTCAATTTAATGTAATTAAAATTATCCATTTTGTACTTCATAATGTTCTCTATCTCTTGTTTGGTTATAAATTCTTCTGTTCTCCATAAATCTGACAAGTAAACTATTCCTTGCTCTCCTAGTTTGCTTATAGTATCAGCCTTTGTATCTAAATTGTGCACCCATTTTGACTTTTTTTTGATATAGGGTGTAAGATTTTGGTCTATGCCTAGTTTCTGCCATATTCTTTTCCACTTTTCCCAGCAGTTTTTGTCAAATAGTGAGTTCTTATCCCAGAAGCTGGGTTCTTTGAGTTTATCAAATAGTAGATTACTATAGTTATTTACTACTGTGTCTTACATACCTAACCTGTTTCACTGATCTACAGCTCTATTTCTTAGCCAGTGCCAAGTAGTTTTGATGATGATGCTTTATAATACAATTTAAGATCTGGAATGGCTAGGCCACCTTCCATAGCATTTCTTTTCATTAGTTCCCTTGATATTCTGGACCTCAGATTCTTCCAAAAGAATCTTACTATTTTTTCTAGCTCTATAAAATAATTTTTGGTAGTTTGATTGGTATGACAATTTTTAACATTCATTTTTAATAAAATTTTGAGAGCCAAATTTTCTCCCCCCTCCCTAAAATGGTAAGCAATTTGAAATAGGTTATATATGTGTATAATATAAAACATTTTTCCCTATTAATCATGTTATAAAAGAAGAAACAGACTAAAAGGGGAAAAAAGTATAAAAAAATAAAGTGAAAATATTATGCTTTGATCTGCATTCAGATTCCATCAGTTTTTTCTCTGCATGTGAGTAGCATTTTCCATCATGAATCTCTTGGAACCTTCTTGGATCACTGTATTGCTGAGAAGAACTAAGTCAATCAATTGATCCATGCATAATGTTGCTGTTACTGTATACAATGTTCTCCTGGTTCTGCTCACTTCACTCTGCATAAGACTTTCCAGGTTTTTCTGAAATCTACGTGTTTATCATTTCTTATAACACAATAGTATTCCATTACATCCATATGCCACAACTTGTCCAGCCATTCCCCAATTAATGGATATTCTCTCAATTTCCAATTCTTTGCCACCACAAAAAGACCTGCTATATTTTTGTACATGTACATCCATTTGCCTTTTTTGTGATGTGTTTGGGAGACAGGCCTAGTAGTGGTATTGCTGGATGAAAGGACAAACACAGTTTTATTGCCTTTTGGGCATAACTCCAAATTGTTTTCCAGAATGGTTGGAACAGTTCATAACTCTACCAACAGTGTGTATCCCAATTTTCCCATATCCTTTCCAACATTTATCATTTTTCTTTTCTGTCATATTAGCCAATTTGATAAATATGAGGTGATACCTCATAACTGTTTTAATTTGCTTTTCTCTAATCAATAGTGATTTTGAGCATTTTTTCATGTGACTATATATAGCTTTGATTTCTTCATCTGAAGACTACCTGTTTATAGCCTTTGACTATGGGATTCCCATTGGGGAATGGCTTATATTCTTACAAATTTGACTCAGTTCTTTATATATTTGAGAAATGAGTCCTTTGTCAGGGATAGTAGTTATAAAAATTGTTTCCTAGGTTTCTGCTTACCTTCTAATCTTGGTTGCATTGGTTTTGTTTGTGCAAAAACCTTTTAATTTAATACAATCAAAATTGTCCATTTTATATATTGTAATGCTTTCTATCTTTTGTTTGGTCATAAATTTTTCCCTTCTCCATAGATCTGGCAGGTAAACTATTCCTTGGTCTCCTAATTTGCTTATGGTATCACCCTTTATGTCTAAATCATGTGCCCGTTTTGATCTTATCTTGGTATATGGTATAAGATTTTGAAATATACCTAGTTTCTGCCATACTGTTTTCCAGTTTCCCAGCAGTTTTTGTTAACTAGTGAGTTCTTATCCCGGAAGCTAGCATTTTTGGGTTTATCAAACACTAGATTACTGTGGTCATTTACTACTGTGTCTTCTGTTCCTACTCTATTCCACTGATCCACCACTCTATTTTGTAGCCAGTACCAGATAGTTTTGATGATTGCCCCTTTATAATTTAGTTTGAGGTCTGGTATTGCTAGGCCACCTTCCTTCACATTTTTTCCCTCATTAATTCCCTTGATATTCTTGACCTTTTGTTCTTCCAGATGAATTTTGTTATTATTTTTTCTACCACTATAAAATAATTTTTGGTAGTTTGATTGGTATGGCATGGAATAAATAAATTAATTTAGGCAGAATTGTCATGAGCAATTGATACTTTTCCAATTGTTTAGATCTGACTTCATATTTGTGAAAGGTGCTTTGTAATTGTGTTCATATAGTTCCTGAGTTTGCCTGGGCAGGTAGATTCCCAGGGATTTTATATTGTCTGCAGTTATTTTAAATGGAATTTCTCTTTCTCTTTCTTGCTGATGGGCTTTGCTGGTAATATATAGAAATGCTGATAATTTATGTGGGTTTATTTTATATCCTGCAATTTTGCTGAAGTTGCTAGTTATTTCAAGTATTTTTTCAGTTGATTCTCTAGGATTCTCTAAGTATGCCACCATATCATTTTCAAAGAATGATAGTTCTGTTTCCTCATTGCCTATTCTTATTTCTTCATTTCTTTTTCTTTTCTTATTGCTGAGGCTAACATTTCTAGTATAATATTGAATAATAGTGGTGATAATGGGCATCCTTGCTTCACTCCTGATCTTATTGGGAAGGCATCTAGCTTATCCCCATTACAGATAATGTTTGCTATTGGTTTTAGATAGATACTGCCTATTATTTTAAGGAATGCTCCCTTTACTCCTATCCTTTCTACTGTATCTAATAGGAATAAGTGCTGTATTTTATCAAAAGCCTTTTCAGCATCTATTAAGATAATCATATGATTTAAATTCTATGCATCAATATTCATTAGGGAAATTGGTCTATAGTTTTTTCTCTGTTTTAGCTCTTCCTGGTTTAGGTATTAGCAGCATTTGATAAAACTCCACCTATTTTTCCAGATGATTTATTTAATATTAGAATTAATTGTTCTTCAAATATTTAATAGAATTCACTTGTGAACTTATTTGGCCCTGAGGATTTTTTTCTTAGGGAGTGAATTGATTGCTTGTTCAATTTCTTTTTCTAAGATGGAGCTATTTAGGTATTTTATTTCTTCATCTATTAATCTGGGCAATTTATATTTTTGTAAATATTCATTGATTTCATTCAGATTGTCAGATTAAGTGACACATAACTGGGCAAAATATTTCCAAATGATTCTTTTAATTTTTTCTTCATTGGTGGTAAATTCACCTTTTTCATTTTTGATGCTGGATATCTGGTTTTCTTCTTTTTTTTTTAAAAAACCAAATTAACCAATAGTTTATCTGTCTTACTGTTTTTTTTCATAAAACTAGCTCCAAATTTTATTTATTAGCTTAATAGTTTTCTTACTTTCAATTTTTTTAATCTCATTTTTGGTTTTCAGGATTTCCAGTATGGTGATTAATTTGGGCTTTTAAATGTCTTTCTTTTTCTGGTTTTTTTTCAGTTGCATGCCCAACTCATTGATCTGCTCTTTTTCTATGTTATCGATGTAAGAATTTAGAGGAGTACATTTTCCTCTAAGCATTGCTTTGGCTGTATACCATAAATTTGGCATGTTGTCTCATGGTTGTCATTTTCTTTAATGAAATTATTGATTGTCTATTTGTTCTTTGACCCACTTGTTCTCTATGATAATATTATTTACTTTCCAATTAATTTCTGATCTAGCTTTCTACTGCCATTTGTTCAATTTAATTTTTATAGTATCATGATCCAAAAACAATTCATTTAATATTTTGCCCTTCTAAATTTGATTTTGTAGTTTTTATGCCCTAATACATGGTGAATTTTTGTGTAGTGGCTAAATGCTGCTGAGAAAAAGATATATTCCTTTCTATTCCCATTCAATTTTCTCCCAAAGTCTGTCATATCTAACTTTTCTAAGATTCTATTCATCTCCTTAACTTCTTTCTTGTTTATTTTTTGCTTGGATTTATCAAGGTCTGAGAGGGACCAGTTGAAGTCCTTTGCTGTTAGAGTTTTGCTGTCTATTTTCTCTTAAAACTCACTTAACTTCTCCTTTAAGAGAACTTTCTTCTCCCCTCCTACTTCCTTACAGGGTAAGATAGATTTCTATACCCAACTGAGTGTGCATATTATTCCCTCTTTGAGCCAAATCTGATAAGAATAAGGTTCAAACAATGCTTGCCCTCCTTTTTTCTTTCCCTTACCATAATAGGTCTTTCATGCCTGATATAATTTATATGATATAATTTGCCCCATTCTGCCTCTCCCTTTCTTCTTTTCTCATTGCAATTCTCTTTCTCACCCCTTAATTTTTTTTAGGCAATTGAGGTTAAGTGACTTGCCCAGGGTCACACAGCTAGTAAGTGTCAAGTGTTTGGTCTGAGGCTGGATTTGAACTCAGGTCCTCCTGACTTCAGGGACAGTGCTCTATCCACTGTACCACCTAGCTGCCCCTTCTTAATTTTTTATATCACCCCATCAAAGTCAACTTATATTCTCACCCTCTGTCTATGTATATTCCTTCTTACTGCTCTAATAGAGATACAGTTCTTAAGAGTTACAAGCATCATCTTCCCATGTAGGGATGTAAACAGTTTAACCTTATTGAATAACATATGTTTTTTCTTTCCTGTTTACCTTTTTATGCTTATTTTGAGTTTTGTATTTAAAAATGGAATTTTCTGTGCCACTAATGCATTGTTGGTGGAGTTGTGAAATGATCCAACCATTTTGGAGAGCAATTTGGAACTATGCTCAAAGGGCTATAAAAATGTGCATACCCTTTGACCCAGCAATAGCATTTCTAGGGCTGTATCCCAAAGAGATCACACAAATGAAAAAAGGACCTACAGGTACAAAAATATTCATAGCAGCTCTTTTTGTGGTGGCAAAGAATTGGAAATTGAGAGGATACCCATTAATTGGGAAATGGCTGAGCAAGTTGTGGTATATGAATGTGATGGAATACTATTTTATAAGGAATGATGAACAGGCTGACTTCAGAAAAACATGGAAGGACTTGTATGGTCTGATGCTAAGTGAAGTGAGCAGAACCAGGAGAACGTTGTACACAATAACAGTCATGTTGTATGATGACTAATATTGATAAACCTAACCCTTCCTGGCAATACAAGGACCTAAGACATCTCCAGAGGCCTTGTGATGGAAAATGGTATCCACACCTAAAGAAAGAACTATGGAAACCGAATTTCTCTTCTGTTGAGTTTTGTTTCCTCTTTCTGATGGTTCCTCCTATTGGTTTTAATTTCTACTTACAACATCACTAATATGAAAATATGTTTAATATGAATGTAAATGTATAGCCTATATCATATTATGCGCTGCCTTGGGGAGGGTGGTGGAGAGGAAGGGGGAGAAAAATTTTAAACTCAAAAACATATGGAAGTGATTATTGATAAATCAAAATAAATTAATAAAAAAAATAAAGTACTATATAAATACCAGCTTAAAAAATGGAATTTTCTGTTTAGTTCTGGTCTTTTCATCAGGAATATTTGAAAGTCTCCTATTTCATTGAATGTCCATTTCCCCCCTAGAATATTATGCTCAATTTAGCTGGGTAGTTGATTCTTGGTTGTAATCCAAGCTCTTTTTGCCTTCTGGAATATCATATTTCAAGCCCTCATTCCTTTAATGGAGAAGCTGCTAAATCCTATGTAAGTCTGACTATGACTCCCTGACATTTGAACTGTTTCTGGCTGCTTACAGTATTTTCTCCTTGACCTGAGAGTTCTGAAATTTGGCTATAATATTTCTGGGACTTTTAATTTTGAGATTTCTTCCAGGAAATGATTGATGAATTCTTTCAATTAGTATTTTACCCTCTGGTTCTAGGATATCAGGGCAGTTTTCCTTGATAATTTCTTGAAAGATGTTGTCCAGGCCCTTTTTTTGATCGTGGCTTTTAGGTGGTTCAGTAATTCTTAAATTATCTTTCCTGGATCCATTTTCTAGATCAGTTGTTTTTCCAGTGAGGTAGTTTATGTTTTCTTCTATTTTTTCAGTTTTTTTATTTTGCCATAGAGCCATTAGTTTCCACTTGCCCAATTCTAATTTTTAAGGAATTATTTTCTCCAGCTAATTTTTGTACCTCCTTTTTCATTTGGTCAATTTTACTTTTTGAGGAGTTGTTTTCTTCATGAATTTTTGTGCTTTTCCCATTTTTTTGTGCTTCCTTTACCAAGCTGTTGACTGGCTGTGCTGAGGCCTCTGGGCCTGCCAGGCCTGCTGCATTGAGGCTGGAGGCCTCACAATTAGCTCACTGTACCTCTGACTTGCTGAGTCATTAGCAGGAGACCTCAGCTGTCGATCTGTGCTAAGGCTAGGGGTCTCCTGCTGGCTTGCCCAGAAACCACCTATACTTGGCTGTGCTTTCCTTTTACCCAAGTGAGAAAAGCCTTTCCTGCAGTTCTTCTAAGTTATCTTGGGCTGGAAAATTGGTTCACTCCATTCTTTTGTAGGTTATGTCACTCCAGAGGCTTGATTTAAAGTTGTTTTGAGGGAAACTGGGGGGAGCTCAGGCAACTTCCTGCCTTTTATCCATCATCTTGGTTCCACCTGTCTGTCTTATAAATGTCAAATAATTTGATACACAAACACACGTATACATACACACATACATACATGTGTGTATATATATGTATATGCACATATGTATACCCCCAAATCAAAAGCCAAAAAAGGTGCCACATATACCAAAGTCTTCATAATAACAAAATACTAGAAAAAAAGCAAATATCTAAAATACAGTGATACATAGTAATGATAATAGCTAACATTTATATAGTGCTTGCTATATGCTTACATAGTAAGCACTTGACAAATAATTGTTGACTCACTGATTTGGTGAGCATCAAATAAATTGTTGAATCTAATCTTTATCTATCTATTTTTCTTCCTATCTATTGTCCAGACCTATTTTTTAGGTACAGTGAACTCACTGGGGTAGAAATTTACTTAGCCAATATAGATTGGCAATGTATCCTTGACCTATAGTCAAACAGAATTGTTTCAATTGCTGAGAAGTTAATGATTTGCCTTGGTCACACAGTTCATATCTGAAGCAGGACTAAACCCAGATCTTCCCCACTCTGAGTCCATCCTGTATCTCTTAGAAGTATAATAGAACATTGTTGGATTATGAGAAATTAGAAATAAAAGTTTCAGAGAAACATGAGAGATCTTGTATTAATGGATGTGGAGCAAATTAAGCAGAACCAAAGAAATGTTATATAGAATAACTACAACAATGCAAATGAGGACAACACTCAGAAGCAGTTGAGTCCAAATTGGAATGACAAGTCTTAGTCCCAAAGAACAGAAGATGAAACATATTTCCCTCTTCTTGGTAGAGTTATGAGAGCTAGGATATGCAACATTTTGAATCCTTAAAGGATTAAAGAAATATGTTGCTATCTTCACTACCCTTCTCCCATCATTGCCAAGTTGACTAGGCCAATACAGAGGAATGTCTGTTGGTAGGGAAGGAGTCTCCTAGTGTTCTTCTCCTTGTTTCCCAAAGAGAAAAAGCTCAGGATATTTTGCCCTGATCTTGGGAGTAGCAGACAGATTAACTTGGATTCATATTTTAGCTCCTACTATTTTTTGAAGTTGTGGGAAGAGAAAAAGGAAGAAGCAGAAATATCTAGGAGAGGGAAAGCATTGCAGACATAGACACCATAGAAGTGAAAGAACAGTTGTAGTCAGGAGGTTGCCAGTGTTTAAATCCTTTGACTCATGCATAAGGCATTCAGAAGGAGATCCTATGTTGCAGAAACTCAGTAGAACTGCATACTAAATTTAGGCAATGATTCTTCATTTTCCTTCTTTTATTTGTTTTCCTCTCTTCTAATAGGGCATGTGTCTAAATTTTTGCCACTGGAGACGGACAGGCTTATTAGTGTTTTTCTAAAGTTTATTTACCCCTTTGTGTTTAAACTTTACCCTGTCTTCTAAGTTGGAAAATGTGACGAAGTTGTTAACTGTCTGAATTGCTAAACTGTATGTTTTTTTTTCTTTTTAGGCAATTGGGGTTAAGTAACTTGCCCAGGGTCACACAACTAATAAGTGTCAAGTGTTTGGTCTGAGGCCGTATTTGAATTCAGAGCCTCCTGACTTCAGGGCCAGTGCTCTAGCCACAGTGCCACCTACCTGCCCCTGAACTGTGTGTTTAGTGTGTTTAAATGCAGCTTTGAGAGGATAAGTTGGGAAAATGAAGAGGGGAGAGGGAGAGAGATTTAAAACCGTAGTATTTTGTCAGAGTGCATTCTCTGGCTGGGGGCTCAGAGGTAGAAATGAGATATTGTTTTAGTTTTATAGATTTTCAGAGTATGCGGAATACTGGAGTTAGTCCAGGAAAACAAGCCAGTAGCATTAGTGGGGCAGTGACTTGACTGGGTGTCATTGAGGTAGGCGCATGTTATTTTCATGGGCTTGATTTGAATAGAAAATCATTCCCTACAGGGAAGAGTCACACCCAAGGACAGGAGTAGCTTGGCCTACAAAAATGGCTAGATGAATATTTGCTTGCCTTCTCACCAACTTAGTGTACAACTACCTCCACTGTCTCATTAACAAGAGTGAAGTTAGTGGTCATGATGGAAGGTGGTAGGTCAGTAAATGACTACAATGTAAAAAAAAAACCCAAACATTTAAAGAAAATTTAAGTGACATATCCAAGATCACACAAGTAATAAGTAGCAAAGCTAGCATTTCATTATTGGGTGAAATTTGGAGACTTTAGAGGCCATTGAGTCCACCCCCTCAATTTACAGAAGAGGAGACTGAAACACAAAGAGGTATGCAAGGTCCCATAGGTGGTAAGTGTCAGAGCTGGCATTCAAGCCCAGATCACCTGACTCCAAACCCATCACTCTTTGCAATGCATCATGCTGCCTGGTCTCTAGGTCACTTCCCAAAAGCCAAATCAAACTAACATAGCTGAAGCATAACAACATGCTAATATAGGTTTTAGTGACATTACCACCATGAAGAGCAATGTTTCTATGGGAAAACATTTTCAGATATCCTATTTACTGTTTCTCTATTTCTGTGGAACCAAAATAATTTACCTACCTACTTCCTTTTCTATTCCTATCACCCAATACTTTAGATCTCAGTTTATGTCTTTCTTTGGCTCACTATAGGTTAAGATGCATTCTTATTGCTTCTTCCACACATGCCACATGCTGAGGCACCACAGACTTTCAGTTACTCTAAAGATGTTTTAAACCCTATTGGTGTGAACAATGAGGAACAGAGATTGTCAAGTTTTAGGATGTCCTTCAAAATTTCCCAGTGTGGGTTGTCCCAGAGAGTTTTACCCTAGACTTTCTTGTTTATTAGCTTGCAGCTTGTTCATTATCCCCATATTTACCTTTGTTCTCTTGGTAGTAAATGGCAGAACTGAAATGAGATGTGAAGGCAGATAATTGGGCTTTAAGGGCTAGCTCCAGCATGACCTTGGGCAAGTCACTTAACTGTTGCTTGTGGCCAGGAATGGATTTATTGGAGGTACGACCCTGCAAAGCTTCTCTCTTCTTTAAACTTTAGGCTTCAGCTGAAAGTCCTTAGCTGAGGAGCTAATTTTCCCCTGAAAGATGAAGAATGGGCTCTGCTGGTTTTCTTTTAGTTTAGAGAGCAAAGATTTAAGATTCAGATCTTTTATAATTGTTTTAGGAAAGTTTATTAAGAGCTTTTTAAGGCAGAGCCTTAAGGCCAAGGAACACAGAGGGAAAGATATGAATGATGAGTCAACAAAAGAATCTCAGAAGGGATGTTCAGAGGAGTAGGTGGATTATGAAGAGAATAGTGTCAATGAAACTCTCACTGGGGAGCAAGTTTATCTCAGGTGGTCAAGAAGATAAGGCTTGAGGAAAGATCATCAGTTGAGTGCTTATAGAGGGAGCTAGCCTTAAAGGAGTACCAGATACCAAAGATCCCAGTTTTCATTTTAAGCCAATGAGTCAGAAAAGTAAAAGATCCCCATAGTGTACCTGGGCCATTTGTGTTAGGGGAGCCTCTGACAAATAAAAAGGTTCATCCCTCCTTCCTTCCTTCCTTTCTTTTTGACATAAAAGTAAATATATAGATAAGCATATATGAAACAGCAAGGCAATTTGAAGGACAGGAGGTGGCATGTGATAGATGGGATCAAACAATTTCCACCACTTAGACTACCATCTCCCCTCAGACTCCAGTGGAGATAGTCCAGGACCTTGTGCCCCAAACTTCTAGGAATAACAGCACTCCCAGGCCAATAGCTCTGCTTTTAACCCAACTTCCTTATAGTCATCATCCAAAGGAATAGTTTCTATGGAGAAGGGGTCTACTATCTCTACCACCACTGATATCAATTGCCAGACATAGGCTTCTGATGGTAAAGTGATCTCAAGATTTTGTGGAAGAACAGTGCACCATCCCTAGATTACTGGCTCTGATTTCAGCCTTTTCCCCTCACCAGTCATCATCCAAGGGAGCAAATTTTGTGGAGATGCAACCTGGCAACTGCTTCTGCAGCAGCTGTAGCCTCAGCAGCCTCAACACTCACAACTACTAAAGACTCAGAAAGGAAGTTCTTATCATCAACTGGTTCAACAATAGAAACTGATATGGTTTTATTAATGGAAATGTAGCTAAGGAAGACAAATTCCTATTTGCTTTTCCACTATGCCCTAATGACCACTGAGTCTTTCCTTTGTATGGCAGCTGATATTTCCTATTAGAAAATGAACTTATAGTGAACAAGGACTGTCTTACTTTTCTTGCCCTTGAGGTTTACCCAGGCTCAACTTGGGGAACCTGACCTCTCAGTAGAGGAAGTAGGCTCCTCATTCTCACAGGAATTGATTCATGCTCCCTTCTTGGAAATTCAAATTTTTTTTTTGCTCTTGTCTAAGGATCTGCCCCAGCATGGGGGAAGAGTGAAAAAAAGGTATACTGAGGACATTAGGTGTGGAATTGATAATTTTATTACCATGTAGAAAAGGGAATGATAAACTATAAATAACTGCTCTGGTAGCTGCTATCCTAATATTCAGATGCCAAGGAAGAAGAAGACACAAGTCAGTTGACACATCTCAGGCACAGACTTTACTAGGAGGCAATAAGTTCAAAACCAGCCAGGTGGGAGGAAGTGTATTCCCTATATCCTGCCATCCTTGACCTTCAAAGCCGGCAGGAAGAGGAAGCCCAAAGGACAAGGATTTCCCTTTTAGTATATATAGCATTCCCTTTAGTATATATAGAATTCTGGCTCAGCAATCAATTAAAAGACTTTTCATCATCATACAGTAAAAACTCCTGAGTCATCATGGCAAATAAGAAGCAATGAGAAGATATCTGCAAATATTCTGAAATGACAGTATTGAAGGAGATGGGACCCTCCTTTACACATGCCCAGAAGCAGGCCTATCCCAAGTTTGCATGCATTTGTCTGGTATGTCTGCTGAGCAAGCTCTAAAGAGGCGCAAAGGGGAGCATTACACATCTGACAGCTTTAAAATTCTGTGATTTATTGTAACTGACTCAACAAAGAACTGTTACTGTGGCCATAACACATCAGTTGGGGCATTCAACTATTTTATATAGAATTTTTATGATACAGTTTTACCTGTACCTAGAAAAATAGAAGCTTTGCTAAGCAAATTAATAGTGCAAACAAGGGAAATACTAGGCTAATTAAGTAGCATCATTTGCATTCAAACAATGCATATGATAATTTTAAAAGATTGTCAGACTCAATTTCTGACTTTATGCAATAAAATGCACTAAAACTACATTTCTTTCAGGGGAAAAACCATGATACTCAGATGGTATTGTTCTATGGAATACTTTTAATAATTTTTTATGACTGGGAGGATTTCTTCACCTTCCTGGAATTGAGAAGATACTCTTGATGGGCTGCCAGGTCTTCCTGGTGTCAGGCTCCAGGAGGGATGGATGAACTAATTTTGTATTACCAAGAAAATTGCTTCAATTTCAGGATGTCAGTTTGGAGTTGTCCACAGAGGCATGAATTAACTTTAGCTTCTCCCACCAAGATAGGCTGGATGATTCATATAGAGATCCTCCTAGGGACTCTGATATAGGCTATGCTCATACCACTTCAGAGAAAGCTCAACCTGTCAAGGGCTCTGGAAACCAAAGGATATGATAAATGGGGTATGCATGTGTAATAAATGAGACTGTCTCATCTATCTGGGACAGATGCTAATATCAAAGAAAAAAAAAACTTGACATGGTTAGACATGGAACCCAACCATTCACCACGGTTATTACTACCACCACGGAGATGGGATTCAAGACTGAATAAAATGAAGATAGACACAATCCTGTGCAGAGAGATCAGAAATAAGAATTCTTGCATAAATATTTCTATTCTGACCGTATTGGATGAGCAATGGTTTATCTTTATATTTTAATGCTATAATCATTAGGCAGGGGAAGGGAAGGGAAGGTTAATGAAGGGAAGGGGAACAGAGCAAGTATTTATTTAGCACTTACTATGTGCCAGGTACTATGTTAAGCACTTTACAAATATTATCTCATTTGATCCTTGCAACAACTTTAGTATATGGTACCATCATTATACCCATTTTGCAGTTGAAGAAACTGATAGAAACTGATACAAACAGAAATTGAGGCAGAAGTTCCTCACTAGGAATTCTCTAAAACTGTAAAAAGAAAGAAAAAAAGACAGAAAGGAAGAAAGAAAGACAGATGGTAAGGCAACATGGTGTAGTAGAAAAAGAGCTGGTTTTAGAGTCATGAAAATCTGGGTTCAAGTCTTACCTCTGACATATATTGCTTGTGTGACTCTGGGTGAGTTACTTATCTTCTCACTGTCACATGCAACTCTTTAGGACTTTATGTTATGGAGAACTTGATGATCTGTATTGGCTGAAGCTATTTCTTTACCAGGAGTTTGTTATACCAATGAAATAACAGATTTTTGCAGTTCCTGCCTTCCCCCATCTAACAATCATGGATTGATTCAGAATACCCATGCATGATAAAACACCTAGATGAAGCCCTTCAGTACGAGTCAGTTTCCTATGGAGAATTTATCAGAGGGGGAATGGTTAAGAATTGCATAGATTGTAAGTTTCTTGACAGCAGGGAGTGCTTTCATTTTTAATTTGGATCTGCATTGTTTTAACATTGTGCATGGCACATAGTAATTGCTTAATAATGTTACTTGATTTATTGATTGATGAGGAAATATGAATGGGTTGAAATTTGTACTAGTAGAGAGATTGTTGTTGTTGAGTCATTTCAGTTGTGACCCTATTTAAGGTTTTCTTTGCAAAGTTACTGGAGTGGCTTGCCATTTCCTTCTCCAGCTCATTTTACAGATGAGGAAATTGAGGCAATTAGAGTTAAGTGACTTGTTCTAAGTCACACAGTTAAGAAGTGTCTGAGGCTGTATTTGAATTCAGGTCCTCCTAACTTCAGGGCTGGTGCTCTATCCACTGCACCACCTACCTGTCCAGTAGAGAGATTACTACCCCAACAACGAGATCACGGATCTGTTGATACATAATTTTACAATATGAATGAAAATGACAAAACTTTGTAAGTGAATTAATACCACCCCACTTTTTGAGCCAAGTCCAGAATAGAGCAAAAGGGAGAGATCAGGCTGAATCACATTTGCAAAACAGTGTAATGCTTTCAGGGCACCTAAGTGGTGCAGTGGATAGAGTTCAGGGTGTGGAGTCAGGAAGACTCATCTTTATGATCTGATATTTTGGATGACTGGAAAAGGAAGGGATTGATCATTATCAAGACCAAGATATAACTATATATAGCCCAAGTAGTTTATTGGTAATCCTGAAATATATATGATAGAAAAATAGATATACACACATAATATACCCTAAAATATGTATTTAAAATAAATATATTTATATATTATATGATTACATATACAATGTTTTTTAAAAAACAAACTTCTAGAAAGCTGGGCAAATCCTTTGGAGGGAGATTTTTTTTTGGAAAGAAACAATATTGCAGGATGGGAAATTGAGGCAGGCCTATCATTGAAGAGAGTATCCATTTAATGAATATAATAAGGAGCTCATTTAAACTAACTCATTAAACAATACTTTATTTATTTATTTATTTATTTTTGGCTAACCAATGACTTGCCCAGGTTCAGCAGCTAGTAAGTGTCTGAGGTAGGATTTGAACTTAGTTCTTCATGACCCCACATTCAACACAAAACCCACTACTTCATATTGCCTCCCAGGATGTCACACACAGCTTGCCTTACACTTAATTCAAATGCACATTCAGGGTCCCACCAGCTCTATGCTAGCCCAATTTTACATCCTCTGATTCCTTTCATTTCCTTCTTTTTTTTTCCTCCCTCCCTCTTCCTCCCCCATAATCACTAACATTGCCCTTATACAGAAGGAACTTTCTTCAATATCACTCTCCAAATCTCTTTCACTCTCCCCATTTCCCATCAGTGGCACTTCTTTCAGACTTCTTCAAATTTCTCCATCATGTCCCTTCACCTGGTACCTTCTTTGCCTCCTCCCCTTTCAAATTCCTCTGTATGTTGTCCTTACTCATTAGATTATAAACTCCTTGAGGACTGGGATTGTTTTTCTTTTTATTTGCATCTTCAGCACTTAGCATAATCCCTGATACTTAGTAGGCACTTAATAAGTGTTTATTGACTATTGAGGATTAATGACTCACCAGTCTCTCTGCTACATACAACCAAGATGTTTACCACCATCCCCCAAGCTGATCTTGAGTTCTTGTACAATTACTGTCCTAGCCAGTCCCTGTAGCTCTAACGTGACCACCATTAACAACTCCCTCTTTTCTGGTCCTTCCTAAATAGTCCCTGGGGAGCTGCAGCCATTTGCCTCCCCATGCAGTCTCCAAGATGTTGCTTCACTTGAGGCCTGGTCATGCTCTATCTTCTGATAGCTTAGTTATCCAGAGGGACTTACTATGCCTTGGAAAGGAGGAGATACATAGTATAGGGAATAGAGGGGCATGCAAAACATCAAAAACAATACACATATATACCTCTCATTGAAAATAAGATCAATATTTTCATTATTCTATTAATAATAGCAGCAATGGAAGGTGCCAAAGATGGATTTAACCTAATTCTCTTTATTACCTACTCCTGCCCTGCTGGGTGTGGGGAGAAAACTTTCTGTAATTGTGTTTGTCCAACTGTGGAAGGGGCTAAATTCCTGTCCTTATGGTTACTTCTGTCCATTGGGACACGTTTCCCTTTTTTGAGTTCTTTTAGTAAACTTGTAAAAATGAGGAGGTCATTTGGAAGTTGGAATTAACTATTTCTCATTTCCTCCTGACAACTTCATTAGATTCAAGAATTTTAAAATATAATTTAAAGTTCATTGTTGCCTAAGTTAGTGTTTTCTTTTAAATTTATTGTACACTCTGTACTCCTCAGACTGTGCTTGGACTTGGGGACCCATTATGCTAATAATAAGCTTATTCTCTCCCTTCTCTTTCCTATCAAAGACTTTTTTTCTTCCTGGAGCTGGTTTTCATTATAATTTCAAGAATACCATCTGTCTGTCTAAGAGCTCATTTCTCCCTGTTCCTGCCTCCCTGACTCTCACTCCCTTAGACAGATTTGTATCTGAGTCCTTTTCAGTCTATTCCATTGAAGTTTTCCTGGTCTAGAGAATAGTCTGGGTATATCTGCTGACCCAAGTCATCTTTTATAGGATTATTGCAGCAGATCGCTTGGTGAAGTTTGTCTCTGTTAACCTTGGGCTTTTGTTGTAGCTATTAAACCTCCTTTATTGGTTTATCCAGCATGACACTAGCATAATTTAAATCTTATTCCTGTCTATGTGCAGTTCAGTGCTTTCAACCCTCTAGTTTCAGCATTGCTGATGTTTTTTTACCCACTTTCTGCAGTTCCCTAGGGAGGTGTCCTTGACTCTCTTTTATCTTGCACCTATATATTTTCCTGCCTGTGACATTATTTTTGTTTGTGCAGCACATGCACTCCAGTGACAAACTAGGTAAAAAACATTCTGGCAACCTTTGTAACAACTCCAGGTGCATCATTTAATTGCTCTTTAATTATTCAAGTTCTGAGAGTGAAAACTTGGAACTGAAACATGTAAAAATTTGGTCATTTTTGGAGAAATCATTTCTTTTATGGCCTATCTCTGGCTATTTTCTTGTGGCCTTTGTTGTAACAGTCTCTTGATCTCAAAGCTGGTTAAAATCCTACATCCTTCAACTGTCCGGAACCAGTTCCTATGTTATCCTACATTCTTCTCAACTTCATAGTTACTCAGCACCTGTGGGAATCTCTGTACAGCTGCAGATTGTGTCAATATGACATAACCCTTCCTATGTGGGGACAAATTAGAGTCCTTTATTCCATATAGCTAGTAGATTTAGGGTTAGAAATTCCCAGACATCCCTTTTGATGTTGCATGCAAATGAATTTGAACTAGAATGAAAGTGAAGCAAAGGAAGTGACATAGTGGAGAGAGTCCTTGAAATAAAGTAGACCTGAGTTCAAAACTTATGTCTGACATTTATGGTACTAGTTGTGTGACCATGTATAAGTTACTTTCCTTTATTGAACTCTGATCTTCTTATTTGCAAAATGGGAGTGATTATATCTGCAGTATGTACCTCACAGGGTTTTTTTGGGTCTCAAATGAAATCACTACATTTAGTATCTTCTTGTAATTCAGGGCCCACAGGAGAAAAAATTACCCTAGGTTTGAGCTGTTCTGTGCATCTTCATCTACTCAGAGCTGTAGTTTGTGAGCCCCTAGAAATGTATTGACCAACAAAAAATCAGAGGATGCAATGTTTGTTGTTTAGTTGTTTCAGTCATGTCCGACTCTTTGTGACCCCAGTTGGGATTTTCTTGGCAAAGTTACTGAAGTGGTTTGCCATTTCCTTCTCCAGCTTACTTTATAGAGGAAGCACTAAGGCAAATAGGGTTAAGTGACTTGCCCAGGGTCACACAAATAGTAAGTGTCTGAAGCCAGATTTGAACTCAGGAAAATGAATCTTCCTGACTTCAGGTTCAGTATTCTATCTGCTGTGCTGCCTAGCTGCCCAGGGATGCAATTAGTTCAAAATAAAATAATTTCATGAAATAATACTGCAAAAAAAAATCAGTAGAAACTTCTACCCACAAACCTAGGGCATACTTTCCCACATATAAGTATTTTATTAGCAGAAAGGTTGGATTCCTCTAGGTATAATGCACAAGGATACACAGAGTTAGCACATACATGTTTTTGAAGGGCTACTCATGCTTCTGATGCTTCAAGGCTGCTGAAGTTCTCTCTGCTAGTCATTGCATTTCTGCTCTCTTCTGGGTCTAGTCCTTTGCTGCCCTCATGGTTGCTGCTAGTATTGAGGTCATTGCTAGATGCATTGTCTCTCCTGGTCATTGCTCTATTGGTTGCTGCTAAACATTTCCATTGGTTGCAGGGTCATTCAACTTCTGCCAGATCTAGCTTGTGAATTTTATCTTTTTTTGGGATGACATCCTGGCAATCTCAGCTAAGTTATTATGGAACAATGATTAAAAAGCTTCTCCTTGATGAGAGCAGGCTGACAGTTCTTTGGTTCTTTATATCCAGGGCCCATGAATGACTAATTCAGCTAAAAAACCCAGACAAAATACTCAGGTTAAGCTTGTCTTTTTAACCCTTCAATTCTGGCGACAAATTAGAGTCCTTTATTCCATACAGGTAACTGACTTAGGGTTAGAAATTACTGAATTGCATACAAATGAATTTGATCCAGAATGAAAGTGAAGCAAAAGAAGTAAGGTCAATTTCATCATCTCCCCAGATGGCCTGCATTACTATCTTTAAAATTCCCTTGCCACTGGTGATGTGTTATTTTCTTAAGTAAAATTCTATATAATTATTTTATTATTATTATGTGGATATATTTTTTGTTGAAAGGCAACATGGCTTAGTGGATAGATAACCAGCTTCAGAATTAGGAAGACTTGGGATCAGATCCTGCCTCTGTCACATCCTGGCCTTATCCCTAGAGACTACTCAATTAAAATTTCAGTGTACCAGGTATTCTTTAAGACTATTTCAGAGAGGGCCTATCTACTTTGGTAAAATAAATAGGAGCTTCCTCTATCAGTGAAATGACAGGTCTTGTTTTTTTAAGTTGTTAGTACTTTTGTTTACATATATTTCTATCTATTCTTTCTCATTTTGAAAAAAATGAATGAATGCATGATAAAGGATTTATGTATCAGACACTTCACTAAGAGCTGAGAATACAAATATAAAAGTGAGCTTCAACACAAATAAGAGAGTATAGGCTAAGGAAGGGGGTTTTGAGTTGGGGAGTGTTGGTTGGTGGGAGGAATAAGAAAGGTGTGAAATGTGCAGAAAGGTAGTTTGGTGACAGTGTGCAGGATTTGTGAGAAATCTCTGAGTTCAAATGCTGTCAGATACTAGCTATCTTTTTGGGGTCTTCAGTAACCATAGCTGCAGCAACTACAAACGTTCACAGCAGTTGCTTCCCAGGATGATAGCTATGAGGGTGAAATCAGAAGCAGGAGGAGTGGTTTGGGGGCATGCTACCCCTTTTCTTCAGAGATCTTGGGCTTACTTATCCATTGGTGACAGCTGATCAGCATTTGGGGTTGGTGTTGTCAAAGAAGGTGGACTCCTTTTCCCTAGTGGTTGCTTCTCTCAATGATGGGTGCCGGGCCCACATTGGAAGCAGGATCAGTGGTCTTGGGTGCTCTCAGGTTAAGGGTCCTTAGGCTATCTCAGGGTCTGAGGGGAGATGGTGGTTAAGGTGGTGGTGACAGTTTTTTTAAAAATAATATTTTATTTCTCCCCAGTTACATGTAAAGACAATTTTTTAACATTCATTTAAAAATTTAAAAATTTTCCAAATTTTTTCCCTTTCTCCCTCACCTCTCCCTTCCCCAAGACATAAGCAATTTAATACAGGCTATGCATGTTCAATCATACAAAACATGTTGCCACATTAGTCATGTTGTGAAAGAAAACTCAGACACAAAGGAAAAACCCCACAAAAACGCAGAAAGTAAAAAATATTATGCTTCAATATGCATCCAGACTCCATCAGTTCTTTCTCTGTAAGATAGCATTTTCATCATGAATCCTTTGGAATTGGTTCATTTTATTGCTGAGAATAGCTAAATCATTCACAGTTGATCATTGTACATTGTTACTGTGAACAGTGTTCTTCTGGTTCTGCTCACTTCACTTTGAATCAGTTCATATACCTCTTTCCAGGTTTTCCAGAAATCCACCTGCTCATAATTTCTTATAGTGCAATAATATTACATTACATTCATCTACCACAACTTGCTCAGCCATTCCCCAATTGATGGGCATCCCCTTAATTTCCGGTTCTTTGACACTAGAAAAAGATCTGCTATAAATATTTTTGTACAAATATGTTCCTCCCACCCCCTTTAAAAATTCTTTGGGATATAGGCCTATTGCTGGACCAAAGGGTTGCACAGTGTTATAGGCCTTTGGGCATAATTCCAAATTGCACTCCAGAATCGGACTGCAAATGAATGGATCAATTCACAACTGGTTATGGTGATAATTTAGCTTGCCTGGCACATGCTGCCTCCCATTTCTCTCTCAGGATGCCTTGCTGCTTCATCTAAGCTGGCCTTTTTGTCCTGTAGGTGGTAGCTGGTTGGTTAGGAATTGGTAGTTGTTAGTATGGCTGTCCCCGTTGCTACTACAAGAGATCTTTCACCAGGTGATGGGTGCTGGAGCAAGGCTAGAAATAAGACTAGTGATATTTTGAGTATTGGCTCTCCTTTTGGCCTGTTCCTAGTGTTTTCTTTGGGGAGGATTTTTGACTTAGTTTCATTTCATTCATATTGTGAATATGGGACGGTATGTAGTCCTTTCATCATTCTGATCACCCTTCCAGGGACATATTCCCATTTCTCAAAGTCCTTCTCAAAATGGGGCACCCTGAACTGAAAGAAAATCCAGATGTGTTCTGACCAAGGCAGAGTGTACCAGTACTCTCATCTACCTTGTTATAGCCACAAACAACTTTTATTAGCTTTTTTTTTTTGATGCCATGTTGGACTGCTAACTCATCTTCAACTTGCAGTCCACTATTGCCCTAACTCCCCATTGTCTTTTCATACAAAGAACTGCTTAGAAAAGATTCTTTAATTCTCAACTCAAGTGATTGTTTTTTGAACCCAGTTTAAAACTTCATATCTCTGTGAAATTTACTTACTTACTGTCTTACTGTCTTTGCTTGTTATTCTAGCTCGTCATGATCCACAATGTCTCTTTCATCCCTCTGTTAGCTAAACTCCTAGTTTGGTGACATCTGAGAATTTAAGAATGACATCTTTGCTTTCAACCAGGTAATTTATAAAAATAAAGAACAACAAAAGGTCATGGAGAGATCTCCAGGGAACTCCACTACAGACCTCTTTTCAGCTTGACATTGAGTCATTAATTACTTCTCATTGGGTATTGTCATTCAATCAGTTCTGAACTCGTTTAACTGTGCTGTGGTGCAGCTTAGTATTTCTCAATTTTTTTTTGTCTGAAAGGTTTTGTCAAATGTCTTGCTGGAATTCAAGCACACTATACTACATTTATGACATTCCTCTGATATATCAATCTAGTAACCCCATCAAAATAGAAAATAAAGTTAGTTCAGAAAAAACAATTTTTGAAGAAACTGTTGACTCTCACTAGTCACCATTATACTTTCACAAACAGTATTCCTTTCAAAAGTCTTGTTAGACTATATTTTGAAGATTCTATCTAAGCTAAGACATGTAACCAGGGAAAACTAATAAAAATCTTCAGAATACTTCCAGTTGGATTAATAATTTATTAATTATTAATTATATATTTTATAATTATAACACAACATTAAATTATTAATTATAATTTATTATGGATTATAATAATGTTATTGATTATTAAATTTATGATTATTGTATATGACATAACATTGTTTAATAATTGTTATTAATTGGTTATTAAAATTAATAATTTAAAATAATCTGCTGATTTGTAGTCAGAGATCTCACATCTGACTTAGGGTTAGGAAATTCTTTCTAACTTTTGTTGTATGCCTTCTTGAGATCCTATGTTCATACAAACTATTTTGGGGACAATGCCTTAAAAAAAGAAAAACCATGGACTGCTGTATTAAAGCTTACCTTACTTACAGTACATCCTTTTACTGGTATGTAAATGAAGTTGGGCAAGAACAAAAGCTAAGTGAAGAGAGAAAATCTGGAAAGAAACATGTAGAGGAGTCAGCACCTTGATCATCTCCTCATCCCTGGCTTAATATACTAGAGATATCAAAGAGTTTCCTCTTGTGTGAAATCCGGGACTCTTAGTTGAGCTGAGAGAGCTCACTCCCAGCGAGAGAACACATTCATTCTGTGTATTGTCTGATATATTTCTATTTGTATGCCTTCTCTGATTCTGGTTTGCTGTTGGCTTGGATAAAATAGTTTATTTGCTGTTGTCCATGTGTGGTCTTTATGGAACCGGCATTTGTTTGGGGGTCAAGCCTTGGATAAATATCCTGGGACGTTCCTTCCTCATTAAGGGATAGAAATCAAGAAAGCAAATTGAAACTAAAAATTATTTCCCCTAGACTAACAATGTTTAGGGGTCAGATAGATATAATTCTATCCTAGTACTCCCTATCTCTGAAGGGAACAGAGCAGTCAGCTTCTGGTGCTAATCTACTTATTCTCCTGGCAGGAATCAAAGTCTCCTTGGAGAAGAGTGGACAGAGGAGACACTAGAGATATTTATTCAGAACTCCTATTTTACACTTCTAGACAGACCCTTTAGGATATACTTCACCTACATGGGCAACATTCAGCAACACACTCCTTATTTATTGACCAACAACCAATCACTGACTTTTGCTTTGTATTTTGATGAGCATGAAAGCTTACCATCTTGTCTCCCTACATATGTAATTCCTTGCTAGCCAATTTTAGTCTATCCTTCCCAGTCAAAAGATTCTTCTTCTTGATTGAGAAAAAAAGGAATTGTGTAGATTTGATTTCTTTCTGTCATCCTTTATCAATTTTCCCATCCATACTGAGCAACAACCTTATTCCTCCTTTGATTTTCTTATTACTCTCAACCCTTATTCATAACATTTTTTTCTATCATGCATTAAGTGGTCCAAATGAATACATCTATCTTTGGTCTCATCAATGTGGGTATTCCCTTTACCGTGATTACAACTCATCCATGCTTCTTATTCTCTGCTAGTCTTATCAATGTTCCTTTCTAAGGATCTACCCACTGCCTTAAGGCTCTTATGTAGGCCTTTTAATATTAAATATTCTGCAGTACAACATTTGGGCTGGCCATCTGTTATCCTTCACTTTCAGTACATTGCTGTTCAACTACTTTTCCAGCCATAATTGTCCTTGCTGATGTCTTTTATGCTACTTTTCCCTAATTTATCATTGGGAATATTATGTGGTCTATTTAGATACACAATTTGTCTTTGCACTACCCTATGGGTTGTGTCCAATTTTGCTTCTTTTGAGATTCTGTTCCCTGATTCTTAGCAATACTTAGAATAGCTCTAGGAGAACATTAATTTTGAAAAGATAGGCTTTTGTAACTAAGGATCACTTTGGGATCACTGAAAATAACATGTAGTGCCCCAAATGAGATCTAACATGATTTCATCTTTCTATTCAATTCTGAGTCCAATTTCCTAGAAATATATCCTGATAGCCTAACTAAATGGCTTAGTCACCCATCTCTATGTCATAATCTGGGCAACAGGAAGTTTTCATTCACTTTATTTTCTTCTGTTTATTTCTAGGTTGATGTTTTCTCAGTGAGGATCATTGAAAAAGGTATCTCTAGGGCTGTATATGTGAAAGAATCTTTTATGATTTTTATGTATGGGAGACACTTTATTAGATGAACCTTGAAGGTTCTGTTTGTTCTACTCAGTGAAATGCTTTCTTGTAGTAAATAAACAATAAATACATTGGAATGTTACATTCTTTGCAGCTTTCAGTCAAATGTGTTACTGCGTAGATGCTATCTACTACTGAAAATTGCTCAAGAAATGTGACCTATTCCTTTCATATAGTTTCATCAAAGATATTCTCAGGAAGTACACAGGTTATTCACAAACAGATTTTATAGGGTTGAGAAAATAGACTATTTGTTAGTATTTGTTGATATCTTCTCAGTCACTGTCACTATTTTTAAGGATAATAGGGTCCTTTCTCTTTTCCATTCTTTTGGGATTTTCTTCTTTGAAAAACCTTTAAAATGGATCACTGAGTAGCTTTAAAGTTGACTAGCCTCAAGCACAACTTTCTCCCTTGTGTATTTGGTCAGGTCTAACCATTCTCTCTGACTTAATTTTCTTAAATTTCATTTTCACTTTCTCATATAGCATATTAGGTATTGAAGTGATCATATCCAAGCATAGTGGTTTCACTACCTTGTCAATGATGATGAGAAAGAATAGCTATTGAAATGTTGGTAATCTGTTCATTTTCATATCAATTTTTCTCCCATTTTCATCAACACATACTTTTGGTATGATATTTCTTTGTTGATTTTCAGTTTTCATTTTAGAAGGACAAAGAGGGTTACGGGTAGAGAACTGCCTTCATGTATTCACTAAGCTCAATATTATAGAGAGCAGCTACAATGTATCAACAAAATAGTAGTAGAAATTACAAGTATTTCACAAAAGACAAAATCTAACAAATGAGTCAGTAATAAAACCCATTGTCTAAGAGCCCTGTTTACAAATGCACAATGTATGGCAATAAACAAGATAAACCAGTGATACAAGGTTTCAAGTATATTACTGAGATTTGACAGTATGAGACCCATGACTGAAATGTATCTCCAGAAGGATATACCTCATTCAAAAGAAATTAAAATGCTTAAATGGACCTATGAATTCATGGATATGGATATCACCTTTAGTGATGCAGATCGCAACCCATCCATGCTAGCCCATCCTGTGCAACTCTGGTTCATGTTCTGCTATGAAGTTGACATAGAGGGCTCTACCCTTAACATCATGAGACTGCCAGAGGAGTATATGAGCAATGCGTCAACTACCCCTCATTCTCACCACCTGACTAACCTACCTTGTTTTTAGCTGATTCAAAAATTTGATGACATTCTTTTTTTCAAGTTCTTCTTCATGGTTCCTTATTTGTTATATGATAAAGTGTGCACACATCCAACATGAACTGTTCCATTGCCCTCTGAATGAAACTAATTTCCAATTTTTGGGAGTTTGTGTTGCATGGCTCACAACACGGTTAGAATATTGGTCTTAAAAAATGGACCTTTGTTTTAGGGGTCATTAAAAGAGCTCTATAATTTCCCCAAAGGCAGTCCAGCCTGATCTTCTGTTCTTGAATTCTGAGCCCATTTCACTCTTTATTTGTATTATTTCTCCAAGTTCTGCATGCTGAAACTTAAAAAATTTTCATTTAACTGAATGTCATCATCTGGACAAACAACATTCCTTATGCATTTGAATTTTCCTTGTGGATGGCAAGTATAAATTCTTTGGCATTATGACTAATCCATAACAAGTGGAAAATGTTTGGTTTCTAACATTTGAGACACTACAGTGTCATCTATCTGTATGGAGTAGAATCATTGACTAGTGTATGTATGTATGTATGTATGTGTGTGTATATTTCTTCTTAAAGAAAAGGAAAAAAGTCACACAAAATTAGAAGGTAGGATAAAAATGAAAAGGCACTGAGTATGATTACAATAGCTCCAAGTTTATACATGTAAATAAATGACTAAAAATGGGTGAAAGTAATGACACTGACTGAAGACCACTATTTTTTTAGAATAGTTTGACTTGGGTAAAGTAGCCATAAGGAAGTTTGACTTGGGTAAAGTAGCCATAAGGATACATTAGGAGTATCCACAGATAAAATGGGCTGTTTCAACAGGTTATGAGTTCCTTTTAACTTTGAGTAAAAAGTTTTTGAGCTGTGTCTTGATGACCATGTGTTGGAGATCTTGTAGAGGGTTTTCTCAGAGAGGTATAGGGTGACTCAATGGCCTTCGATTCAGTAATCCAGTGATTCAGTGAAAGGTCCAAACAAAATGCTACAAGAAATCTGAAGATGCCATCCACTGTCACACTTTCTCCCATCTATTATATTAATAGTGTTTTTAAGATGTATATTAAATTTAACAAGGTTGCATCAACATTATGTTTCTTGACCTTGTGCTCTCTGAAATTCTTCCTGCTTTCTTCTTTATATATTTAAAGATGTTATTGACAGTTTTTCTCTCTTTCCTTCTTTTTTTTTTTATCATTCTCACTATACCCTAAAATTCTCCCCAACTTGAGAAAAGCCCTCTCTAGTTACAAGCAAAATAAATTTGTATTGTATTGGTCATGTATGAAAATGCATGTACCATTGTGTAACTTCAGTTTATCACTGCTAAGAGGTAGGAGGTGTACCCTTGGTGTTTTTCCTCACACCAAGCCTAAATTTACCATTGCAATATCCAACCATTTTCTCAGTCCTACCCTCTTGGGACCAAAAAGTATAAACCTAATCCCACATCTACATTGTAGCCTTTCACACACTTGAAGACAGTTATCACATCCCATAAGTTTTTTCTTATCCACACTAAACATTCTCAGTTCCTGCAACTGATCATCATATAGCATAAACTCAAGTCCCTTTACTATAACTACTAGTTGTAGTATAACTAATATACTTAGGCTTTACATTATAATTTTTTGTCTTTCAAAATTGTTTACCTTTACAATGTTGTAGTCATTGTATAAATTATCCTTTTGATCCTGCCCACTTCACTATGTATCAATTTACAGACATCTTCTCATGGTTTTCCTGAATGAGTCTCTTTGGTCATTTCTTATGTCACAATTATGTTCCCTTATGTTTACAGACTATAATTTGTTCAGCCATTGCCCACTTGATAGTTATTAATTTTGTTTGTGGAAAAAAGCCTTTCAATTTCACATAATAAAAACTATTTGGTTTTTGTCCATTTGTCTATTTTGTCTTCTGTAATTATCTGCATCTATTTTCAGTAAGAATTCATGCCCTAACCTCAACTGTGAAAGGTATCTAATCAGGTTCTTTCCTGTTTAGTTTTTTATAGTAGATTCAGGCAATGTATACACATTGAGTGCTATCTCCTTTGTCAATTGTGTATTTCTTTTTTGACACATTTTATACAGATCATTTTGTGGAATTCCATCTTAACTATGTGTTACATCCTGATTGTGTTTACTATGTACCTCTCTGCGGTCCTTCAGGTAATCCTCAACTGCAGTTTTTGAGATAATCTACAAGTCTATGACTCCCAGCTCTTGGTGTTCAAAAGATGAGCCCTTATTTCAGGGAGGGGATTAGGCTGCATTAGAAAAAAAAACTTTTGAGTTCCCTAAAAGCTATTTAACTTGTTTTATTTCTCCTGTTAAGTCCTGGGCTCAGCTCATTGTCAATTTGTAGGGTTGAACCAAGAAATACTTCTGCCCCAAAAGACTTAGTGAAGTTTAATCTCTAATAATTTTGGAAGTGTAGATGCTACAAACTTGCAAAAAGCAGTATTTGAGAGGATGATTGTTTAAAAACATAAAATATTGCTGTTTATTATTAAAGTTCAACATAGCTGTGATATTGTGCTATATATCATTCTAGTTAATTTTTGTAAAAACTTTCATTGGCTTCTGCTTATTGATAGAAAGGATTGCATTTCTTTTCTTTAGGCAATTGGGGTTAAGTGACTTGCCCAGGGTCACACAGCTAGTAAGTGTCAAGTGTTTGGTCTGAGGGTAGGTTTGAACTCAGGTCCTCCTGACTTCAGGACCAGTGCTCTATCCACTGCACCACCTAGCTGCCCCTAGGATTACATTTCTAATCTTAACCTTAAGTTCATCCAAAGCATGAGGTTTTTATGCATACATAATAGTTTTGATGTGGCCCAACAAGAAAAAGTCTAATGGAGGTATGCCAGGTGACTGAGGTGATCAAGCAAGAGGGCTGAGAAAGTGTCATTCAAACTTTCATGCAAAACATGACAGGGTACTGCTTTTTGTTAAATTAAAAAAAAAACTTAACAAAAATTCACCAAAATATGTATGTATAGCACAGTAAACTTTAAAAATTATACTTTAAATGGTATATTTTATAAGTGTACAGCATTTATACTTCTGAAATTATTAAAACTTAAAATTACACCAAGACTTTTGGGACACATTGTATATATAATGATGGATGATCTCTATACGTTGTCCTTCCACTTATATATCATATATACTGGATGCTCTTCATCCATTTAGTTTTTGCTATATGGATGGTGAGACACTACTATCTTTTCCATCATAATGTTTTTACTATAATTAGATATATAAAAGTAGAGGATAAATTCATCCTTTAAAAGTTACACAATGCAAAATGTAAGGACCCTTTGTCTTGAACAAAACAGGAAAAATGCTCAAAATTGTTTTAAATAGTATTTCCTTATATATTATCTTAAAAAATTTAAGCCAAAATTATCTATAAATCAGGTTATAGTAGATTTTAGAGAAAAAAACAGAAGACCAATCTCTAGTGATTTTAGATCTCTTTTAAGAGGTTCTGAAATGTGCTGGGACTTGATCAAAACAACATGATGTCATCTGCAAGCAGGAACATCTGGTGAGTGTCTACAAGGAATCTCTCTTCAACTTGAACTTTGACCACATTTCCTCTATTTAAATTGCAAACATCTTGGGTGAGCATGTGTTTCTGTTATATACCTCACTGAGATATTAATAATCTGGAGTTTGTTGAATAAGATTAGCTGTGTTGATGTAGATAACAATAGAGAAAAGTTTAATCAATTAATTAAAAACAGAAAAAAAGACAAGAGTAAGCATTGGGTAGATAATCTATGAAAGATTTATGGGAAGACAAGGACAAGAACAGCATAGGATAAGAAAAACATTGAGAGGTTGAGATCTGAATAGGCTGGGGAAGTACCCATACTGATGATCTCATGGATTAAAGTCTCAGTGTCTTCTGGAGACAATACATACTTCCCCTTGGCTGTGGAACCTATTAGCACCTTTACAATTAAACAATCACGTAGGGGAGTCAGCATGGTATACACTTAGGGATCAGTAAGTTATAGGAAATGGGCCAACCAAATCTGGTGTGCCACCTGTTTTTGCATGGCCCTAGCTAAGAATGGTTTTTACATTTTTCAAATGAAGTTTTATTGTATTTAAAATGTAAGAAAACATTCTTAGCTAGTGGAATATACAAAAACATGTGGTGGGCCAGATTTATCCCTCAGGTAGAAATTTGCTATCTCTAGATACTGCATAGAGGGTTGGCCAGGAAGAAGACCTGGATTCAGATCTTCTTGCCTTTGAGATATATTGGGCATATATTGACCATGGGCAGGTCACTTAATCAGCAAGCATTTAATAAACCCTTACTATGTACCAGGCACTGTGCTGGGCACTGAGGATACAAATATGAAGAATAAAATAATCTCTCCTCTTGAGGAGCTTTTATGCTACCATTCTTATATTTTTAAATCAACCTTTCAGTGACCCCAGGAAATTCTCTAAGCCTATAAAAATGATTGATAAGCTGTCAATCTTTATCAGTATATGGGGATCTTCATATTATATATAATACACACACATATATGTATATACACACATACTTACGTGTGTGTTTATATCTATCTATCTATCTGTCTGTCTGTCTGTCCGTCTGTCTGTCTCATAAGAGAGTTACAGGAGTCAGGAGACAATGTTTCCAGTCTTGCTTGAGGGAGTCACCTCATACTCTGGTCTCAGTCTCCTAATTGGTAAAATTTATATAGAAAAGAGTTCATGTCAGGTAGGAGGGAGATCAGGGCCATGTCAGGCCTCCAGGCAGATGGAGCTTTTTATTGTTTTTCAAATCACTCCATGTAGGTTTCCTTAGAAGTTTCTGGCTTGGTTTCTAAACACTAAAAACTGTTGTCTAACTCATTCCTTTCTATGATATATATATGGAGCTCTCCAAAAATTAATGCCAATTTTGAAAGTGACCCACTCCATGGACAGGGACACTGTGTTCCTTTTTGGGTTTCATTATTTATCACTCTTACTGCTTTTTATTCTAATATACTAGATCCAATTGGATAATTATTTCTATTTAAAGGTCACCTTTTTTTCTCATAGCAAAAGGTACAAAAGACTAAAGTCAAATTGTGCCAGAATTCCAAAGATCACTGGTAGCAAAATAGAACTGGGACTTAATAATCCTGTAAAATGGCTCAAATATGCTAGTTTTCTTTAATATATGATTTCTGATATTTCCATTTTGACATGTCTCAAATTTTCTACCTGTTCAATCAGATTCTATAGAAACGAAAGTGTTTTGAGAAGAATGAATGCTAATTAGATGTTCTCCATGAAAACTCCAATGTATCTTGAGTCATAGCTTCCTATCTGATGGACTGCCCTAAAATGATGATGAGGTCAAGAAACCATGCCTACAACTAGGAGACAGCTAAGTAAAGAATTTAAGTGTTGACTAAGTGTTAGGCACAAGCAAACAAGACAATCCTCTGACCTCAAGAAGCTTATGTTTTAATGGGGAAAGACAGCACATAAAGGAGTTCTAACAAGGTGGAGGTATAGAGAAGGGGAAGAGTACCTGCACTGAGGCATGGCAAGGAGCCTACAGAAAATGTTTGGAGGCCTGGTTCTTAGCAAGGTAAGTCAAAAGGTTCATCTCTCAGAGCTGAAAGACCCAGAAGTAGAATTCAAATTTCTAGTGGATGCAAGGATGGTCAAAGAGTGAGGCAGTGTTGGGCAGACAATATAATGCCAAAGTTAGTAAGACTACTGCTGACTATTATTTGCAGTGGGAAGTCTGAACAGCTACTACTATGCAGGCCAGGAAGATCCATTATGAAATATTTAATAGCTTTTTAACCAGATTCACTTTTGAGGCACAGTGGTATGTTCTCTGGCATGCTAGCCCTTTAAGTATTGGAAGGGCTGTCATAGGGAATAGGGAATTGACTTGTTCCATGCAGCCTGAAGAGTAGAAGTGGAGGGAAGTTGCAGAGAGGCAAATTTAAGCTTTACAATATCAAGTAAAACTTCTTAACCAGTAGAACTATCTATAAAGGAATGGGCTATCTCAGGTCACAGGATCATAGATTTGGAGCAAAAAGGGACCCTAGAGGTCATGGAGTCCAACCCCTTCATTTTGCATATGAGGAAACTGAGGCCTGGCAATGTGAAGCAACTTGCCCAAGTTCACACACTTAGGAACCCACAGGAAGTGCTTTGAGGTAGGACTTGTTAAGTCCAGTTACCTAATTACCATATAATTATTCTAGTGGTAACTAGAAGATCATTTGTTGGGGATATTACAGAAAGGATTCTCAGGCAGGCACAGGTGCTAGTTGACTTCTGTGGGCTATTTCTGCTTTGAGCTTCTGTGATATTATATATGGCTCCATCAGCATAATTTATGCTTTGAATGATTTTCTTGGTTGTTTTGAGGAAAAAGGCAGTGGGTATACTGAGAAGAGGACTGACTAGGTTAGGAGTTGGGAAATACGAACTGTAGTCCTGCAACTGTCACTTAATTTCTGACCTCAGAGAAGTCACTTCACTTTTTTGAGCTTCATCAGTTAATGGTTGGACTCAATAATCTCTGAGGTCCCTTCCAATTTCATAAGGGCAGCAAAATTGCACGTTTCCACGTACTTCCATTGATTCATTTTCATTCTTTAAGCTAAGCCTCATTGTGGCCAGTTACATATTAATCAGAGCTGGTTGAGGTCAAAGGAATTACCTGAGACCAGGGAGAGAGATCTCTGGGCCTCAGTTTCCTCATCTGTAAAATAAGAAGACTTGATGACTGCTAAGATCCTTTCCAGCTCTAAGTCTATAATAATATAATCTGGAATTTGTATACCAAACATTTTAGTTCCAATCCTGGATCTATTATATAGGATCTGTGTGACTATGGGAATATCACTTACTTTCTCAATTTTCTCATCTATAAAATGAGGTGGTTATAACTAGGTAGTTGTTTGTCCTTCATTTCAAAGAGGACCAAAGACATCACAGGGTGATGTCTTGACTCACTTGTGAATTTAAATGAGGCAGAGTTGTACAAAGTCATCAGCCTCACTCTCTCTTCTAGAGTCATCAAAGTCCAGTGGCAAGATAAAAGTCAGGGTGACTGGCAATGGCCCAGGATGCAGTGGATGACCTTGGCATCTTTGGCTTCTGACTAAGCTGTAAGCACTCCGTAACACCTGCTTTAGCTGTCTTCATGGACATTGGAATAAATTGTTCTTAACTGCCCATTTCACTGGGGGAAGTCTTCACATGCTTGGAGTAAACATCCCCCAAACTTACTGATGGGTTTAAGGCCTGTCAGTTACCCTCAACCTGGTTTAACCTATCTGACAAGATGGTTTTACTGGGCATGCTACAGCTTCTTGGAGCCACAGATGGGAATTGGGTGAAAGTGGACACCAAAGGTGGAT
The DNA here is from genome assembly GCF_900497805.2 of Vombatus ursinus. Taxonomy (NCBI): domain Eukaryota; kingdom Metazoa; phylum Chordata; class Mammalia; order Diprotodontia; family Vombatidae; genus Vombatus; species Vombatus ursinus. The sequence goes on from NW_020949613.1 coordinate 25,369,129, forward strand.
GAGCAGCCCTAAAAAGTGCTTGGCAAGCCCTTACATCAGAGGGGCTAGTCCTTCCTGAATACCCCATATACCTTCACTAGCTAGGTAGTATGTTGTGGTAGAAAGCAGGTTGGATGTTGTCCATGGGTCAGGTTTGACTGGTATGACCCCATTGTCACTTTCCAGTCTATTATTGGAATGGTACCATAAAGATTAAGTTCCCTACTGTCTTAGTCCTCATTCCTACTTCTCTGTAAAGTGCTGAGCATAGTGTCTAGCTTGTATTAGGTGCTTACTAAATGCTTATTTACTTCCTTCCTTCTTTCTTTCCTTCCTTCCTTTTTTCCTTTGTAATTTAGAAAATACCTTTATTTTATTGGTCATATAAATAATAGGGCAGTTTCCCATTGGTGTTATACTGGTTCTTTGTCTTATCTCAAATGATATATACGTTTGAGCCCCGAAGGACTCTGAGCCTTCACCTAGAATGGTGTTGGCACCTGGAGGCTAACACTGAGACAGGCCCTGCTAGCAGTTGTTTGCTTCCTCCCCTTGTTAGTAGCAATAACGTTTAAGCTATCACTCTGAGGCTACACTTTTTGTCTAGATTCCCCTGCACTACAGACCTGGAGTCTGTACAGACCTGGATTTGAATCCTGGCTTCAACATTTACTAGCTATGTGATCATATACAAATCATTTAGCCTATCTGTGCTACTGTTTTTTTTTTAATCTGGAAGATGTGAATAATAACTATAGATAACAATTACAGTATCATCCTCATAGGACTGTAGGTTAACACATTATCATCATCATTATTATTATTAATAAAGTATAAAATGCTTTATAAACCTTAAAGTGCTAAGTCAATGTAGCTATTGTTATAATAATACTGGATTATGTCTAATATCCCTTCCAATCCTAAATTCTAAACTCCTCTCTCTTCCTTTCCCTCCTACCCCGCTCCATGTACTGGTTTGCATAGGAGTGCAATCCATATCCTTAGCTTTCTATCAATATTTGCCAAATGAACCTAGGCTAGGACAATTTGATAGTCTCATCAGTTGGATTGAAAAAAAAACTACAGATTTTATTTGAATGGAATGAAAATTGATTTTCAAGCTAAAGAGAACCCAGGAAAAAAGGCACAGAAAAAAGTGATTGTAACTCCTATTATATAGATTGAGAACCAGAAGCTTTGAGTTTCAGTCTAGACTCTGCCACTAACTGGATCTATGATCTTGGATAAGACATTTCACCTCTCTGGGACTCTCTTTCCTCACCTGTAAAATATGGTTTTTAGATTTAATAATTTCCAAGATAAAGTCCTTTCCATTTTTAAATGTCTGTGTTCTAAATTCAAAATGTTGAATGGTCAAGTTGGAGTGGAGACTTCCCTTCATTATATCAATAGTATAGTTGTCTTTCTACTAATGGGTAAACTTCCTTGGCAGGAAGGATGGAAAGGAAAGAAGGAAGTCAAGTTGATTTTTTTTTAGCCCCTCGTATGAGAGATAGACTTATCTTGGCACGTGAGTAGCTAAAAAGAGAACTTAACACCTATGCCCTATCTTACCAGCAGCATTCCAGAAACTTAATTATCATTCCTTTTCAAAGCACTTTGAGATTTTTAGAGAAAAGTCTCAGGATAAAATATAGTATTAACAACCAGTGGGCCTGATCATCAAAACCTCCTTTGTCTTCTTTCTGTACCCAAAGTACATCTTCCCTGTGTATGTCCTCCAGTTTCTCAGTAAGGTGCTTTGAAGCAGATGCTTTAATGGGGGCTGCAAATTTATGTATAACAGTTTTAAAGTAAACTTCTTCTAAGAAAGGATCATGGATCACTCCTACAAGGAGCAAATTGAAGGGCTCAGGTTCCCAAGGTGCCTTATCTTCTCAACTAGAAACCTTACTGAAGTTGCATTCTTTAAAATATAAATATTCATGGAGACCATTTATCTCAGCCAATGCCAAGTGGAAAGAAAGCACAGCTATAAAGCCTTTTTGAAGACTGGGCTACCTGATAGGGAATCCAAGAAACCTTGTTATGACATATCTGAAGGCTCTATGGCCCCAGTACAAATACAATTCCTTCTTCCTTTGGAAAGCTTAAATGACAGGTTTATAGGGGAGAGAAAAAAAGAAACACCATGACTTACCTTGATAAGCAAGTTTTTGGGGAAGGAACAAGTAATATGATTCTATTGATTTTGATTATATATGTAACACCCTGACTCTTTGTTGTATTATCTATAAAATTATGTAATCCCAGGTTTAATCTTTGTCACAGATGGCACAAGTCTGGTCACCAATCTTTCTTTTTAATTACCATGGAAGGGAACCATTTGAATATCAGCCTAAACCAAGCAAAATTTGAAAGGGTAAGTGTATTGAGGAGAATAGAATCACAAAATGCATTTTACATGACTCTTACAATACTCTCCCAGCCTCTTTTCCTCTTCATTGGCATAAATACCCAAAGCTCACTATAATTAGGCATGTCTTTCCAAGAAAAGAGTAGAATTGTAATCAGGCTAGTGAGACTGGACCTTTCCAGATAACAGCTTATTTTTACAGTGCTTTTTAAAGATAAGGATATCTATGGAGACTATCTCAGTTAATTCTCACACTAGACCTATGATATATGCCTTTTGCAGTGAGGAAGCTGAGGCTAATTGAAATTAGGTGACTTGTGCAAGGTCATACAGTTAATACATAGTCAGAGGCAGTTGAAGTTAATCTTCTAACAACAGAAATTCAGGATTTCTGATCTCAAATTTAGTGAGCTTTCTACTCAAGCCTGACATTTGTTTTGTTGTGTGAATATGGGCCTAAAACTCTACTTACTTAGCCTTGATTTCCTCATTTGTATGGGGATTGTACTATCTCACTGGGTTGTGAGGATATAATATGTTTCTGGAGATTTTAAGAGGGTGGGGCTGGGTTGAGAGGGGCAGGTAGATACAAATATATATTCAGGAATGTCCTCTCTCCATTGGTCTCTCACCATTTTGGAATATCTGGGGAGGAGAGTTAATAATTCCAATTCCATAGGACATTTAGGTCTATCAGGATCATAGGACTGAGACCTGGAAGGAGCCATAGAAGTCATGGTTCAGTGGAAAAAGTGATGACTTTGGCATGAGAGTCTGGGTTTGAATACCAGCTTTTCTACTTACTGGCTTTGTGACTGTGGGCAAGTTATTCACTTCTCTGGGCCTCAGTTTCCTCTCGGGTACTAGATGATTTCCAAAATATCTTCTAGCTCTTAGTATATGATCTTATCCAACCCCATTGTTAGGTTTGGGCCTATTGCTAGGCCTTAACTGACAGAAGCCATTCTTTGATCACTGATTGAATCCTCTTTGTACTTGGAAATTCCTATGTACACAATACTGGTATAGTCAGCTTCATTTCTGGAAGGAATGCAAATCTCCCTTGATCATAATCAGTTTATCAAATTACATCTAATCTAGGTATGCAAGGTTAGCAAAATTTCCTAATCACAATGGTCTTGTGATAAGTGACAGAGGTCCTTAGTTCAAGTGACCAGCTGATTACTTGATTGACTCCTCCTAAAATTCTCTTCCCACTCAGTCCCTATGAATCTGTTCAACAACAGCAATCAGACATAAGGGCAGAGATTTAGAACTCCTGGCTCTCCTTACCATGAAGAGCTGGAAAGCTATAGACTTGAATCCCTGTCAGTAATAAACTACTTGACTTGTGATCCTTTGAACACTTGAGTTTCTCTCTGTACCTCTACCATGATCTCATGTGCCTAATTTATGTTCTAAGAGTGGGGAAGTGACTTGTCTAAGAGCAAGTAAAAGCAAAATTTGAACTTGAACAGAACTCCTTTCACTCCAAATTCAATCTTCTAGTCTCTGCTACTATGGATTGTTAATGTAAAAGGTCACATGCCCTCATCTGTATGGAAATTTTTGAAGGGAGAAAACAAAGAGACTTGAAGAAACATAGTGGTTTCAGAAGCTGAAACATAGGTATGGCTGGCACTGTTGGTATTGGCTCTGTGACAGTCAGATGCCACTCTTTGGGAAGGAGTCTCCAGGATGCTTGAGCAGAGTCCCCTTTTCAGAACTAGGGCTGGAGCAAGGTGGGGACACACATACACACACAGAAAAGAGAGAGAGAGAAAAAGAGAGAGACAGAGATAGATAAATATATAGAGACAGAAGAGACAGAGATAGAGACAGAGAGACAGAGACAGTGGGAGACAGAAGGAGGCAGAGGGACAGACACAGAGAGAGAAACAGGAGCCAGACACTGAGTTCTATGAATGTTTGAGTCCTGGGTACCAATGGTTATTTCATTCCACATTCCTTCATTGTGGCTATGGTAGTGACCTTCTTGGCTCTTATCTAGGAACACTCATTCTCTGATTCAGCCCCACACCTGCTTAGCTATACCCTTTCCCTACCCTTCCCAGTATATTGTTTCATTTATTCTCTATCCAAGGTCATGGTTTAAGTACACAAGTTGGTCTGCTTAGGATTAGTGAATGCATAATAAAAACTAAAGCAATAACAACATGTAACATAGACTAGACATTACCTTCAATCCCTGGCTCTATCTCATCCCAATGGCCAACCTTCTTTTTGTTTCTGAGCTACAGTATAAGATAAAGAGAAAGAGCTATGCAGAAGCTTACAGTTTGCAGATACCCCTACTTTTTCTTTCTTTCTGTGAAACAGAAGCAGTTGATTCATGACGGGCTTAGATAGCACCATAGAAACAATAGTTATTCTTATGGCCACAAGTACATGAGCAACAGGAACATTAGGGTTTTCAAATTAATGTAAGCACGTAACACACAATTCCATATTCCTCTCTTATGTGCAGCTGATTACTCACAGGCACACAAGCCTGTAATTCCTTCCTTTTTTTGTGAGGCAATTGGGGTTAAGTGACTTGGCCAGGGTCACAAAGCTAGTGAGTGTCAAGTGTCTGAGGTCAGATTTGAACTCAGGTCCTCCTGACTCCAGGGCTTGTTCTCTATTCAAGCCTATAATTCCCCAGCCCTTTATGATGAGAAGAACCTAGAACTTTGGGTCTCTGCTCTTACACCTGATTTGTTGTTGCTGGGCAGATTCATAGGGATGGAGTGGAAGGAGTATTTTAGGAGGAGTCAATCAAGCAATCAGCTGATGACTTGAATTGAGGATCTCTGTCCCTTATCAATCACGAGCATCGTTATTAGGAAAATCTGTTAACCTTGCATTGCTGGGTTAGATGAAATTTGATAAATTGATTATGAGCAAGGGAGGCATTTGCATTTCTCACCTAAATGAAGCTGACTATACCAGTATCGTGTACATAGGAACTTCCCAGTACATAGGTGGTTCAGTCAATGGTTAAACAGAGTCACTTCTGTTGGTTAGGGCCTAGTGATAGACTATTTCTCACAATGGGGTTGGATAATGATCTATTCAACATCTGACTAGTTTACAGTTGTAACAGAATATGATTCTGTCTCTTTGACTATGGTTGTTTGAGGGTGTTATTATATTGTGTTCTGGGCCAGGCCTTACTCAAGTCTGACTCAGGGTTGTTTGGGCTTAGGTTTGGGACAAATGAAATATCTAACATTAACAGAAGAAAGTTTACTTAACAATTAAAATTGGAATAAATGAAACATCTGACGCTTAACAAAAGAAGGTTTACTTAACAATAGCATGGAAAAGATGTTCAGCAAAGACACAGAATTGATTCATTCCGGTGCAGCAACCCTGCCTTCACGTTTGCTAGGATGGCATGATTGGTTAGAAGCATATGTCAGTGGCTGGCTTTTGTACTTAGGCATTCAAGAATCGATGTCAATAGATTAAGCCATAACAAATCACATCTCAAAGATAGTTTCAATACTTCTTAAGGAAAACCTAGCCTGGACTAATAATAGTTGCTGCTCCTGCCACACTCTGGATGCTATGGCCTTTGGTTTTTTGATTCTTTGTCTTTCTAACAAGAATAGTTTTGCTCCTGATGTACTTTTTAGCAGACTTTCCATGACCTGACTTCATCTTCTGACTGCAGTGTTCCTTTGATGTTGAGCTCCTGGCAAAGACTGCGCATACCTAGCACAAAATGTGAGCACTTCTGCTCTTTGTGTTGACAGGTATTGATGAACCAGGAATAGGTTCACTACAGGGTCCCTGCTTCTCCAAATTACCTCTCTACTCTTTCCAATACTGACTTCAGGGTCCTGTGATGTGTGACTGCATATGAGATCTAATGCTAATCTCTTGAGGTTTTGCACTAACCTCTTCCATTTCTCTTCATAAATCCTTTGCCACTGTTGTAGTGCTTCAGAAGCATTCCTCATCTAGAACTTAAGTGGTTCCTCACAGGGGGATATAAGTGCTCACCTGAGAAGTTTCTTAGCTCAGCATAATGAAATCCTTGCACTTGCACTATTAGGACTAGACTGCAGAGGTTCCTAAACTTATTTGGCCTCTACCACCCCCTTTAAAAAATTAACTCAGAAACCCCTGGAAATCTCACAAACTAGGAAAGAAGTCTTAAGTGTACAATTGCACCCAAGGCTACTACCTCCCCCCTCCCCCATAGTTCCAGCACCCTCCAGGGGCAGTATTGCCCACTGTGGGAACCACTGGACTGGAGTATGGTCTCATTCTCCAGCTATTGTATGTGTGTAGTTCTTAAACCTATCTTCAGACAACCCTTTTCTTTTCTAGGAGTGTTCAGAGCCTTTTAAAAAATTTGTTGTTAAGTATTTCCAAATTACATTAAAAATTTTTAAATATTCATTTTTTTTAAATTTGAGTTCCAAATTCTCTCTCCCTCTTGCCCTTCCCCTGTCCCTTGAGAAAGCAAGCAATGTGATATCAATTATAAACGTGAAGTTATGTAAAACATTAGCCGCATTCCAAAAGAAAACACACATACACATACACACAAACAAGAAAAATAAAGTGAAAAAAGTATGTTTTAATCTGTACTCATTTATAAATTATCTCTCTGGAGGTGAATAGCATTTTTCACAATGGGTCCATTGGAGTTATCTTGAATCATTGCCCTGATCAGAATCTTTCACAGATGCTCATCCTTACAATATTGCTTTAACTGTGTATAATGTTCTCCTGGTTTTGCTCACCTCACTGCATCAGATCATATAAGTCTCCCCAGGATTTTCTGAAACTATCTGTTGAGCCTTCTTTTTTTTTGGGTGGGGGGGATAGGCATTGGGGTTAGTTGACTTCCTCAGGGTCACACAGCTAGTGAGTGTCAAGTGTCTGAGGTCAGATTTGAACTCAGGTCTTTTTGAATCCAGGTCCAGTGTTCTATCTACCATCTAGCTGCCCCTTGAGCCTTCTTAGTATCTGCTCATTACTGGGAAGTCTAGTGAAAAATTTCCAGGTAGTCTACCCAACTTTTATCTTTCTAGGGATGTATGTTTAACTGGTTCAACAAGTTAGCTGTTGTCCTTTGTTCTTGAAGAGGAACAAAATGACATCTCTACGTTGGAGTCAAGGTAAAGTGTGTCCACTGTGGCTGACCAGACCAATATGAGCTTGGCAGAATCTACCACAGGTCAGGCACAAATAGTCCACATGAACATTTGGAGTGGAGATGTCTCTAAATTTGTGCATTGCACATTTATTTTGAAATATTATAACTCTGCTTCACTCATAGAACACAGCACATTCTTTGATGTGGGCATGCCATGCTGGATGGTCTTGTGCCAGTGTCTCCCGAGTCACAGAATTGATTCCAAAGTTCTTCAGAGAGACCTTGAGAGTGTCTTTGTATTGCTTCTCCTGACCTCCATGTAAGTTCTTGCCCTGTGTGAGTTCTCCATAAAATAGTCTTTTAGGCAAACATGTTTAGCATTTGAACAAAGCGGCCAGCCCATGAGAACTGTGCTCTTTGCAGTAAAGTTTGAATGCTTGGCAGTTTAGTTTGAGAAATGACCTCAGTGTCTAGTACCTTATCTTGCTGGCTGATCTTCAGAATCTTCCTAAGACAATTCAAATAGAAGCGATTCAGTTTTCTGGCCTAATACTGATATACTATCCAAGTTTCACAGGTATACAAAAATGTAGTTCTAATAACAGGTCTGCTGACCTTCAGTTTGATGGGCAGTCTAATAACTCTTCTCTTCCACACCTTTCCTTCAGAGTCTCCCAAACACTCTCTTGATTTGTAGAATTTTATGATTTCTGATGTGTAAATGTTCACACTGAAAATTTAATAATTGACTTATCAGCTGATAGGAGCTGGCTCCATCTCTGTCTATGTCTGTCTGTCTGTCTCTGCATATATATATGCTTGAATATAGATACAGAGTAAATACAAATCAGTTCCTAGGAGGAAGGGAGGAGGACAACAGAAACCCAAATGTTGGACTGATGAATATTAAATGAATGAATAAGAAATAACCATTGCCTTTCAGAGGTATAACCAGCAAATTTGTGTCCAAAGGAAGTGCCAAAAATGTGTCTCAATTCAGTTATGGGTGGGTGGGGCCCAGCCCAAAGAGGTCTTACGTGAATATCACTTGGAGGAAGAAACAATCACCACATGACTTCCTAGTTTAACTAATTATTCTTGCTAACTAGATGTTAATGCTCAGTTGTTTCTGTGTTGTGAGGAAATTGATGGTGCTGTTGGCTCCCTTCTGAATTTTGGTGACCTGAGTCAAGGCCCCATTCTACTTGCCCTAGTTATGGTTTTGTTGCCCTGACAGCTTCACTGGGTCATAGATTCCCAGGAAAGATAGGATGTACATTCTTACAGTGCATGGCAAGGTTGTTTCTGGGGATGATGGGACAAAGGGAAGCCAACTATAAAATTTTATTTTGGGGAACTAGAATTTACACTTGTGTCAATGATCAGTTGTTTTGGCTTCATGTCCACAAAATGACATAAATCAGTTCTCCACATGGTGGATCTCAAAGTCAAAACAGAAGAAAAAAGGTTAGATTGGTTTATTATCTTTTTGGTAAGATGATTTAGAGAGAAGCTGCATTATATAATTACCAATGAGCGGTCCATATTGACTGAAGCAATTTTGTATGAAAAGGGTCCACCTGAAGCATTTTTCAAACTGAGGCTGTGTCACTGTTCAGGCTGTCTCAGCAGCCCAATAAGGCACAATTTACATTTCCCCTCTACAAATTGATATCCAATTCATAAGCTTGGGTCAGAGAGAACTAAAATGGATACAGATAAGAGAGATTTTGGCAAATGTACACATAATAAAACACAGAATAGAACATAAACTTTAAAACTTTGCTTTTGAATCTATTGAAGAATATTATATGTCGTTTGAAATGAGGCACGATAAAAGAGTAAGGTTGGCTTTTTACATTATGTATTTTCTCCAGGAATGAAGAATAGATATCCCATATTCAGGCTGCACCATTTCCCTTTCTACTTGTGTGACCTTGGACAAGTAACTTACTTTCTCTGGGCCTGTCCTCACTTGTAAAATGAAGGGGTTGGTGATATGCTAAGGTCCCTTGTAACTCTTAAAATCTGATGAACATTTACTCATATATGAGTCCTCATTTTCTTCACAAAATCACCTTATTAAAGCCATAGAAGTGCTAGAACATTTTAAAGAGGGGAGGGAATCATTGTCCTGGACGTAGTGTAAATGCTTAGTAAGTATAGTTTTTGATAGATTAATTTTTCAGAGGGAGTAAGTAAGGTACTTACTGTCCCAGAATGTTGCAGTGGGTTTTGGAAGGGAGAGAGTTTTTCATAGAAGAGACACATCAGCTAATAATGTTAAAAACAATAATCCTTTATTTGGAATAATTTATAATTAAAAGGTACCCTTTAATTAACACAAGGAACGGCATTAAGGTTATAGGATCAATCATTCAAGAAGTCTAAGTTCCTGCTACATATCAGGTACTGTACTAAAAAAAAAAAAGAAATAATCCCTGAGCTGACATTATTTTAGAGCTGAAAAAGACTGATTTACTGATGAAGAAACTGAGGCTCAGAGGGGTTAGCTGGCTTGCCCAAGATTACACAGCTGGCAAGCGTCAGAGGTAAGATTTGAAACGTGGTATTTCTGACTCCAAGTCCAGCATAGTATCCAGTATGTTATACTTTTAGCCTAACGAGGCACTTGGAGAGCATGCCAAAAGGGGGACAGGAAGGATGATTTTAGGACAGAGAATACATTGGGAATGAAGTCACTAGAGAGACAATTGTATAAGTGGATAATTGTTGTTTGTCCTTTGTTTCAACTGTGTCCAACTCTTCATGATCCCATTTGGGGTTTTATTGGCCAAGATACTGGAGTGGTTTGCCATTTCCTTCTTCAGCTGATTTTACAGATGAAGAACTGAGGCAAATGGGGTCAAATGACTCGCCTAGGATCACATAACTAGTAAATGTCCAAAGCCAGATTTGAACTCAGGTCTTCCTGACTCCAGGCCTCACTCTCTATCTACTGCTCCACTTAGATGCCCCTGTGAAAAATAGCAGGGTAAGAATATTTTTTTTTGCCTCAGCAGACAGTGATTCTGAATAATAAGATCAAGGAGAAAAAATAAGGTAATTATCTAAAACTTCACTTCTATTCCCTCCCTGCTTCCTACCCCCTTCATTTTTTTTTGTAAATCTCCTATTAATTGGAAAACAGACAACAAAACTTCTTAAAATTTTGTCTAAATTAAGAAAAATGGGTTTGAGTTGAAAGCTCAATAGACTTTCCTCTCATCAATAAGCTTTATATTTAGTGCATGGAAATTATTATATATATTGTGGTTGCTTATATGCTTTTGTCTATCATCTATCTATCAATATACATATTTACATAAACATATAACTTCACTTATAGTTCATTTTTTATGTTTTTGGACTCATAGGTTTGAGGTTATATTCTGCATAATTGAGGTGTGCAGGATGTGATCCAAAGTTCAGTGAGGTATTACTATACTTCTAAGAAGAAAGTGGTAGACTAAGGAAATCTAGGGGAGAGATTTGGGGTGAGCTCTTACTTCCTGGTGGAGGGCTAAGTTTTAATTCCAGGCCATTGTTGGTGGCCCCAGAGAAGAGCTACATCCACCATGGGTTGTGCTCCTCTCTTGACAGGCTCATAATCTGAGCATGACCTTTGCTAGTTACAAAGCTGTTCTCTTCTCTGGTCATACATGTTGATGTTTGCACATCACCCCCTTTCCCTGACTCTTACCATTGGATTGTAGGTAGTAGATGTGGAGTTAGATGACATTTGAGTTCAAATCATGATTTTGCAACCTGTGTGACCTCAGAAAAATAATTTCCTCTCTCTGGGCTTCAGTGTCCCTCATCTATTAAATTCGTGTATGTAAGGAAAAGATAGACTCTTAGGGTTTCTTAATCTTTTTGTCATGTATCCCTTTGGCAATCTGGTGAAACTATGAACCCCTTCTGAGAAAAAATAATGTTTAAATGAATAAAATGAAATATATGGGGTTACAAAGGAAACCTATGTTGAAATATAGTTTTCAAAATACTAAAGGGTACAAATTCATGTATCCCTTTAAATCTATCCATAGACTGTTAGGCTAAGAATCCTTGAGCTAGATGATTTCATATCCCTTCTGGCTCCAAATTCTGTGAGCTATATTGTTTAGAGAAATCTAATTAGTGTGTCTGGTTCTGTAGAAATGGACATAGCCCCAAAGACATAAACTATACCCTATATTTGCTTTTTTTACTTTATTGCAGAGTGGAATAAACATACTACTAGAAAAGTTTTTTCTGGTTTTGTATCTATCTCTTACAAAGCCATGTGATAAGAGGCCAATCGTGTAAGCTCTCTGGGCCTCACACTTCTCATGCATCAAATGCGGATAATGATATCTGATATTTTACCTTGCATGGCTATTTTGAAAATCAAATGGAAAGGAAAGTTTAACAAAAGCTATAAGTTATTATGAAAATGAACATATTATTATTATATAACATACTTCTATGCAATTGAATAAGTTACCATAAAGGAGATGAACTGTACATCTTATTCATATTTAACGGGAGTGAGACCAGCTTTAGGCTGAAGAGGAGGGATTTCTTTAGCATGAGTGAGATCAACTAGACCTTGGACTGGCAATCTGTTACTCAAAATATAATTTGTGTAATACTCAGAGAGCATATGACTTTAAAATTTAGCTTTTATTAAAAATACCTTTAATTATATTTGGCTACTGTAATGTTATACAGTGCATATTCCTAAAATGTAGTGATGTATACAAAGTGATTACTTGATGTTTGAAATATTGATTTCATTACATATAATACATATGTAACTTGATTTTTCGGAATTTCCTCTCTAATAGGAGAGATTGGGCTCATACTCTGGAATTCTCAGTAACAAATAACCTCTATGGCTCATTTTGCTACTACTCAGGCAAGTCTTAGAATTTTTGTAGTTAGCTTGTGTCAAAAGTATTCAATTTCATTTTTGCTAAGAAACCAAGGATATCATTAAGTTTAGAAATGTAGAATATTTCCTCAGGGCAGAAATGAAAAGCAAAGTAACAGAAATCATAGTCTATATTCCCAGTGTAAAGTCTGATTCTTCTTCTCCTCTTCATGGTTTGGGTCTCAAACCCCTCTAAAGCACCATAACTACAATGAGAGAAGGCTTGTTTTTCTGTAACTGGAATGAAATGTTGGAAACCTGGTAATTGCTATTGCTCTCTCTGCCTCAAGATTTTTTCATTCTTCTCAGTAGTCTCCTACGTCCACCAATAAGCACCAGCTTCTGGGCAGCATAACCCTTGAGAAGTTGACCCCTTGTTTCCTCCTCCTGAGGCTTAGACTCACAGCCTCATAGGAAATGTGGCCTGCTGCCACTGTTGCCATGTTCTATACCTGCTCCTTGCCTGTCCCTCTTGCTCCCTCTCATTTATCATTAGAATAATTAATCCCAGTATTACATAAGCTGTTCACAAAAATAGCAGAATAAAAGATCCTACCAAATTCTTTCTATGACATATATAGGGTCTTGATACACAAACCAGTGAGATTCAAAAGAGAAAAAGAAAGCTCCAAACTGCTATACCCCTAATGGATATTAATACAAAAAATTTAAAATATAACAAAAGAGTGAATCACAAAGATTATATATTAAGAGCAGGTTTAATTTATGCCAGAAATGCATAGTTGATTTAATATTAGGAAAACTATAAACCTAACCACATTAATAGCAAAATCAACAAAAGTTATGTGATTTTAACAATAGATGTAAGATAAACTTTTAACAAAATATAACACCCGTTTTTATTAAAAACACCAGAAATCATAGGAATAAAAACATCTTTCTTTAAAATGATAAATATTGTATATCTAAAATCAAAAAGTTGTCTTTATATATAATGGAGATAAACTAGAATCCTTTTTAATAAAGCCACAGGTGAAACAAGGATGTTCATTGTCATCACATCTATTTGATGCCTTATTAGAAATCCTGGCAATAGAAATAAGACAAAAACAAAAAGAGGCAATAAGCAGAGGTAAAGAAGAAACAATATTATCATTTTTTTTGCAGATGATATGATGATGTACTTAAAGAACCCCGAAGAATCAACCAGAATTAACTTTAGCAAACTTGCAGGAGAAAAAAGTGAATTCACAAAAATCATCTATATTTCAGTATAATAGAAATTAAGCTCAGAAGAAAGATACAGAAAGAGAAATTCTATTTAATATAACTATAAAATGTTTAAAATGTTTGAGTTCACCAAGCAAGATACAAAGCATATAAATATAACTACAAATTACTGCTGACAGAAATTAAAAACAGAACTAAATATTAGGAAAAATATTAATTGATTGTGAGAAGAATGGATCAATATAATAAATATTATAATACTACTAAATTAATTTGCTTATTCAGTGTCATATCAATAAAACAACCAATGGATTACTTTATAGAACTAAAGAAAGAAACAGAAACAAAACAAAAATACATATGGAAGCAAAAAAAAGGTTTAAAAAAATTTCTAAAGGAAATAACAAAAAGTGATAGGAAAAAAAGGGTCTCAGGGTGCCAGATCTCAAACTATACTACAGCAGTAAATCTCAAAATTTTGGTACTGGATAATAAGTAAAGAGATCAATTAAACAAAACAGATTAGATACATAACACAAAGAAGCAAATGTATCTAGTACCTTACTCTTCAATAAATCCAAAGATCCCAGGTACTTTGATAAGAACTCATTATTTGACCAAAAAATGTTGGAAAAATTGGGGGGCAATAAGGGAGAAATTAGATTTGGACCAACACCTTGCACCTAATGCCAAGGTAAGCTTCACATGAATGGATGACTTAGATGGAAAAGGTCACACCATAAACAAATTAGAAAATGAAGGAAAAAATTGCCTATGAGATCTATGGAAAGGAGAAAAGTTCATGAACAAAAAAGGGATAGAGTGGATCGCACAAGATAAAATGTATGATTTGATTACATAAATTTTTTACACACAAAAAGTAAATCCAACAAAGCTAAGATTAAAAGGGAAAAAAAACTGGTAAAAAATCCTCATGTCTAGTTTCTCTTACAAAGGGCTCATTTGCAAGATTTATAAGGAGTTGTTTCAAATTTATAAGAAAAAGAGTCACTATTTTCCAACTGATAAATAGTGTAATGATATGAATAGACAGTTCTCAAAGGAAGAAATTCAGGCTGTCTATAACCTTATGAAAAAAATATTCTAAATCACTAGTAAATAGAGATATACAAATTAAAGCAATTCTGAGATTCCACTTCATACTTATCAGAATGGCAAAGATAATGAAAAATAAAATGATAAATACTGGAGGGGCAGTGAGAAAAGAGGCACACTGATGCACTATTGATGGATCTGGGAATGGGTACAGCCATTTTGGAAAGCAATGTAAAGTTACACATAAAATGTTACTGAATAGTGCATAATCTGTTACACAAGGGCCAAATCTGTACCCAAAAGATAAATGAAATAGGAAGACGTTCTGTATTTACAAAATTATAGCATCTCATTTTGTGGTAACAAAAACAAAGCAAAGCAAACAAACTGGAAGCTAAAGGGATGCCTATGAACTGAGGAATAGATGAATAAGTTATGGCATATGAATGTAATAGAACACTATTTTGTTGTAAGAAATGAAGAAGTGGATGATTTCAACGAAACAGAGAAAGACTTATATGAATTGTGAAGGAAGTAAGATCCAGAAGAACAATTTATATTATAGCATCAATATTATAAAATGAACAATTTTGAAGACTTTTATAAAAACTGATAAGAAATGAAATGAATAAAACAAGAACAATTTATACATTAACTGTAATGCTAGAAAGAGAAAGACCTTTGAAAATTATAAGTAATATGATAAAATATTATGGACATCAATGATTCCAGAGGACCAATAACATATGTATGTATATATATATATATATATTTGTAGGTATATATTTATATACCTGTGATGAAGAAATTTGCTTTGCTTGACCATGCATATTTATTATAAGGATTTTTTTTCTTTTTTACATTGGGGTGGAGGGTGGAAGAGAGACAATAGATTTTTACTAATAAAAGACACTTAAAATAGAGAGATTGGAGGGTGCTGTAGATGTTGAATGTTGTAGTGACTTCATATAAAATCACTGTATTATTCATTTTGCTTAATTTTTTAGACTTTGTTATGAGAGCTCTCATGACAGAGTGGTGGTAATCAAGATTGCAATATAAAAATAAATTATGTCAATAAAACAAGACAAAAAGAAAGTAATTTGAAAGTATAATTCAAAAGTTATTGAACTGTGAATACTCTTTGACCCAGCTATTGCACTATTAGGCCTATAACCCAAGGAAATCAAAAAAGTAGGGAAAGGTTCTAAACATGCAAAAACATTTTATTGGAGCTTTGTTTGTGTTGGCAAAGAACTGAAGGATAAGGAATTACCTATCAACTGGGGAATCACTGAAAAAATTGTGACAAATGAGTGTAATGAAATTTTATTGTGCTGTAAGAATTGATGAAGGGGATGGTTTTTAAGAAACCTGGGAGGACTTTGTATATGAACTGATTTAGTTTTTTTTATATGAATTGATTTAGTGAAATGAGCAGAACCAGGAGAATAACTTATACAATAACAACAGCAATGTAAACATGTACAACTTTGAAAGACTTAAGAACTTTGATTAGCATAATAATCAACCATGATTACAGAGGACCTATGGTGAAGAATGCTCTGGCAGAGATGTGATGAATAAATATGTAGAATGAGACACATTTTAGGACGTGGCCAAAATGGAAATTTGTTTTGCTCAACTATATATGTCTGTTACAAGGGTTTCAATTTTCTTTTTTGGGAGGTGGAGGGGAAGTGGTGGTAGTGGGGAAAAAATGAATGCTTGTTAATTTAAAATTTTAATTAAAAATAAAAAAAGGAAAGGGCAAAAAGGAAAGATAGAACTGTTTCCTAGGTTGGCTATCATAGTAATGGGCAATACATATATCTATATCTATGTCCATCTGTGTTATTTAATTAAAATAATCATTAGAACAATCATTATTTTCATGTTTTAGAGGTGGTTTCCTTTGACATTTGATCCTTTGTAAAGTAGGAAGAGTACTAGATTTGAAGTCAAAGAACCTGCTTTGGAATCCCTGATCTACCATTTCCTACCTGTAATACCATGGATAACTTGTTAACCTACTTTGGGTCTCAGTTTCCTCAACAGTAAATGAAAGAAATTGGACAAGATGACATCCAATGTCTCTTTTAGCTCTAAATTCCATCATATCTCTGGACCAGTTGATTTGTAGGTTTTTTTTTAAAACAGGAATAAAACTTTTTGTAGCATGAAGACAGGTAAATGGAGTCCATTATCCATTTGCGAAAGGCCTCTCCAAGTGGATACATTCTGTCTTGCTCAGTAGTTATCCTTACTTTTGAATAGGAAAACCATTTGAGGCATAGTCTCTAGACCTGTGATTTAAAAAAAAAAGTCAAATTGTTGTGCAAACATTTACAGATTACTTTACCACATGAAAGTTCTGTTGTCACAAAGTAAAATAATTAAACAAAACTGATAACATCTGAAAAAACATGCAACATTACACGCTTGTTACCCTGGCCTACCCCTCTATTTATTAATTTTTTTAAATTAATAGAAATCTATTTTCCCTCCCTCTATACCCCTCTCCCACTACATCTCTGAAAAAAGGGAAAATAAAACCTGTGATTTCATTAATATGGGAAATTCCTTGGGAGGAAAATATCTTTACTAATATGGCACCACATCTGTGTCTTAGAGAGTTGCCTGGATACATCGAGAGGACACGTGACTTGTCCATGGTCACACAGTTAATCATTGTCTGATGCAGAACTTGAACACAATTTTTCCTGAATTCAATTACTAACAGATTAATATTCCCACTTATTTCCTACCTTAACAGTTTAACAAATTTCTTATCTAATTAATTTTTGTATTTTGATGCCAATAATTTTCTGTTAGACTCTTAGAAATAGCTGCTGATGTTGAGGTAGGGTGGCATTCTCTTTAATATGTGGCTTTTAAACTACTTTAACTAATTATTTCAATCTACACTCATATTCTACCTGATAATACTCTGGTTCTTTGGTGTATCCCTAATATCACTAGTCTGAAAACTTTCTCAGCTAATAAAACTCAAACCCCTCTACTTCTCATCTTATTCAATTCTTGTCAATGTTTTTTCTATAGCTCCTGTACAAACTACATACCTACCACACTGTAGGCCTTCCTCTTATTCTTAAGTCCATTTGGGCTGTCCATCTATAATGCTTTGTCCTTGCCAAATGACTGGTTTGCCTTCTTTTCATACAGGTGCTCAATAATCTTTTTTTATTCTGCTCTATGCATTCAGTGATGGCTGATAACATACTATTTGTCTTTTGCAGGCATTTTGCATTTTTGCATTGACTAGGGTTTATTTGTAATTTGAATCTGGGAGGAGTGTTACAGTGCCTTGCCTATCAGATGTGCTAACTAAATGCTTCTTGAGTCAAACTGAATTTATTCTAAGATCAAGGATTTCCATTATTGTAGCCATAAAATATCATTGAAATCATTGAAATGCCTGCACAATTTGTCAAATGTGATTCATGTTTATTACCTTCAGCTAAATTCTGGATCCACCTTGATGTCCATTTACAGGGTCTATTCAAGTTGTATTTGGACTAATTTGACAAGTTGTAATCCAGTCACATGGCTGTGTAGTATTAATTTTTCATTTACTTTTTTTTCTACATAGATGGATAGATCAGTTTGTTTTTTGCATTTCTGTTGATTTTACTCAAGAGATTTTATGAAATTCTTAGTCTCAAAGCAATTAATATGCTATTACATATGAATAGGAACATTTAGAGAAGCTCACTAATAATTAGCAATACTTCATTTGGTCCCCTAATTATTAATACATTCTTGCTCCTCAAATTACCTTGTTTTTCACTTCTCTGGGTAAAGGTTGTTCCCCTTCATTCAGATGTAATTCCTTGAGAGCAAAGCCTATTTACTTTCTTTTTTTCCCCTTTGTGTGCTCTGGTTCCAATACAGTGTCTTGTTCATAATAGTAGTTCATTATTATGCAAACATAATAAATGTTTGTACCCTACTCTTTTCCAGATGGTTTAGGGACTTAGGGGCTTTCACAGAAGAAGTAGGTGATCCAGAAATGTTAAAACAATAGACTTCTATCATGAATATTTTAACTAACATATGAGAGGTAGGATGGTGAAGAATAATAACAATAATAAAAATAACTGCCATTTATGTAGAACTTTAAGTTTTGCAAATCATTTTGCAAATATTATCTCATTTGATCCTCACAACCATCCTTTGAGGTACTTGCTATTATTATCCCCACTTTACAGATGATAAGGTGCAGCTAGCTAGGTGGTGCAGTGGATAGAGTGCCAGACCTGAATTCAGGAAGACTTATTTTCCTGAGTTCAAATTTGGCCTCTGACACTTATTAGCTGTGTGACCCCGGGCAAGTCTGTTTGCCCCAATTTCCTTATCTGGAAAATGAGCTGGAGAAGGAAGTGGCAAACCACTTCAATATCTTTGCCAAGAAAATCCCAAATGAGGTCATGAAGAGATGGACATCACTGAAATGCTGAACAACAACAGCAGATGGTGAAACTGAGGCAGATAGAGGCTAATCAACTTGACCAGGGTCACATAGCTAGCAAGTGTCTGAGGCTAGATTTGAAGTTAAGCCTTCTTGACTCCAGGTCCATTGCTCTATCCACTGTGTCATCTAGCTTCTCATCAGTGAATGAGAGAGAGAGAGAGAGAGAGAGAGAGAGAGAGTGCTAGCTGGCTTCAGAGTCAAGAAGATCTAGACTCGAGCCCTGCTTCTAATACATACATGACCCTGGGCAAGTCACTTAACTTCTCAGTGCCCCCCAAGATCCCCCAAAGGCTGTAAGTTGCAGAACAGGGGCTGATTTCCATTGGCAGAATGAATTTATTCACCCAGGAGTCTGCTATATCAATGCAACCATAGGCCCAGTCCTTGTTCTCAACTAACAAAAGTGAAAGCTTAAGATCTATCTTGAGACACAAGGAGGAAAAAAAACAGGCAAAGGAAGAGGGATTCTGGGCAAGGAATATCATTTGGATTTCAGTCACTGGAGAGATAAGGACACAACTGCATTTTGCTCTCAGCTATACAATGGTCTTAGGACCATCACAGGAGGAGGAAGGGATTTGATCATCCTGTGAAGTGCTACTCTGCACCCTCAGTACTCAGGTATGTCAGGCTCTTGTTACTCCTTCTAGTTCGGCGTGAGGAAATCTCATGCCTCAAATCCCAGTTTTGCCATTTGTGTGACCTTGATCAAATCAGTTTCCTCATCTATAAACAGGATAGCTCAAGTAAAGGGACTAGGGTTAGGAGTTTTATTGGGGGTTACGGTATCTCTAGAAGATGCATCTGATCGATTCCCTGACTTTGATAATCAAGGGCCAGGAGACACCAGGCATTTGTTAGGAGGATCAGTTGAGTACAGAACGGGTAATAGATATTTTCAGCATAGCGGAGTCTAGGATGGATGTTTCTAGACATGGAGAGCTCCAAAAATGGGTTTGAGGTAGGGGGTTGGGGAAGGCACGTCTAGATCAGAGAAAGTGTATTACACGTGAACTGTCACCCAAGATCGCAGAAGCACTCCCCCCAACCCTCCTCCCAAAACAGCTTTCCAAGCCACCTCAGTTTGCTCAGTTGAATTTGTTTCATATTATAGTGAGGACCTCCCAGGACACTGGTGAATATCGTAAGTGAGTATATATGCCTCCATGGCAACCCATCTGTTAGGATGATTTACAAACAAAATCTCTTGAGGAAAATAAACCGGAATCACAACTCTGTACCACTTTAAATTTTTCATGCTTAACTAATCTTTTTATAAGACATTGATATTGTTAACAACTGCTATTCTGAGGAGCTTCATAATATATTCATCCAAAATGGTTTATATATAAAGAAGGAGTAAAACTGAGCCATAGGGAATAAATATGAAGGAATCACTAAAGGGAGGAGATTCTTTCTTTCAACTGTGGCTATACTGGTCATGTGAGCTTGCTCACAGTACTTGCTGAAAGTGCCTCAGAGGTTTGATCTTAATTTGCTGTAAAAGTAAATTGTGGAAATGTCTTGAATTTTCTACCAATACTCTCAGATTATTTGTCCCTTATTTTTTTTCCTTTTGTCTTGATTTACCAATTTTTTGAGGACATTATTGGTATTTAAGGGAGAAATGACCTAAAAGCAGAGAAGTACAAGCAAGTTGCATGTCTGTATTCATATATATGTGTATTTGCTTGACTGTTCATGTGTGTATTTCAGTATTGATGTGGAACAGATTTTTAGTATCTACCCCTCTATGCATATTAGGTTGAGGTTAGACAGTTGATATGACTGGCTGCAAAAGTAGCCAATCACAAAAATCCCCATCTTTCAGACTGCTAATTGGTGATTACCTTAGTCATTCTCTTGAGTTCTAAGGCAATTGAGGAATATGTTCTAATATATTCCTCATAAATTGCTAAATATTCTCATAAAAATTTTTAAAATTAGAACATCTTTCTCATTAATTAATTAATTAATTAGCTCTTAGTCTTCACTCCAGCTCATAAAATATTATTTACTAAACTGGAGAAACTTATTTTTCCATAATCTTTTGCCCCACTTCCTTCTCTGCATATATATGTATATATGCATATACATATGTAATATCAACCCCCTCAATTTCCTAGATTTAATTTATTAACAGCATAACAAGCAATAAAAATCAGAAGGAATTCAGAGAAAAATGAAAAGATTTGTATGAAGTGATGCTGGGCAAAATAAGAACAAAAGAAATATATACACAATGGCTATAATGATTTAAATAAAAATAACATTAAAAGAAAGTCCAATTCTTAATAACTGAAAAGCCTAGTGTCTTGGAGAACATAGAAGGACATATTCCTCTCTCCTTATGGCAGGCAGATGGGGCACTACTAGGAGAGAATGTTGCCTATGTTTTCAGACATAGTCATTGAATCACACAATCATTATTTTTTCTTTAAAAAGTGTGTGTATATACATATATATACATGACAATATATGTAATCATCCTTTTATAAAAGGTGTATACACACACATAACAACAACAACAACAAATGAGGAACTCTGAAGAATAGAAGTAAAGGATGTAAAGAATGTAATTAAGAAATTGTATGATGCTAAGAGAAGTTGAACTTGTCATGAGCAAGACTGGGGTGTATATATATTTTCATGTATACACACATACATAATATATACAACATTGGGATATACATATATATCATTGGGAGATTCACACACATATACATACATTTATCTATGTATCAGGTGCACACAGTGTTGCAGTAGTACCCTTACAATGTCAGGAGAAAATGTGGAACACTTTGGGTAGAGTTCCCCCCCCCCCAACAATGTGGTGAAATTTTGGGAGGACATAGCTATAAGTCACAAAGGATGAGCAGCCATGAGTTAATTCTGATCTGTATCATTGAAAGGAATTCCTGAATTACTGAGATCCCATCTCCATTTGAGTATTGAAATATCTTTTCTTTTTACATCACATTAATTTCCAAATATATCCCTTTTCCCTCCTCTCCATAGAGAGTATTCTTTTTAACAAAAATTAAAAGAGGGAGAAAAAAGGGCAATTTAATGAAACTAACATATCAACTGAGTCTGACAGTGCAAGCACAGTTTCACACCCATGGTCCCCCACCTCTGCAAAGAAGTCAGGGAGGTATATTTGCTCGTCTCTTCTTTAGGACCAATCTTGGTCATTATAATTACACAACAGTCAGTATAGTTTGTTATTGTTATTTTCCTGGTTGCATCACTGGTGACGTGTGTATTGATTTCTTTGTTCTTATTTCACCTTTCATCAGTTCACTTAAACCTTTTAGATGTTTTTCACCTTAGTGGCCCAGTTCTCACATCTCCAATATAAAGCAAATTTCTGCCAAACTTTTCTATAAACCTTTCAGTAGTCCCTAACAAAAAAAGGAGTACCTCCCCTGACAATTCAGCTCCTGAATTCCTTAAACAGTAGGCTGCTCTTCTTGACTGTCCCTCTTTTCTGTCCATCCAGTCTGTTTCATTGATTCATCTCACTGCTCCTCAAATTGCACCAAACAGTATCCATGACCACTGCTCAACAACACAGCCTAACATCTACGAAATGAACTCTGATATACCATCCAGTTGCAAAAAAGTATCTCCTCAACAATCTGAATGGCACAACATGAAATCTGCAATTCAATCATTGCTTATATAATTGTCTAACTATGCTCAATGGATACTTTTTTCAAATATTTGTCTTTCTCCCTACCCTACCCTGCAGTTTCTGCAGAGTTCTCTGCAGTTGTATCCACATGAATCCCATATACATCCTGGTAGGTCAAATCCCAAATATCCTTTTTGTTACCTTTAAGGGAACTTCTCCCACTAGAATTTCTCTGCCTTTTGTTGTTCTTTGCTAGCCTTGCTCAGAAGTGCTGAAGCCCTATTTGTATTTATTTTATTGGTGAAGCTATTAATCACTTCAATTAATTTCTTTTTTTTTCAGTTCTATTGCGTTTTTTATACACACCATTATGCCATTTAAATATAGGGATAATTTTTGTACTCTGTTTATACCTTTAATATTGATCTCTTGTCATTTTGGTATAAATATCATTTCTAGAACTATGTAAAATAATGGTGGGGAGAGGGGGTATGTTTGTTTTACTCCTTGTATTGGAAAGCTTTCTTTCAATCATATTAGAAAAGGGCTCTTCTATGCCTACACTTTTTAATCTTTTTGTGGTTGTTATTTACTTTAATGAGTGTTGTCTTTGGTTAAAGAATTTGTCTTCATCTTTGAAAAAGTCATGTCAATTTTACCTGATAAAAAGTGAAATGAGCAGAACCAAGAGAACAATTTAGACAAAAGATAGATAAAGCACTCATTAAGGACTTATTATGTGACAAGCTGGGAATACAAATACAAGAAAAAAATGGCAGTACCTAACCAAAAGGAGATTATATTTTACTTGAATAGACAATAACACTATACTAACAACTTTTAAAAACTTAATAACTTTGAGAAACGCAGTGACCAATTCTGATTCTCAAGGTCTGATGATCAAGTATGTTATCCACCTCTTGATAGAAAGGTGATGGACTCAAGATGAAAAATGAGATGCACATTGTTATACATGGCTAATGTGGTAATTTGTTTTGCTTGACTATGTATATTTGTTACAAGTTTTTTTCCCCAATGATAGGGGGAGGTGGAAGAGAGAAAATAAGTGCTTGTTAATTGAAAATAATAATAATGATGTCTATGGGTCATATAGTTTGAAATGTTTAATGGGTAAATGATGATGAGGGATTAAAACTCAGGAGCAACAATATGATTAAACACAACAAAACTCCAAAGGATACCATGAACTTTTAAAAAATAGTAGAATAATGTTGCATCAAGTAATACAGAATAAATAGGCCATGGACAGTGCATAATTTTTGAAACTGAGATTCACTTTGTAAGGACACTTTTGTAATGGCCTTTTATGAGCATACATTTTTAGCTAAAATTTTTCATTGCTATGAGGTCAGGATCAGCATATGTGGCACCATTACTATATTCTTTTTCTCCGAAATGCATTGCATTTACTTGCTTTTAAAGGAAGCCAGATGGAAAGAAAATAGCTAGGTGATGGACCTCAAATGCTCCCTGGTACCACAGCCTAAAGAGTTGCATAACAGATGAGGGAGGTAGAGCTACAGGTAAAATTCCATGGTGATCACTTGCTGCTGGGGATCAGTTGATGTGAATGAAAGCAGTACAGTATGTGCAAGACTAAAACAGAATGGCAAACAATGTAAGCTCTTTCAGCAATGTCGGGAAGCTGTCATTTTATTGGCATTTTTTTTTACAAGAGTATTGGTTAACTTCTTTTTTTAAAGATTTATTTATTTAGTATTTTATTTTTACCCAGTTACATGTAAAAGCAATGTTTAACATTTGTTTTTAAAACTTTGAGTTCCAAATTCTCTCCCTTCCTCTCTCGTCAAACCTCCCTTTCCCACACATTGAGAAGGTAAGCAATTTGATACAGTTTATACACATGTAGTCATGCAAAACATATCCATGACAGTCATGTTGTTAAAGAAAACAGACAAAAAAACTCAAGAAAAATAGAGTTAAAAATAACTTCTAATTTGTAAAGTGAAAAACCAAAATTTTGAATTATATACCAAATAATAATGTCCATGGGTCATATAGTTTGAAATGTTTAATTGGTAAATGATGATGAGGTATTAGAACTCAGGAGAAACAATATGATTAAATATAACAAAACTCCAAAGGATACCATGAATTTAAAAAAAATAGTAGAATAATGTTGCATCAAGTAATATAGAATAAATGGACCATAGTTCAAAAGGGGCATATAACTGTTATAGATCACAGATGTAGTAAGTGTCAGAAAGTGAGGTTTGAATCCAGGTCTTCTGACTCCAAACCCTTTCCTGATAAGTTGTGTTGGTACAGGGAAACAGTGGTTTAAACAATAAGGACCATTTGTATTTGGCTTTAGAAAGCAATTTCTAGGGATAAAGTGACAATCATGTACTAATCATGATGGCCTACAGAGATCTGTCCCTACTTTGGACTCATCACATTTCTTGTCTAGACCAGTCACCTGGATGTTAATTTTTTGATAACACTTCTATTGTCACCTGGTATTAAAAAAAATCCTCATGTATTTATGCCTTGTTTCTCTAGTAGAGTGTAAGCTCTTCAAGGGTTTATTTCTTAATATCCACCATACATATAATACAATGTTGTATTCAATAAAAGTATTTAGTGATCAACAATTGGGTGACATCATTTCAGATGTCAGAACTCAGTTCACTTTTATGGCAGAATACACAGCAATGTGTCTATATATCATTTATCATTATCACCATCAAACAGTTTTTTGAAAATACAAAGCTCTGTGCAAGGTTCTGGGTATACTGAGAAGTAGAAGACACATTCTTGACTTCAAAGAGTTAATGGCATAGGTGAGGTGGTAGGGAAACATGAGATGCATAGCCTTCCTTTTGGAATGCTCACAGAGGCATGGTCGCGAAAGTCTCAAGGACTCGGGTTCTTGCCTGTTTGTCAGAGAGACTACTGAGAATTTCCCAAGTTTCTGTGCTTTTGATTTGACCTGGGTAGACCATCAATGGTTCTCAGGTGTGCTAATCTTGGACTTGAATTAATTGCTCTGAAGAAGATGGAGGCTGTACCTGGAAGTTTCAGGAAGCTTGCCACATGGGTCTGAAAGAGGTTCAGAAAGGAGCCTATGAGCATGGAAGAGAACAATGGGCAGAACAGGAATTGGTAGAGACATTGATTATGAGCCCAGATCCTGACTTGGTCTGTATTGCTCTGACCCAGGATGCAATTGTGACCACCTCTACCTCTTTACCTTTCTTCATGGAGAAGCTGAATTTTACTGTTTGCCAATACATATTTTTACTTCCTCTTTCCCACATTCCTTCCTCACTGCTTTATCCAGCAATGACAATTTTGATTTCACTGTTTAATTTTGTTTATGCTATTTACCTGGTAGTTGTTTTAAATAAATTATTTGCCAGCAAACCCCACCTATTTCCTGCGGTTATTGAATTTCTCAAGGGATAAAAAGAAAGAGGGGCTCCAATTTCTTAAAAATATAGGAGACCTTAAATTTTTTTCTCAGTCAAGTTGGGTTGGGGATAGTGGGAGGGAAATAGATGGAGAAAGATGGACAGAGATAGAAAAAAACAGAGAAAGAGAGACATAGAGATAAAGAGACAAAGGTATATAGAAAGAGACATATGGAGTCAAAAACAAGTACAAGGAGACAAAGACAGAGACAGGGAGGCAGAGACAGAGAGACATAGAAACACACAGAGACATAAAGACATAGAGAAGACACAGACGCACACACAAACACATAGAAACATAGAAACATACACAGAGACAGAGACACAAAGACAAAGAGACAGACAGATAGACAGACAGACAGACACACACACACAGAGCAAGGGTCTTGTCAGGTTACCAGATGAGGTGGGCTTTATAAAGGTTTTAGAGACCAAGATGAACCATCTAGTCCAGAAAGTCATGGCTGAGAAAAGCCATTGTGGCTGCTTTTAAAAACAGCTTTGATTTGGGGGGAGGTGGAGCCTTGACTTCCCACATACCCACTGACTTCCTTTTAAAAACTGGCTCTTCCCTTACCAAAAACAGACCTTTGGAAACTTTGTCTAGACGTACCTGTTTACGCCATCCCAAAAGACAAGGGAAAATGATTGTATCCAGAGTCAGATGGCATGGGTTTGAATCCTGGCTCTGATCTTAACCACCCATGTGATCTGGGCCAAGTCAAATGACCTCAGCTTCTTCAGAGAGGGTTAGATTAGATTATATCAAAAATTTGTTTCAATTCTACATCCTATAATTTAGTCAGGAATGTGTTATATAGAATATTCATGCTGGAATAAATTGAACGCCATAGGAAGTGGTCATTTCTGGCTATAGTTATCAGGGAAAATAGACCTGAGGCATTTTATTTGCCTTTGAAGGATGGGAAGAGTTTTAACAGGTGAAGATGGCAGGGGTCAACATTCCAGATAGAGGAGAAGGTATGGGTTTACCTCCAATATGAGAACTCAGGACCTTAAGGACCACTGCTTTTTAAAATGCTACTAGTAATGACAATCAGGCTTCAAGGAAGCATGTTTTGCTTTCCAGTGAGTACTTTTTAAATAAACGAATGAATTTTCCCATTTAAAATCATCAACCATTTCCATATTTTACTCTGTTCTTCTCAAGAGCGCTGGCTTCAGAGTCAGAGGAGGACTTTGACTCCAATGTCACTTCTGTCACTTATTATCTATGTGACCTTGAGCTACCTGCTTAACTTCTTTTGGCTTCCTCTTCTTCATCTGTAAAATGGGGAGATTGGGATAGATGGCCTCTGTGGTCCCTTCTATGATTCTTTAATAGTTAAACTGTAGCAACAAAAAATTATAACATATTCTGCCTTTAAGATCACATCCATTCCAATTCCTTTACTTCACAAATAAAGAAAATTAGGTCCACAGAGGGTATGCAGCTGTTATAGATCACAGATGTAGTAAGTGTCAGAAGGTGAGGTTTGAATCCAGGTCCTCTGACTCCAAACCGTCTCCTGATAAGTTGTGTTGGTACAGGGGAACAGTAGTTCTGACAGTTAAGAACCATTTGTATTTTGGCTTTAGAAAGTAATTTCTAAATTTTGGGTTGACAACCAATTTACTTCCCTTTATATTAGTTTTAATTTTTATTAAAATAGGATTGCATTCCCTGATGGCCCAAGTTTATGGAATTGATCAGAGATTCTAGGTGCTATGAAGAGGCTTGTTTGTGTGAAATTAAAAACTGACATGAAATAGGTGATCAACCTGTAAACAATTGAGAGATGACTGCCCACTTTGCAAAAGGGGACATGACTAGACTATTATTTTTTTTTAACTTAAGTTCTTTGTCACAGGGCTTGGTGAAAAGATTGTATGTCTTTCATTCAGGAACTAGCTTAGTTATGGTCAGAGAGGCATCGTATTAACTACAGGCTACTGATATTTTTTTTGCCTCATCAACTTGAATGCAATAATTATGATAATAACTGGCTTAATGTATCACTTCAAGGCTTATAAAGAACTTTACATACATTATCTCATTTGATTTCCACAATCATCCTGAAAGATAGGTGGTATAATTATCCCCATTTTACAGATAAGGCTCCAATAGATTAAATGACTTACCTGGAATCATATGGCTAGTAAGTATCAAAGCAGGATTTGAACCCAGAACTTCCTAACAGTAAATCCAGTGCTTTGTCCACTATATCGTGCTGAGTCCATGAGGGGGCATCTACTTGGATAAAATCACAGATCTTTGAAGTATTGATCAATTCATTTGTTGCTGTGATGTTAGGATACTCATATTTGGTATTATCATGATGTTTAATTTTAAATACAATGCTTTCATTTGATTTATGGACTAAAAGAAGTGAGATGAGAAGACAATGTATTTATCACTTAATAGCTGGGCAAGACACATCACTCCTCTGAGTCTCAGTTTATCTATCTGTGAAATAATAACTATGCTTGCAATACCCATTTCAAAAGGCTATTTTGAGAGTTAAATGAAGTAATAAATATGAAGTTATTTGTAAACATGAAGTGATTTGTTAATGTTATTTCCTCTTCAATTATTATTATTTTATAGTATTTCTAGAGTGTTCTTTTTTGCAACTTTTTTGCAACTTTTGCAAAGCTCTTTCTTGTTGTTCAGTTGTTTCAGTCATGTCTGATTCTTTGTGATCCAATTTTTGGATTTCCTTGGCAAAGATATTGGAGGAGTTTGTCATTTCTTTTTCCTGTTTGTTTTACAGATGAGGAAACTGAGGGAAACAGGATTAAATAACTTGCCCAGGGTCACACAGCTAGTAAGTGTCTGAGGTTGGATTTGAACTCAGGTCTTCTTGACTCCAGGCCCAGAACTTTATCCACTGTGTCACCTACCTGCAAAGTTCTACCTAGAGCTTATTGCCTCTAACAATCAGTTATCACCTTTCTAATCCAATAATCCAGCAAGCACAGTTCCTGGCATATAGTAGGTACTTACTAAATGCTTGTTGTGAATTATCTAAGTAGACCTAAATCGAAAAGACTTGACTTGGAAGGAAGTGAATTCCCCATCACTTGAGATTTTTGTTCAAATAGAAGGTGAACGACCACATCATAGACAATACAGAGCAGTGATTGTCAAACTCTTTGGTTTCAGAACTGCTTTACACTTTTGAAAATTATCCTTACCCACAGGAGCTTTTGTTTATGTGGGTTATATCTATTGATATTGGCTATGTTAGAAATTAAGATTTACTTTGAATTAGAATTAGTATGAAAACCAGTTTGACCTCAGGGTTTCCATGACCACATTTTGAGAACTGCTAGTATAGAGAGAGGGCATTTGCTTTGGGGAGGAGATTTTTCTTTCTTCTTTTTCTTTAAATTATTTTTATTTTCATTTTCAAATTCTCTCCTCCCTTGACTCCTCTCCCATGCATTGAGAAGGCAATAAATACAATACTCATTATATGAATGGAGTCATGCAAAAAAGTTTCCACATTAGCCAAGTTGCAAACAAACAAAAAACCCAAAACAAAATCCAAGAAAAATAAAGAAAGAAAAAAATGCTTCAATTTGCATTCAGAGTCCATTAGTTCTCTCTTTGAAAGCATTTTTCCATCATGAGTTCTTTAGAATTGTGGATCATTGTATTGAACACAGTAGCTAGTCTTTCATAGTTAGTTATTACTATAATGTTGCCATTATTGTGTACAATGTTCTCCTAGTTTTGCTTACTTCACTTTGTATCAGTTCATATGAATATTTTGGGAAGGAGTTTTGACTGAATTATTTCTATGGAATTTTCTATCTTAGATTCCCTAATTCTATGACGATCTAGAAATTCTTTCTAGGCAAAACCATGAAGGCAGCATGGTAGAGTGGAAAGAGCCCATATACTTGGAAATTGAGGATCTGAGTTTGAGCCTGGCCTCTAATTGATACATATTCAAGGATGTATATACTTATATAAATAAATAAATAAATATATATTACTATATATATATATAGTATACTATATATAGTATTACTATATATATATATATATTACTATATATATATACATATAAATGGAGTTTTTGTTGTTTATTCATTTTTCAGTTGTGTCTGACTCTTTCTGACCCAGTTTGGGGTTTTCTTGGCAAAGATACTGAAGTCTTTTGCCATTTCCTTCTCCAGCTCATTTTATAGATGAGAAAACTGAGGCAAACAGGGTTAAGTGACCTGCCCAGAGTCACACAGCTGGTTAAGTTTCTGAGGCTGAATTTGAACTCAGGAAGATGAGTCTTCCTAACACTAGGCCTAGCACTCTATCCACTGAGCCACCTAGCTGCTCCATAGATGGAATAGGTGTCAAATAGTTATTGCATATAAGAATGAATCAAAGTGTCACCTGACTGAATGGGAAAAATGGGAAGTAATGTTGAGGGGCACAGGGCTCCCATAGGATTAAGGAGTCTGTTAAGAAAGGAATGAATGAAGGAATGAGTGTTTGAGATAAAATTGAGGGAAGTTCTTTTAATATAAAAAAAAGTTCTAGAGTATTCACTTTGTTAGCATCTCCTCTATATAAATATAAGATATAACACAAAGAAAGTCTGCATATGAATATTATGTATAATTTTGGACACCAAATTCTAAGGAAATTGGAATGTGATCATCCTCTTATGAATATTTTAGCAATCATAAATCATCATTTAAATGATCAGAATTCTATTTGATTTTTTAAAAAACTCCTGCCACAAGATATTAGATAGAGCTTAGAGAATTTGGGGGGAGAGGGATGGTCACTGGCATCACAAATTACTATGTCAGATTTGGAAAGCATCATTTTAGCATCTGTAGCACAATTTGGTGCAAATAGTGCCCAGGAAATTAATTTTTGTTTGTATTTTAAACTACTCTGATGATTTTTAGGCTTGTTATCTCTTTTGCATATTTCAGTATTCAATATTTTAGTATTCCAATCACATTCCGGGGTGAGTTGCCCTGATATATATTTTTTATATTGTTCTATCAACATAATAAAAGATTCATCAACTTATTCATGATTTCCTGCAAAACATCTCTGTGTGTAATAAGAGAAAAAGCCAAGCTAGAAAAAAGAATGACTGAACCTGCACCCCCAGGGAACCTGAGCTAGGCCTGTCAGCTGTGGCCTGAGATGATGATCTGGCATTGTGGCTTGATGGTGTGTCCTCAGCTAGATATTAGAGGGCAAGCTTTTTAATGCCAGCTCTGCCATTTATGTCGTGATCTTGCGACTATGCTGTGACCTGGGGCAATTCATTATAACTTTTTTTTTAATTTAGGCAATTGGGGTTAAGTGACTTGCCCAGGGTCACATAGCTAGTAAGTGTCAAGTGTTGGTCTGAGGTCAGATTTGAACTCAGGTCCTCTTAACTTCAGGGCTGATGCTTTATACACTGCACCACCTAGCTGCCCCCATTATAACTTTTAAGGGCCTCAGTTTCTCCATCTGTAAGATCATAGAATTTGGGAGTTGGAAGAGAACTTAGAGGTTCTTTAGTCCAACCCACACACAAAAAGAATCCACACTATGATGCTAAAGTGGACATTTGCCTTCTGGCAAAAGTTCTTTCCAAGGGCAGGGAATCTTTAGAGGCAGCCTTTTTCATTGTGTAATAATTCTGATTCTTAGATATCTTTGCCTGGTCTCAAGTATAAACTAACCTGGGCAACTTTCATTAATTATTGTTCCTGGCTGTGCCTTCTGGGATTAAGTAGAACAAATCCATATGATTGTTGTTGTTCAGTTGTTCCAGTTGTACTTGACTCTTGTGACTCCATTTGGGCTTTTCTTGGCAAAGATACTGGAGTGGTTTGCCATTTCCTTCTCCAACTCATTTCAAGGATGAGGAAACTGAGGCAAACAGGTTTAAGTGACTTGCCCAGGCTCACACAGCTAGATCTGAATTCAGGAAGATGAGTCTTCCTGACTCCAGTCCCGGCATTCTATCTATTGTGCCACCTAGCTGTCCAGTCCATATTACAGTCCTTCAGAAACTTGAAGACAACTTGCATGTTCCCCCTGAATTTTCACTACTCCAGGCTAAATGTACCTAGTTTCTTCTGCAAAACCTCATATGCCATTGACCCAAGGCCCTTCATCATCTTGGAGGATTACCTTTGGACAATGTCGTTTTTAATTTTTGGTGCCCAGCAATGTTGAGGAGGCATTTGGAGGGGATGATTACCTTGCAACTGCCTTTCAGCTCAACCATTTTATGGTTCTAGGATCGTAGTTTGGGAAAGGGTGTGAGTGGGCCCATGTCTGTGTATGCTTAACTTGTGTTAAGCTCCTCTCCTGTCCATAGCTGCTTTCCTCCCTTACCCCCCTAAAGCAGTGTTATGAATTCTGTGACCTAGAGAATTATGCCTGACCTATCTGGGCTATAGTTAACCTGGGAAATGTGATTAAATTATAGAAGTTGCCAACCTTCACAGCAGTACAAGCTATATTTGTGGACTGACCAATCCTTGCCATTTGTCCAAAGGGACTTTCAGTAGTTATAATACTATTAACTATTTAACTCGAGGTTGTATTAGGTCTCTCCAGTGTACCTTGTAGTATGCACCTCAAACTCATGACATTTCGGGTTTTGCCATTACTACTTACTAATTGGAGGCTAGGGGTGTCAAACATTAGCTGTGGTCAGGTCCCTTTAAGAAAGAGAATGGTTAGTAACTACCTTTTATATAGTTTTTTAGGTTTACATAGCACTTTATATTATCAGGAATTCTTAGTGATTCTTGCACTTGCCTCTAATTTCATCCATTTGGTTACTAATTTCCATTATGGACTCAGAGGTTGGTGAAGTGGATAGGATATTAAACATAGACTCAGGAAATCCAAGGTAAAAGTTTTTTCAATACAGTGCAAATTTCTACTCTTTACCTTCTGTTTCTTACATTAGAGTAAAGCCCTAATTGTGGTGAGTGTACCCCACAGTAAGCTTTTTGGAAGACCTGGGTAAGAGTTGCAAAAGATGGGTAGCTATGAATGAGTTTCATTTTGCTTCAGTGGAGACAGTCTTGAATTGAAAAGAATATATATCCATTTAAATATTTGAGTTGTGTTTTGTTTTGTTTTTAGCACTTAGGCCCATAATCACAGATCTGAACTACTTATAAAAATATTTCTAGATTACTCTGGGCTTCAGTTTCCTCGTCTGTAAAACAGGAAAGACAATTCCTTCTTTAGAACTCCTACAGGGTTATAGTGATATGCAATGAAATGTATGATGTGAAAATGTTTTGAAAAGTTAAAAGTATATTTTAGAAGCATTTCTCTTCCAAAGAACTCAAAGTATTTTTCAAGGGAGTCAGAATTCAGTTAGGAAGGAGTGCTAGATTTGGAATCAGAGGGCCTGTGTTCAAATTCTGCTGTCATTTACTTTCTGTTTGAGCAAGTCACTTCAAATCTGGGCCTCAGTTTCCTCATCTGTAAAATTAGGAGGTTGGACTAAATGATTGCTGTGGTTCTTTTAATCTCTAGATCTATGATCCAATAAACTCCTATAATATGAATAAAGGAAGAGAACTTCCAGAGTGGGAGGCAGTAAGTATCCTATTTAAATCCAAGTAATCTCAAATCCAAGCCCATCCTTCTATCCACAACTCTGCATGGCCACACAGTCCTCATAACTCTATTCTCAAATAAATTGCTGTCAAAAATGGATTAGTAAGACCACATTGTTGGTATTCTTCCTTCCTTGAGTTTAATAACTGATGAATAAAATTTCCCTTAAAATTTAGCTATGAGAAGAAACTGAAACATCAGGAAATACCTATTGGTATTGTAGTTATGCTAGCAAATTGCTAACTCTTCTCAATATTCCCATCCTCCTGGGAACAATCCTCTTTACATGAGTTGTAAAAAGCAGTTTTTGCAGGAGAAACCCAGAGAGGCAGATCCCTTTTGTCTCATGGTTAAAGGTCAGTTCCTTGAAAGTTTCTGCTGCTTTTCTGAAAAGTACATTAAATGTCTGAGATTTATGCTGATCAAGTAGCATCATGTAATGGGTGCATAGTGATGAATAGTTATATGACTACTTTTACAGCTGTGATCCTAAGGAAAAAGACAACCAGTAAATGTTCATTTTTATATGTCTAGGTTAAGGGAAGTAAGGGAAATACATGGATTTATGAGCTACTATGGCCCAGTGGTAAAAAGAAGAGACTGGAAGCCAAGTTTTCTGGTCATGGTGTATGGCTATCTTAACTTCTCTGGGGCTCGGTTTTCCCCAAACTAAATGATAAGAACATCTATTCTACTTTGGCCACAGGGTCATGGGAAACTACAAAGAGATAATAAATGTGAAAATGTTCAGAAAAATCAGAAAGTTTTGTAGATAGGTGGAGCACTATGGGTGTGGAATTTCACATATGCTATCAGAGGCAGTCACTTTGTTGGTTTTGTTTAATTTTTTCTTTGTTATATATGGAGGTTTATCATGGGAGTCATCATTCAATTTGAGGAGTTCCCGATTTACCCTGATCATATTATAGGAAAAATAACCAGATGAGATCATGCTAACTGGTGTTCTATTATCTGGATTTCAGAAACTGGGACTGTATCATGATTATGCCCCAAGAGTGAATTAGTTACCAGTCTCTGAATTCTGTAAAAATGAATTGCCCCCTTTTACTCTCGTCATTTAGAACTCCTCCTTTCTCTTTTTTCTTCTCTTTCTTCTGGAGTTTATGAAGGGCAGGTAGTGGATTTTTCTTCCTCAACCTTCCATCCCCTAGCAGTCATGTTGATCTACAGCAAAAGCACATGGCATCGGTAAGCCCGTGCTTACACATGATCTGAGAAGATACCTCATGGATAACATTCATAACCCCCAACTCTTCTAGAGATTTCCTGATGCAGCACGCTCTTTGGAGAAAGAAAGGATGCCTCACATAGCTCTGGTACAATCTCCTGCTTTGAGAACAAAACCACATGCTTCTTAGAGAAAAAAGCAGATAGTTCACATGGTTACTGAGCAGCATCCTATTTGGAGAGCAAAGGTTAGCGAGATATTCATTCAGTGTCTGTCCAATGAGTAGGGGTTTGTTTGTTTGGTAATCTCCACAGTATGTTTACCTTCCATGGGGATTTTTAGTATGTAGCACAGTCTGTGATTGGCACATAGAAGGTGTTTAATGAATGCTAGTTGACTGACTAAGGCAGATAGGTGGCACAGTGGATAGAGGGCCTGGAGACAGGAACACTCCTCTTCCTGAGTTCAAATCTGGCCTCAGACACTTATTAGCTGTGTGACCCTGAGCAAGTCACTTAACCCTGTTTGCCTCAGTTTCCTCATCTATAAAATGAACTGGAGATGGGAATGGTAAACCATTACACTATCTTTGCCAAGAAAACCCCCAAGGGCATGACAAAGAGTCAAACACAACTGAAAAAACAACTAAACAGATAAAAGTTGACTGACTGACTAAATGGTATAGTTATTACTGTGACTCTTGGGGAGACTGTAGGAATCAGTGGGAAAGAGGGAGTCAGTTAAAGATAAAAAAGTTGCCCTATAGGAACCCCAAGTTCTGTTCCTTTTAAGGGGATATAATAGGCTCTGAGTGCTTTATATTTCTGTGTGTGATCATATGCTTTAAATTTTTTGTGATCTTTTCATTTTCTTTGGAGTGAAATAAAAATTGTCCCATACCCAATGGTAATGTAAATTGTGTGCCTGTGTCAGAAGTAGATACCTTGTTACTCTGTTACTCACACTGGGGGAAACCTAGATCTGAGCTATGCCTAAATTTTATTTTGGAGATTTCCCTGGAGTAAAATGTCCAAGGTGAGGTCAACAAGACAAAAAGAAAAAATGACCCTTTGTGGTTAGCCCTCAGGATCAAACTGGGTCAGTGCCAGTCCAGGTTCTTTGGATTCAGTGATAAGGGAAGGCCCCATGGGTCATGGTGATGATGGGGGCAGTATGTTTAGAAATGTTAATGATGTAAAAACAAAAGACATCAAGACAACCTTAATATTTTTAAAAAAGATTAAGAGGGAGATACAGGTATATAGGTGTCATTATTGTACTTGAAGACACATGCATAACACTGAAAAATTTGCTATCACATTTCTATTACATATTACTTTCATGCCATAGTTACAGAGCGCTATATAAAGCTCATTCTTCTCTAGCTCACACTTTGGATTTCTTTCTCTGTCTCACCTCTTTATCCTGAAGCCACGCTCCAGTCCTGGGCACATTGGAAGTGCCCTTTGCCCCTGTGCGCTCTTCCTTTGATGGATTAGCTCCTCCTGTAACTCCAATTTAAAGAGGGCCTTCAGATCAGCTGCATCTCATTCCTTTCCAGGCACTCTGGACTGTCTCTACCATGCCCCCAGCTGAGGTAGCACCTCCATCCCAGTCCCTCCACCATTAGAAAGAATGAAGAAAAACAAGGTTAGAGGGTTTGTCATAGAGATGGAAGCTGAGAAGGTACCAGGAAAGAAAAAAAAGAACAAGAAGACTGAGGAAGACTGAGACAAGTACCGGTCAAATTTACAAGAATTTTCATATGACTTAAAGATAGAAAGGAGTTAGAGGTCATCTACTCCAGTGGTAAAAACCCTCAAATAGAAATGGGGACCTGTAATATTATCTATGCTTTATTGTATTTTTATTTATTTTGTTAAATATTTCCAAATTACATTTTAATCTGGTTCTGCCACATGTGGACAGGCTGTTTGTCACTTCTGGTGTACTCCAGTCCCCTCCTGAGATTTGATCATTATGACAGATTCATCTAGGCAAGTTTACATAACAAGGATCAGAGAGGTTAGAGCTTTGGAAGAATAGGGTGCTATGATTCTGGATATTGGGTTTAAGGCTTATGGAATTACAATCTAGTGACTAAGGAAAAAAGGTTATCTTACACTATGGCACCTGCTAGGGCACCTAGATAGCACAGTGAGAGACACTTACTAGCTTGTGTGACCCTCAGCAAGTCACTTAACTGCTGTCTGCCTCAGTTTCCTCATCTGCAAAGTCTCTATTTTTACAGCTAATTATAGCACCTCCCTCTCAGGGTCATTGTGGGGATAAAATGAGATAATATTTATAAAGCACTTTGCAAAAACTTACAGCACTGTATAAATGAAATTTTATTGTTATCATTACTACCTGCTGCTAGTCATTTAGGTAGTGATGGACATATCTAATATACTTTTACTTTAATATTTTAAGAAATTGCTATTTCATTTCTTCAGGCAGAATGGTATAGTGAGTGAAGTGCTGGATTTGAAGTCCTGGATTTGAATCCTGCCTCTGCCACTTAGTACTTCTAGGATCTTGGACAAGTCATTTCATGTCCTTAACTCTCAGGTTTTTTATCTGTAAAATGTAAGGGAAAGGCAGCTAAGTGGTACAATGTATAGAGCATCAGATAGAGTCAGAAAGACTCCAATTCCTGGGTTCAAATCTGTCCGCTGACACTTACTAGTGTGTGACCCTGGACAAGTCACTTAACCCTGTTTGCCTCAGTTCCCTCATCTGTAAAATGAGCTGGAGAAGGAAATGGCAAACCATTCCAGAAACTTTGCCAAGAAAACCCCAAATGAGGTCATGAAGAGTTGAACACAACTGAAACAACTGAACAACAACAATCATATGGATTTTTTCTACTTGACCCCAGAAGGCACAACCAGGAACAACAACTAATGAAAGTTGCAAGGGGGTGAAGACTGAAATGACTGAAAAACAACAACAAATACACATGTGTATATAAATGTATATTTTGTGTTTATATATATGTATGTATATGTATATATATATATATACACATATACATACACACACATAGACTCATATATACATTGGACCTATACTTGGGATTATAGGATCATAAATTTAGAGCTAGAAACTATAAAACTAAACATTTGTATAATGCTTTAAGCACTTTACAAATATTATCTCATTCATTTTATTTTTACAACATAGAGAGAGGCAAGTGATATTATTATCCTCATTTTATGGATGAATAAACTGAGGTTAAGTGACTTGCCCAGGATCACACAAGTAAGTATTTGAGTACAGATTAGAACTCAGGCCTTCCTGATAACATATTCTAGCACTCTATGCATTGTGCATCCTAGCTGCCTTCACGTAATTTTTTGTCATCCTCTTCCTTGTTGTTGTTAAGTCCTGTGGTCTTTATTGCACAATTTTGCATACAGAGGTGATCCTTATATGTTATAACAGAGCTGATTGTATTGGGGAAGATTCTCAGTGGAGGAATACACTTTTAGAAAGATGCATTAAGGGGCAGCTAGGTGGCACAGTGGATAGAGCACCGACCTTGAAGTCAGGAGGACCTGAGTTCAAATCCGGCCTCAGACCAAACACTTGATACGTACTAGCTGTGTGACCTTGGGCAAATCACTTAACCCCGATTGCCTCACCAAAAAAAAAAGAAAGAAAGAAAGATGCATTAAGTGCTGTATTGCAAGAGCTTTGATGAATTTCATTAGGTCTTGTCTTGGTTCATGATGAACGTGTAGAGTTTTAAATGAATGGTGACATTAAGTAAAAGCTTCAGATTTTTAAAATCCAAGGAGTATCCAACCTGGGGACAGATGATGCCCCTCAGGAAATGAGACTTTAACAAACTCTCCCTGTTTGCTAGAAAGACTTTGACAGTTTAACACCTGACTAGGTCATATTAATTGCATTAAATCTCAAGGGACTCAGCTTATCAATGTTGAATTGAAAAGGCACAATGATTTCTTTTTG
Organism: Vombatus ursinus; assembly: GCF_900497805.2. Lineage (NCBI taxonomy): Eukaryota > Metazoa > Chordata > Mammalia > Diprotodontia > Vombatidae > Vombatus > Vombatus ursinus. The sequence goes on from NW_020949613.1 coordinate 25,408,129, forward strand.
GCCTAATTGACCTGGAGTGACCCAGACAATAATAAAAATTATCTTCAGAGGTATTTATTATTTGAAATAAGTAGTGAATGAGGGAGATGGAACAGGGGTCTGTGAAAAATAAAAAGGGGGTCAACACTATAATCTATGGAGAAGCTAGGCCTGCTTTCTCAGAAAGCAATAACCCCTTTACAGGTGGTGAGCTTCTTTATTTATTGATTTTGGAATGGCTGTGGAAATCTCATTACTGACTTATCACAAGCCAGTTAATTTCTCCTTGCTGCTTCTGTCTTGTTTTAGTGTTTTTGTTACCTGTCTTGGGAGAACAAAGAAATTAGAGATTTTTTTCCCAGTGTGCTTTGTTGCAGGATCAACACCTACCCCATGCAGGTGATGCTAGTTTTTCCTTAAAAAGTGATGAAATGATCCTGGAGATTTAAGTGCTTCAGGGCTCCAAGGCTTAGCTTTAAGTCATTGACATCCTTTCCTGGTCTTTCCTATGGGAGTCTGGGTGCCTTAGACTTGACATATGCTTCTCCCCCTGGGTGGCATCATAGTGAAGGAAGAAACTGGGGAGCTTTGCCCAATTGAATCAATATCATGTGCAGTTATCTCTTCCATATTTCAGGGGGTTAGGGGCATGGCACTCACCTCCCCTCCCCAATCTGAAAAATCAGCATAACATTTTTTGGCCCTCCCTTCTGAATTATTATGTATTAAAAGATAAAATATACTGGTATTATACAAAATTATACATATATTTTATGCATTTCAGAGTTTCTAAACTTTTTCTGTATCATCTGCTGGCCTTCATGTATCATCTATAGCTTCAGCAAAACTTCCCCAGAATTAACATTTAATTTCTTATTGACCTGTGATATATCAAAACTGCTATGGGTAAAGTAGCATGTGGAAGGGATAACTGTATATTCTCACGGCAAATCTTTTCTATGGTTAAATAAACCTCCTTTCATTAATTGCGAGCTGGTCAGCAAATATCTTGTTTTCTTCTAATCTGGCACCTGAACTAACAGGCTGGTCTAAATCAGGCCTGGCCCATATATAATATGGCTATTATATATGTTTTTGGGGGATTATCTATTAAAATTATGAAGACACAGGGAACAAAACATTAGTACCTTTTCAGCAGGTTGTGGTTATGACAAAATCTGAATGAGTGGAGAAGGAATAAGCATTTATATAGTGCCTATTATGTGCCAAGCATTGTGCTTAGTTCTTTACAAATAGTATCTTCTCTGATCCCCACAACGATCCTGAGAGGTAGGTAATGTTATGATTCTCATTTTACAGTTGAGGCAACTGAAGCAAACAGGGGCTAAGTGACTTAGCCAGGATGCCACAGAAGTGTCTAAGGCTAAATTTGAGCTCAAGTCTTCCTGACTCTATATCCTGTACCATGTATTTGTCCTAATCAAGAGGTTTAGCTGAAAGCTTAAAATTCTGCAAAAAGATTAAGTTGATTTGAGCAAAAAATGTTTGACAGTAAGCAGTCTGCAAACATTATTATAAAAGGACTGAGGGAGGCTACAGACTTCTCCAGAGGACTACAAAAGTAACTGAACTTTAAATGGGCAAGTAATTGTTGTTAAGTCATTTTCAGTTTTGTCTGACTCTTCTCGACCTCATTTGGGGTTTTCATGGCAGAGACACTGAGTGCTTTGCCATTTCCTTCTCCAGCTCATTTTACAGATGAGGAAACTGAGACAAAAGGGTTAAATGACTTGCCTAGGGTCACATAGCTAGTCAGTATCCAAGGCCAGATTTGAACTCAGATCTTCTTTACTATAGGCGCAGTACTCAAATCATTTCACCACCTAGCTGCCCCAAAGAAATAATTGGTTCAGTCCAATTCAAAAGGAGGGGATCAACCTAGAATATCTCTAAGGTCACTCCCACAGTAAAATGTTGAGTGATTTGCTCATGCACAGTCAGTATTTCAGAGGTAGAACTTGATTCCAGGTCCTACTTACTCTGACTTTAGCTCTCTATCCATTACATCTAGTTGCCTTTCAACACATATAAGAACATTCATTTTGTGCTCATAAAAATTGAAGACAAGATGGTTGTGACTTGATCAAACTTGCTTGTAATGCTCAGGTTGACATCAGGATTGAAGTCAGGGCCTCTTGATTCTCTGTCCATTATTCTTTCCGTTATATCATAACGTCTTGTATAGACAGTAATCAAATCTCAATTCCTTCATTTTTCAGGTGAGGTGAAGACCAGAGGAATTGTCAGCCCCAGGACTAAAACAAAAGAGATTCAATCCATTTGCTCTTTTCATTAAAGCTTGGCAGCTCACAAAGCAATGCATTGTAAGCAAATGCTTCAAATTAAAGTCTAGTTTCAGTTCTTAGACTATGCCCCAAATTTCCCTTTATCTTAAATAATGCTGAGTTGACCTTTCAGGCATGACACTCTAGGAAGGGCAATGATAAGCTGGATAGTGTCCAAAAAGGTGCAACCAGCATGGTTAAGGGCTTTTAGTTTATGCTGTTGGAGGACTGGTTGAAGTTGCTAGAATTGTAGCCTGGAGGCGAGAATGATTAGAGGGGCATGATAATTGTCTTTAAACATTTGAAAGGCTGTCATATGGAGGAAAGATCAGCTTTTTGCCTCTTGGCCCCAGAGGAGAGAACTAGGAGAAATGGATAGAAATTGAAAATAGGCAAATTTGTCTGAATATCAGGAAAAACTTCCCAATAATAAGAAGTGTTCAAAAATGGTGAGAGAAATGATTGTTTCCCTTTTATTAATAACCAAATATTAATTGAGATTAAGATTTTCTCTCTTCTACTTCCTCATTCAGAAATCAGCCTCTGGTAGTTTATTCAAGCCAGCATCTGAAGGACATTGCTCATAGATGAGATTGCCCAAATCGTTGGGGAACAAGCTTTTTTATCTCCGGTAGGACTCCACCCAGCTAAGAGCCCTTACTAACAACATCCATCCTAAATGAGATCTTGCCCTAAATAAATATCTATTTGTCTTTGGGACCTTCCATTAGAGTTTAGGGTGACCCAGCTTGTGAAGGGGAAACTAACCAGCTGAGTCTAGGTAGAGATGAATTCTTTTGCCCAGATTGCTGGAGATGGCTGAGTCTCAAGATTAGGTCATGTTCTCTGCAGGAGGAGCTGAAGACTTTTTGCATACCTTCTCATTAATATATTCATTCTCTCATTAATCGTTAACCAATCAGAGTTGATTCTCACCTGTTGGGAACAACAGCTCTTCCAAGGGTATGTAAGTGTCAAGAGGCCTCCATGAGGGATCTTTGGTTTACAAGAGAAAGCCAAATGACCATCTTTTTATTAATTATTCACTAGCCATGATTAATAAAATGATTAATCACCCAGAAATTATGTCTCTCAGACTTTTTATTCATTGCAGTGGAACGGTTTGGTTGAAGAGATAGTAAGCTTCTGAGGGAGCTTCTACTTCCAGGAGCCAAGATGGCAGAGTAAAAAGTAGTCGCTCTCACCCTCCCCTATCAATCTCTGAAAACTCAGAAAATATCACCCCAGAAAAAATCCTGGAACAGCTGAACCAGAAGAAAGATGGGGTGCAGCAGTGCAGTAGCCCAGGTAGCTAGAGGGATTAACGGGAAAGGCCCCTCTTAACCTGGGGAAAGGGGAGCAGTACAAAACAGGAGTAGCCCAGCCAGCTAGTGGAAAGACCCACTTTAGCACACCAGGAAGAGATTCTGGTGCCTCAGCATTCTACAGCAAATGGGTCTCCCAGTGCCTCAACAGAAATAAGGCAGGCAGCACTGCAAGGGGCCCCAGGCAGATAAACACCTGGCAGCACCCATCTAAAAGGAGCTAAACAAAGCTAAAGGAAAGGAAAAGCAGGCAACCTAGATTTGCCTGAAAGTCCCAGCCTTGCTGATTCCAGCCCAACACCAGATAAGTTGCCAGAACCCTGCAGCCTCCAATTTCCAACATAAGAGGCCCCAGCACACAAAGCCAGTGACCAGGACCTAGGCTCCCAACACAAGAAGCTTGGGTCAGTGCCCTCTGCTCCCCATCAGGAGAGCTTAATCTCTTTAAAGGCCAGGGAATAAAGAAACACCATGAGTAAAAAGAAATGTACCATAGATTCATATTATGAGAAGAGTGAAGATCAAGACAGAAATTCTGAAGAGGACAACACTGTCACCAAACCCACATCTGCAACATCAAAAGGGAATATGAACTGGTCTGAATCCCAAAAAGCCTTCTTAGAAGAACTCAAGGATTTTAAAACTCAAATGAGAGAGGTAGAGGAGTCCTTTAAAAGTCCAATTGGCCAATTGGAAAAAAAGTACACTGAAGAAAACAAATCCCTTAAAAGTACAATTGACCAACTGGAAAAAAAGTACACTGAAGAAAACAAATCCCTCAAAAATACAATTGACCAATTGGAGAGGAAAGTACAAAATCTAACAGAAGAAAACAACATGTTAAAAATTAGAATTGAACAAATGGAAACTAATGACTCTATGAGAGAGCAAGAATCAGTCAAACAGAAACAAAAAAATGAAAAAAATAGAGGAAAACGTAAAATACCTCATGGGTAAAACAGCTGACCTGGAAAATTGATCTAGGAGAGACAATTTAAAAATTATAGGCCTACCTGAAAGTCATGATGAAAAAAAGATCCTGGACAATATCCTTCAGGAAATCATAAAGGAAAACTGCCCTAAAGTCCTAGAACCCGAAGGTAAAATAACTATAGAAAGAATCCACTGCTTCCCACCTGAAAGAGATCCCAAACTGAAAATGCCAAGGAACATAATAGCAAAATTCCAAAATTACCAGATTAAAGAGAAATTACTGCAAGCAGCCAGAAAGAAACAATTTAAATATCATGGAACCACAGTCAGGATTACACAGGACCTTGCAGCCTCTACATTAAAAGACTGTAGGGCATGGAACATGATATTCCCTAAGGCAGAGGAGCTTAGAATGCAGCCAAGGATTAACTACCCAGTGAAAATGAGCATGATTTTTCAGGGAAGGAGATGGATATTTAACAAAATAGGGGACTTCCAAATGTTCCTGATAAAAAGACCAGAGCTCAACAAAAAATTTGATCTTCAAGTACAAGATTCAAGAGAGACATAAAAAGGTAAATGGGACAGAAAGATACAATATGTTGTTAATAAGGGCAAAATGTTTACATCCCTACAAGGGAAGATGACACTTGCAACTCTTGAGAACTGTATTGTTATTATACCATGTTAAAGGAGTATACATAAAGGGGGTGGATATAAGCTGACTTTGATGTAATGATAAAAAAATAATTTAAATCAAGTGGGTTAAATGGATCCAAGTAAGTGGATTAGTCTGAGCTAAGAAAATGTACTGAGAAAGGAGGAGGCAGACAAGGGTAAATTACATTACAGGAAAAGACACAAAAACCTATTAGAGCAGAGGTAAAGAAGGGAGGGGGATGAGCATTGTTTGAACCTTACTCTCATCAGATTTGGCTCAAGAAGGAAATAACATAATCAGTTAGGTATAGAAATCTAACTTGCACTATAAGTAGTAGGAGGGGAAAGGGGAAAGAATAGGGAGGGGGAATAGAAGGGAGGAAAGAAGCAGTAATGGTAAAGGGGAAAAAAAGGGAAAGGGATAATAGAAGGGAGGTTGGACCGAAGGAGGCACTGGTCAAAAGCAAAACACTAGTGAGGGAGGGGGAAGAAGAAAGGAGAAAGAAAAGCTTAAACAGAAGGGGAAAGAAAGGATGGAGAAAAAGACACAGATAGTAATCATAACTGTAAAAGTGAATGGGATGAACTCTCCCATAAAACAGAAGTGTATAGCAGATTGGATTAAAAACCATAATCCTACAATATGTTGTTTACAGGAACACATTTGAAAAAGAGTGACACATACAGGGTAAAGGTAAAAGGCTGGAGCAAAATATGTCATGCTTGAGCTGAAGTAAAAAAAGCAGGGGTAGCAATCCTGATCTCAGACAAAGCAAAAGCAAAAATAGATCTTATGAAAAGAGATAAGGAAGGAAACTACATCCTGCTAAAAGGCACATAGACGATGAAGTAATATCATTACTAAACATATATGCACCAAATGGTATAGCATCCAGATTCTTAGAGGAGAAGTTCAGGGAGTTACAGGAAGAAATAGACAGCAAAACTATACTAGTGGGGGACCTCAACCTCCCCCTCTCTGAACTAGATAAATCTAACCACAAAATAAACAAGAAAGAAGTTAAGGAGGTGAATAGAACATTAGAAAAGTTAGGTATGATAGATACTGTGGAGAAAACTGAATGGGGATAGAAAGGAATATACTTTTTTCTCAGTGGTACATGGCACATACACAAAAATTGACCATGTACTAGGGCATAAAAACCTCACAATCCAATGCAGAAAGACAGAAATATTTAAATGCATCCTTTTCAGATCATGATACAATAAAAATTGTATGTAATAAAAGGCCATAGAAAGATAGATGAAAAAATAATTGGAAACTAAATAATCTAATCCTAAAAAATGATTGGGTGAAAGAACAAATCATAGAAACAATCAATAATTTCATTCAAGAGAATGACAATAATGAGACAACATACCAAAACTTACGGGATGCAGCAAAAGCAGTTCTTAGGGGAAGTTTTATATCTCTAAATGCTTACATAAATAAAATAGGAAAAGAGGAGATCAATGAATTGGGCATACAACTAAAAAACTAGAAAAAGAACAAATTAAAAATCCTCAATTAAACACCAAATTAGAAATATTGAAAACCAAAGGAAAAATTAATAAAATTGAAATTAAGAAAACTATTGAACTAATAAATAAAACTAAGAGCTGGTTTTATGAAAAAACCAATACAATAGATAAACCTTTGGTTAATGTAATTAAAAAAAGAAAGAAGAAAATCAAATTACTAGTATCAAGAATGAAAAGGGTGAAACCACCACCAAGGAAGAGGAAATTAAAACAACAATTAGGAATTATTTTGCCCAACTATATGCCAACAAATTTGGCAATCTTAGTGAAATGGATATATATTTACAAAAATATAAATTGCCCAGATTAACAGAAGAGGAAGTAAAATACTTAAGTAACCCCATCTCAGAAAAAGAAATTGAACAAGTCATTGATGAACTCCCTAGGAAAAAATCTCTGGGGCCAGATGGATTTACATGCAAATTCTATCAAACTTTTAAAGAACAATTAATTCCAATACTATATAAACTATTTGGTAAAATAGGTAAAGAAGGAATCTTACCAAATTCTTTTTATAATACAAATATTGTGCTGATACCTAAACCAGGAAGAGTCAAAACAGAGAAAGAAAATTGTAGACCAATTTCTCTAATGAATATAGTTGCAAAAATTTTAAACAAAATATTAGCAAATAGATTACAGCAAATTATCACACAAATAATACACTATGACCAGGTAGGATTTATACCAGGAATGCAGGGCTGGTTCAGTATAAGGAAAACTATCAGCATAATCCATCATACCAACACCCAAACTAACAGAAACCACATGATCATCTCAATAGATGCAGAAAAAGCTTTTGACAAAATACAACACCCATTCCTATTAAAAACACTAGAGAGCATAAGTATAAATGGAGTCTTCCTTGAAATAATAAATAGCATCTATCTAAAACCTTCAGCAAGCCTAATATGTAATGGGGACAAGCTAGAAGCATTTCCAATGAGATTGGGGGTGAAACAAGGATGTCCATTATCACCACTTTTATTCAACATCGTACTAGAAACGTTAGCTTTAACAATAAGAGAAGAAAAAGATATTGAAGGCATTAGAATAGGCAAAGAAGAAACAAAGCCATCACTCTTTGCAGATGACATGATGTTATACTTAGAGAATCCCAGAGAATCAAGTAAAAAACTACTTGAAATAATAAACAACTTTAGCAACATTGCAGGCTATAAAATAAACCCACATAAATCATCGGCATTTCTATATATTACCAACAAAGCCCAACAGCAAGAGATAGAAAGAGAAATTCCATTTAAACTTACTGTAAACATTATAAAATATTTAGAGGTCTACCTCCTGAAACAAACCCAGGAACTCTATGAACACAATTACAAAACACTTTTCACGCAAATAAAATCAGATCTAAATAATTGGAAAAATATCAGTTGCTCATGGGTAGGTTGAGCTAATAGAATAAAAATGACAGTTCTACCTAAGTTAATTTACTTATTCAGTTCCATATCAATCAAACTACCAAAAAATTATTTTACAGAGTTAGAAAAAATAATAACAAGATTTATTTGAAAGAACAAAAGGTCCAGAATATCAAGAGAACTAACGAAAAGAAATGCAGGGGAAGGTGGCCTAGCCATTCCAGATCTTAAATTGTATTATAAAGCAGCAATCATCAAAACTGCTTGGCACTGGCTAAGAAATAGAGTGGTGGATCAGTGGAATAGGTTAAGTATGCAAGACACAGTAGTCAATGACTATAGTAATACATTATTTGATAAACCCAAAGACCCCAGCTTCTGGGATAAGAATCCACTCTTCGAAAAAAAAAAACTGCTGGGAAAACTGGGAAAGAGTATGGCAGAAACTAGGCATCTAATTTCACACCATATATCAAAATAAAGTCAAAATGGGTACATGATTTAGATATAAAGACAGATACTATAAGCAAACTGAGAGAGCAAGGAATAGTTTACCTGTCAGATCTATGGAGAACAGAAGAATTCATGACCAAACAGGAGATAGAGAACATTATGAAAAGCAAAACAGATAATTTTGATTACATTAAATTGAAAAGTTTTTGCACAAACAAAGCCAATGCAACTAAGATTAGAAGGAAGGTAGGAAATTAGGAAAGAATTTTTATAACCAGTCTCTCTGACAAGGGCATCATTTCTAAAATATAGAGAGAATTAAATCAAATTTATAAGAATACAAGCCATTCCCCAATTGATAAATGGTCAAAGGATATGAACAGACAGTTCTCAGGTGAGGAAATTAAAGCCATCTATAGTCATATGAAAAAATGCTCTAAATCACTATTGATTAGAGAAATTAGAGAATTGCAAATCAAAACAACTCTGAGGTACCCCATCACACCTATCAGAATGGCCAACATGATAAAACAGGAAATTGATAAATGTTGGAGAAGATGTGGGAAAATTGGAACACTAATGCATTGTTGGTGGAGTTGTGAAATGATCCAACCATTTTGGAGGGCAATTTGGAACTATGCCCAAAGAGCTTTAAAAATGTGCATACCCTTTGACCCAGTAATAGCACTTCTAACGCTATATCCTAAAGAGATCACACAAATGGGAAAAGGACCTACATGTACAAAAATATTCATAGCAGCTCTTTTTGTGGTGGCAAAAAATTGGAAATTGAGAGGATGCCCATCAATTGGGGAATGGCTGAGCAAGTTGTGGTATATGAATGTGATGGAATACTATTGTGCTATAAGAAATGATGAACAGGCTGACTTCAGAAAAACCTGGAAAGACTGGTATGGTCTGAAGCTGAGTGAAGTGAGCAGAACCAAGAGAACATTGTACACAATAACAGCCACATTGTGTGATGACTAATATTGATAAACTTAACCCTTCCTGGCAATACAAGGATCTAAGACATCTCCAGAGGCCTTGCGATGGAAAGTGCCATCCACATGCAAAGAAAGGACTATGGAAGCCAAATTGTTATTTTTTTTCTCTTCTGTTGAGTTTTGTTTCCTCTTTCTGATGGTTCCTCCTATTGATTTTAATTTCTACTTACAACATCACTAATGTGAAAATATGTTTAATATGAATGTAAATGTATAGCCTATATCAGATTATGAGCTGTCTTGGGGAAGGTGGTGGAGAGGAAGGGGGAGAAAAATTTTAAACTCAAAAGCATATGGAAGTGATTATTGATAAATCAAAATAAATTAATAAAAAAAGAGATAGTAAGTTTCCCTTTACTAGAAGTCTTCAAGGAAAGGCTTGATGACTACCTTCACAGTATGTCATTGGGGAGAACTTTCAAATTCTTGGATGAATGAGACGCATTTATTAGGTACTCTGTGCCAAGCAGTGTGCTAAGTGCTAGAGGCACAGATTTAAAAAAATAACTTTACAATTCTTGCTCTCAAAAAACCTCATACTAATTGGAGAAGACAATTATATCGGCTTAGAAAGCCTCTGAATTTCCTTCTAAGGCTGAGATGCTTTGGGATATATTTATATATTATATATAAATTTTATGTATAAATTATATATAATTATAT
>NW_020949613.1:25418388-25464858 GCF_900497805.2 Vombatus ursinus
TTATATATTATATATAAATTTTATGTATAAATTATATATAATTATATATTATATATAAATAATATTTATATATAAGAGAATGACTTTCCAGTTGCACATTTCAAGTTTATTTCCTAGGGTATACTGGATTAATTGAGCGTGTGAGGACCTGGTTTTAGAGAAATTAAGACAGGGCTCTTAACTCAGGGTCTACAAACTTATTTTTTTTTTAAATTGATAACTTTCAGTATGTTAGGCTTCCTTTGTAATTTCATGTGTTTTTATTTTATTCATTTTAAAACATTCTGAGAAGGGATCCATAAGCTTCACCAGATTGCCAAAAGGGTTCTGGGACACAAAAAAGGTTAAAACCCCTGAATTAAGGTCGTAGGCCAATTAGTTTTTATCAGTTTCAAAGCCACAGGCTATATTCCAAACCTGATTAAACACCCTGTAAATGTAATTGTATTTGACTCCAAGGAGACCTGGAACAAGTAAAGGTGGGTCAGTCAGTCGTCCATGGATGAGTTAAAAACAGAGGAAGTGTGACCTTAGGCCTGAGGGCCCCTTTTTTGATGAGTTTCATTTGGCAAAGCTACTACTACTTGTATTAGGCTGAGAAACAACTCAATTTCTTGAATAAAGGATAAAAGTACCTTTATTTTTCTCTTGTAGGTTATAAGTTCCTGAGGGGAAGAATTGTGCTGTTTTTCCTTTCAGTATCTCTGGTGCCTAACATGTAGTATGTGTTTAATAAATATTTGTTGAATTGAATAAAAACAATAAATATTTATCAAACACCTGAAATAAAAGTATAGGGCATAATTATTACCCTGGAGGAACAACAATATGGTTAGAGAGACTAGACTTATGAACATAAAACAATTAGAGAACAATAAGGGATAGTATCTGAGCAGTCCCGATCTTATGAATGATTATTTTAAGGCACAGGGTGGTACAAGGAAATCAGGAGATGAGGCCTGAATACTAGCTGAGTAATTTACTGGTTATCTGACCATGAGGAAGTCATTTAACTTCTCTGGGCTTCAATTTTTTCATCTTTAAAATTGGACTAATAATATTCTAAGGCGCATGGTAAGAGCAGGATTTGGAGTCAATGGTTTTGGGCTCCAATCTTGGCTCTGGCCCTTACCATCTATGTGAATTCAGACAGGTCACTTAACCTCTCTGGGGACTCAAGTTTTCTCACCTATAAAATGAGGGGATTGGACTAGATGATCTTTTTTTTAACTAGGCAATGGGGTTCAGTGACTTCCCCAGGGTTACACAGCCAGTAAGTGTCACGTGTCTGAGGCCGGATTTGAACTCAGGTCCTCCTGAATTTACTTCTGGTGCTCTATCCAGGACTAGAAGATCTTTAAGGATTTTTCTTTCCATTACTTTTAAATAGTAATAAGGTTAGGAAATTATCTCACGTGACTTATCTCATTTCTACATAGCAGGTTTATATGAATACCTGTTTGTTGAGTTGAATTAATGGTCCAGAAATTCCTAGAGAGTAGTGATTTGAGGGCAAGGGTGGTAAGAAAAGGAAGCAGACTTGAGTTGGGCCTTGAGGGAAGGGCAGAACTCAGATAAAGGACAAGGAACAGTCAGGGCATATAATAACTTGAATTCATGTAATGCTTTGAGATTTGCAAAGCACTTTATAAATATCATCTCATTTTATCTTCCCAACAATCCTGGAAGGTAGATACTATTATCACCCCCATTTAATAGATAAAGAAAATAAGAAAGACAGATTAAATGACTAGTTGAGAGGCACACAGCTAATAAATGTCTGAGACTGTATTTGAACTTAGGTCTTCCTCAATCTAGGTTCAGTGTTCTATCCACTGTGTCACCAACTGATTGAACATGAAAGATGACAATAACCAATTAACAAGCATATATTTAGCACCTACTGTGTGATATATTTGTTTTTGCATGGTACCACTCATCTGTGATGATAACAAAGTAAAACAATTATGTAAAACTAACAATATAGTCAACTTATCTGAAAGTGCATGCAACATTCCACATCTGTAGCATCTCACCTCTCTAAGAAACAAAAATTTTTAATTAAAAGAAATTTATCTTTCTATTAAAAAAAGAAAAACAAATATACATAGTCAACCAAAACAAATTCCCTCATTGGCTATATATAATATCTTTATATATCTCCATATCTCTCTCTCTCTATATATATATGTATATACACACATGTATAATATGTATATATAAATTATTATGTACACATATATACATGTGTATAATATGTATATATGTATATATAAAATGTTATATATATATTCATGTGTGTATGGTATATATTGTTATTTTTTGTCTTTTGTATTCAAAGAGGACCAATGACATTACAATGTTGGGGTCAAAGTATAATATGTTCAACTATGGCTGATCAGTCAAATATGACCACAGAAGGGTCTACTACAGGTCAGGCACAAATAGTCCATGTGAACATTTGTGATGGAGAGATCTCTAAATTTGTATATCTCAGGTTTCTTTTGAGCTACTGTGATTCTGCTTTGCTCACAAAGCACAGCTCCTTCTTTGATGCAAGCATGCCATGCTGGACAGTTCTGCGTAAGTATTTTCCATGTCTTACAACTGATACTAAAGTTTTTCAGAGACACCTTGAAAATGTCTTATGAACACTTTTGTTTGAGTTCTCTGCAAAATAATCTGTTAGGTAAGTGTGTATTTGGCATTTGAAAACATGAGTGCTTTGGAGTTGGGCTCTTTGCAGTAAAGTTTGAATGCTTGGCAGTTCAGCTCAAGAGAGGACTTCAGTGTCTGGTACCTTGTCCTGCCAGATAATCTTCAGAATCTTCCTAAGACAATTCAAATGGAAGGGATTCAATTTCCTGGAATGGCATTGGTAGACTGTCCAGGTTTCTCAGGCATCCAACAATGAAGTCAGTACAATAGCTCTGTAGATCTTCAGTTTGTTAGGCAGCCTAGTATCTCTTCTCTCCCACTCTTTCTTTTGGAGCCTTCCAAATACTGAACTATGTTTGGCAATACATTGCCCCCCCCAACTATTTTTTCCTCTACTATAAAAGTTCTTCCTTGCATACCTCCTTTATGTGAGAAAATTTGCCCCATTCTATCTCACCCTTCCACTTCTCTTAGTGCATCCCTCTTTTTCACCTCTATATACTTTTTTGGGAGATCACCTCAAAATAATCGACTTGTATCTGTGCCCTATGTCTATGCAGATTCTTTCTTAGTGCCCTAATAATGATAAAGTTCTCAGGAGTTATATGTATCAGCTTCTCACATATGAATATAAACATTTTAACTCCATTGAGTCCCTTATGATTATTCTTTCATGTTTTTTAATGCTTCTCTTGAGTCATGTTTGAATGCAAAATTTTCTATTCAGCTCTGGTCTTTTTTATCAGGAATACTTGGAACTTCTCTATTTTCCCCAAAGGATTCTACTGTTTTGCTGGGTAGGTTATTCTTGGTAATCCTAGCTCCTTTGCCTTGTAGAATAAAATATTCCAAGTCCTCAGCTTCTTTAAATGGAAGCTGCTACATCTTGTGAGATCCTGACTGTGGTTCCACAATATTTGAATTGTTTCTGACTGCTTCCAATATTTTCTTCTTGACCTGGGAGCTGTGGAAGTTGGCTATCATATTCCTGGGAGCTTTCATTTTGGAATTTCTTTCAGGAGGTGATCAGTGGATTCTTTACATTTCTATTTTACCCTCTGGATCTAACATATCAGGGTAGTTTTCCTTTATAATTTCTTGAAATATGATACCTAGCCCTTTTTTTTTGATCAAGGCTTTCTTAAAGTATCTCTCTTTGGTCTATTTTCCATGTCAGTTGTTTTTCTGATGAGATATTTCACATTTCTTCTATTTTTTCATTCTTTTGATTTTGTGTTACTGTTTCTTGAAGTCTCATGGAGTTATCAGCTTTTACTCACCCAATTCTAATTTTTAAGGAATTATTTTCTTCAGAGAATTTTTGTACCTCCTTTTCCATTTGGTCTATTCTGCATTTTAAGAAGTTCTTTTCTTCAGTGAATTTTGTGCCTCTTTTAACTTTGGTCCAATTTTATTTTTAAGTGTTATTTTCATCAGCACTTTTTTTGCCTTTAACCAAGCTGTTAATTCTCTCTTCATAATGTTCTTGCATCACTCTCATTTCTTTTTCCATTTTTTTCCTCTACCACTCTTATCTATTCTTTTTAACTCTTCCAGCAGTTCTTGCTGACTTGGTTCCAATTATCATTTTTCTTTGAGGTTTTGATTGTAGCTTTTTTCACATTATTGTCTTCTTTTAAGTTTATGTCTTTGTCTTCCCTGCCACCCTAGTAGCTTTTTATCATCAAGTTCTTTTTTTTTTGTGGTTTGATCATTTCCCCTGCCTATTTCTTCACTTTGAAATTTATATTGAAGTTGGGCTCTCCTCATCTAAGGGTGGGGAGGTATTGTACTAATCTTTAGACTTTTTTTTGTACTGTTGTTTTCAGAACTAGTTCTGGGAGGTCTATAAGTTTTTGGTGCTTCCAAAATAGCTTTCTTGCTATTATCCTGGAGAAAGGATGGTTACTGATCTCTTGGTCTGTATTGTAGTCTCTACCTAGGAAAGGTCCCTGCCCCCCTGTAGTCACAAGTATTATGCTTCTTTTGGTTCTGAATTGTGACCAAGTCCCCTGCTCTCCTGAAGCTACAAATGCTACTCTTGGCCCTGGAACTGACCAGGGCCCTTGCTTTATCATGACTGATCTCAAGTGCCCCTTTCTCTCCAGAAATGCAACCCAAAACTGCTTATGGACAATAGAACTGCCAATTAGCAACAGCTGCACCCAGTGTCAGCAAAGTATCCCCTGTAATCTCTTTCTTACCAGTTGTCTGACCTCCTTACTGTCTCTGGGCTGAGAGCTCCTGAAATTGCTGGTGCTGTTGCGGTCCCAGATGCCTCCAAGGCCCACTGCTGTTGCTTCAACCATGCTCCAGGCTTGCAACCACCCCATTGTTACCGACTTCTCCTGTGAACCTCTTAAGTTGGCTGATGCTGGAAAAATGTCTCTCTTTGAACTTTTGCTGGCTCTGCTTCAAATCAAAATTTGATTTGAAACATTATTTTAAAGTTGTTATGAGGGGAATGTTGGGAGATTTCAGCTGGGTCTCAGTCTCTACCTCACCACTTTGGCTCCACTTAAGTGTGTGTGTGTGTGTGTGTGTATGTGTGTATACACATATATACATATATGTATTATATGTATTTATGTAGCTGTATAAGTATGTGCATGTGTGTGTATATAGGCATATATTATATATGCATGTTTATGTGTGTATATATGTATGTATATACGTATATGTGTCTTCCATTCTAGGTACTTTGGGGGATAGAAGTGTGTGTGTGCGTTTGTGTGTGTGTGTGTGTGTGTGTATGTGTGAGAGAGAGAGAGAGACAGAGAGAGAGAGAACAGAATAAATATGAAGAGAATAAATGCAAATAATTTTTTGTTGTTGCTCCCTCATTTTCAGTCATTTAGGGTTAGTATAACTCCTCATCATCTCATTTGGGGTTTTCTTAGCAGATACTGGAATAGTCTGTCATTTCCTTCTCCAGCTCATTTTACAGATAAGGAAACTGAGGCAAAAAGGGTTAAGTGACTTGCCCATTGTTACACATTAAATGTCTGAGGCCACATTTGAACTCAGGAAGATTATCTTCCTGATTGTAGGCCCAGCACTCTTATCTACTTCACCACCTAGCTGCAAATAACTATTTCATAATTAAGGCAAGATAGTTTGGGAAGCAAGTCACTAGCACTTGGAGTGGTGGAAGTAGCAATGGGCTTATTGTAGAAAGTGAAGCTTGAACTGTATCTTGAAAGGAGAGAGAAATTCTGTGAGGTTGTGGTGAGGAATGAGTGCATGCTTGGCGTGGAGGATGGCCAGTTCAAAGACACAGAAATGGGAGATGGAATGTGCTATGTGAGAAACAGAGAGAAGGTCAGTTTGGCTGGATCACAAAATATGGAAAAGAAAGTAATGAGTCTAGAAAGAGAGGTTGGGGCCAGATTGTGAAGGACCTTACAATCTAAATAAAAGAATTTCTATTTTGTCCTGGAGACAATATGGATCCAACTGGAGTTGTTTGAGTAGGCAAATGACATGGTCATCTCCTTGCTCAATGAAAATCACTTTCTGTATGGTGCAGTAAGTGGAGTGGACTAGAGTAGGGAGAGGATTGAGGCAGGGAGATCACCTCGAGATTGTTGCAATAATCCAAGTGGAAAGTGATGAAGGCCTGAACTATGCAGGTAGTTATGTGAGTAGAGAAAAGGGTCAGATCCAAAGAGATTCCAATGGCAAGTTTTGAAAACTACTTGGATATTTGTGTGTCATAAGGGAGAATGAGGAGTTAACTTCATAATAAAACCAAATTGGTGTTTATTTCAAACTTACAAAAATATTGAAATTAACTCTAATTATATTTTTATGTGAAGTTATTTTTACAAAAGTATGTGAATAAGTGTGTGTGTATACATAAAGGAGTTTGAGTTTATTTGTCAGACTGGAAAATATCCCCATTCACCTGTATAAATTATACAGTAAAAGAGATGGAAAAGGGAAATAAAAACTCAAAGACAAAATTGCAAGTCATTTATTGAAATCTTAACGAAGATGGCTCAACGAGCCTGTGTATATGTGTATGTGCATATACACACCTTTGCTCCCACATAAACCCACACACCCACACACATTCATATATAGGTCAAGGTTCTGAATCTGGGAGACTAGGACACTGGATGATGCCTTTGACAAAAATAATGAAGTTACGAAAGCAGGAATACTTATAGTCTCTTGGGGAACAATGGATAGTTGCATCTTCCTAAACTGGAATATTAAAATAGAGGTGTAGAGGGGACCACAGCTGGATAAATAGGTAGGGCCCATTCAGTATGAATATGTGATTTTTTTGGTAGGGGTTGGGGCTGCCTATGATTCTCTAGCAATTGATACATTCAAAACCCAATTCTTCTAGTTATAATTCTTAGAAGAGAACATTATTAGAATGTAAATTCCTTGAGGGAGGGGCTGTTTCACTGTTTCATGCCTAGCTCTTAATGTAGTGCTGGGCACATTGTAGATGTGTAATAAATTCTTCTTATTGATTAATTGATAGGGGTGATTTAAGTATAGGTACCCTCAATAGATCTGTGGTGTTGTTTTGGTGACTGGTTTATACAGGAGAGGAAATGGAAGGAAATACAGATGAGAATTTCTTGGCCTTTCTTGTACATGACTCTCTTCACTGTAGTGTTCCCATTTAAGCCTCCAAGAGGTAATCTGAACTTCTGGACTTTCCTTGAGTATTCAGTAATGGTCAACATCCACTTTTTCTCTTGCTTCATCTTCCTTCACTTGTCAAATGTTACACACGAAGCTAAGGTACGGTTTGAACATTGTACAAGAAGAACTCAGAATTTAAGTTACATGTAGACATCCTGCTCTTAGGTGGGTTAAAAATTAGCCCTTTAGGGCTGGGAAATCTGTGGGGGTGTTCAGGAAGTACTGCTGGCATCAGCTATGATTAGTGCGGGGAATTTCAGGAAATAAGAGGGAAGAAAGTTTCAGATGGAACCAGTCTCACCACTAATTAATAGACCAACACCTATCTTCAGGTAGAAGCAATGAATACAGAGACCAGCTCCAGCCTCCTCCCAAGTGAGGTAAGTTAAAGGAAAAAAAAATCTGTATTTTCTCTGTTACTGTGTATCTAAGACAAGATATTCATATCTATATATAGGAATGAAAAATTTAAATTAAACTTTTCTGGGAAGGCTTAGTTCTTTTGGCCCTAATTACTACTCACTCTGTTTTATACCCTTTCTCTGCATTGGTATCATTCATGTTTGGGAATTATCTGATTAATATTGGGGGAAAATTGGCATATTTCAGTTTTGTTGATCATTGGAGGTTTCTGTGTATTTGACATGTATATTTGATTTTCATATCTTGCTTGGGATTCAAGTTCAGACCTTGACATTTCTCTATGTGGTGGTTTGATAGTTATTTAAATCCATAGCTTTATATAGCTACTTACAAAAGAAATAGTTCCTTCCTGACAGTCTATTCCACTAAGAAATTGTTAGTTTAACAATTTAATGTCATTAGTGACTAATTATAGTTGATGCTTAAGCTTTAAAGAAATATTTATACACTGTTCTCAGCTGGGATGCTTGTAACCTGCAGGATGTGAGTGAGTAGCTAGAACTTAAACAGTAAATTGCTTTAGAAATAATTCACTTACAGATGAGAAGAAAATGTTATAAAACTGCAGAGTCTGAAGGGAAGAGATCTCTCTAGTCCAATTCACAGCTGAACAAGGATTCTTCTACAATATTCCTGACAAATGGTTATTTAGACTTTGCTTAATGACCTCCAGTGAGGAGGAACCAGCACCTCCCATTCAACTTTTGGATAGCTCTAATGGTTAGATTTTCCTGACATCAAGTCTGAATTGTCCTCTTTGTGATTTTCAACTCTAAGTCTTAATTCTACCCTCTGATATCAAGTAGAACAAGTTGAATCTGTCTCCCAAGTAATATTTAGGAAGACATTATACTTTGTTAAGTAAACAGACTTATATTATATCATATAACAATTTTTAGCGTGCCAATTGTATATTCAAGGCACCACTTGGGAAAGTAGACATTCAGTCAGCAAACATTTCTCCTGGAGAGAGTATAAATGGACTCATTGAGCCCATCTCCTTTAAGATTTCAGTAAATATTTTGAGTCAAGTTTGTCTATTGAGTATTTATTTTTCTTTTCCATCTCTTTTATTATATAGCTCATACAAGTGAACGGGAATGTGTCCCAGTCTGATAAATGAACTCAGCTTTTGCAGTTATACTTTGTGATGTCAGGATCCAGAATTTGGAAACATGTGCAGTCTTACAAAGATGATTAGTTTCTATTTTAGAAACCTCTTAGTAGGGGATGGGGAAGGGAAGAATGGAAGATAATTTTTTTAATAATTATACTAAATTTCAATATTTATTTTTTAAAATGTTGAGTTCCTAATTCTCTTTCTCACTTCAGCCTCTTCCCTATCCATTGAGAAGACAATGGCAAGGAATGGGCAAAGCAAGGAGTCCTAACTGGTGGATTAGGAGTAGAAGGAGAAGAGAGGCCTTTTAGGGCCTCCATTAGGGGAATTCCAAGAATGGTGGCTCAGAGAATGCCAATAAGGATTACTGTTTATTTCATCATTGTCCTGGTTTTTTTTTTCTGAGATGAAAATGAGGCTACTAGGTAACAGAAAATCTGAGTTGCTTGGGAATCCTTGGCCATGTTCCTCTTGATAGCAGGGGCAGTTGGTTGATGGTGCATATTAGCAGGAGTTGGATGTGTTACCTGGGTAGGGGTTCTGGGTGTGCTTGATGGGTATGTTTTGTGGCATGAGGTGCTGCTATATCAGCCCATGTCATTTCTTTTACTGCCTTTATTATGTCTACAGAAAAGATGCTGCTTTATTAACTAACTTGTGAGGAAATGTAATATATAATTTGTCAACTATGTGGTGGTATGCTCAAGTGACCAGCCCAGTGGGCTCATCAAGGTTTATCTAACATGTGTCAGAGGTTTTCTCCAATTCACCTGAGTCACTCCCCCTCCCAAACCAGATGCTCCAAATGTCTTCGCAAAGAAGTAACAGTCTCTGGCCGGGATCTATAGTCTTGCCTCAGAGTTGATGGAAAATATTGTTAACATATGTGCATGCGTGTTTGTGCATGTGTGTGTGCATGAGTGCATGCATGCATGTGTGTGTGTGTGTGTGTGTTCAAGAAATCTCTATGACTCTGGTTCTATTCCACATCTGGGAACTCTCCTAGCTGAGTCTTAACTATCTCTTTGTACTATATAGGAATCAACTGTATATAGTCACATCGTGCTTTTAAAAACCTAATAAAAATGCCATGGAAATATTGTGGCACACTTACTTGGATATACTACCCTCCCATGTCCCTAAACCTTTCTCCATACCAATAGGTCATGGAAAAGTAATAGGAGGGAATGGTGGTGCTGTCCATGGTCCAGCTCTTGGTTCTGAAGTTGGATAGTGAAAGCAAAGGAGAAGCTGGAGGAATGGTGCCCACATTTTTGAAAGCTGCCTATATCACTTGGTCCATGCTTTCATCTGCTTGCTAGTCCCTAGCTGGCTGCTCCTCAGGCCTGGGATACCCCTCATGCTGAGTTCTCAGTTCCAATTCTTGGTCTGTTTCTGATTAGGGCAAGTCTCTTATCTGTAACTACTCAGCCTCATCTCTGCCCCAGAGCTTATGCCTATACCAAGATGATTTGCAGGGTTGATCTCAGCTCTCTCAGCCCTGTTCTTGTTACTAGCTACAGTGGCAGCAAGCAGTGGATTACTGCCTAGCATTGTAGTAGAGGGGATTTTATGGAAAAAAAAACTGTTGCATAAAGTTTGTTTTCTAAAATGTGTGTGAAAGGAGAGAGGGGAGGAGACACTGAGAAAGGGGCGGGGAGGGAGTGGGAGAAAAAGGGAAAGAGGAAGGGAGGGGGGTGGAGAGTGAGAAAGAGGGAGAGAGGTTAGAGGGGGAGAGGAAGAGACAGAGGGAGAGAGACACAAAAATAGAAGTGGGGTAGTATGATATAGTGTTTATAGAACTGACCTAGGAATCAGTAAAATTGAGGTTCCAATCTTGCCTCTGACACATACTGGCTGTGTAACCTTGGGTAGGGCAGCAGGTGTCACAGTGGTTAGAGTGCTGGGTCTGAAGTCAGGAAGGCTCATCTTCATGAGTTCAAATCTGGCCTCAGACACTTACTAGCTGTGTGACCCTGGGCAAATCACATGATCCTATTTGGCTCTCTTCCTCATCTGTAAAATAATCTGAAAAAAGAAATGGCAAATTATTTCAGTATCTTTGCCAAGAAAACCCTGAATGGGGTCACAAAGAGTCTGGACTACTGAAAGGACTGAACGATAAACTGATAGATAAACTGTCACACGTCTCCTGAAATCTGAGGTTAAGAACAAACTCTCTGTTTAAGAGAGAGAAAGAGCATTACTAAACCCTAAATAATCAACCACCTAGTGCCATGATTGGACCAACAGGGAAAGAATTAGTTCATAAGAAGAGGAAGCAAGAGATTATTATATTCTGCTATTACAGTGAATTAATCAGAAAGCACAGCACCAATGGGAAGGTGGATGCCTTGTCTAACAGTTTAGAAGTATGTTTGCCTTTTTAGGGAGTGTTCAAACCATAGGGTGGAGTGATGGATTTCTCTAGAATGTCTGGCTGTTTCCTTAATAGTAATCTCAGATTCAGTTCTCTTCAGAGGAGAGTTTATGGAGTAGACTGAATACTTTGTGTTTTTTTGTGTCTATTTAATGACTCGTAACCTGGATCACCTATCCAACTAAATAAGTACCACAATCTGGAACATCTCTCTTCTTTATTTACTTTGATTTTCCTGTGAACTTGTCTAAGCTGATCTCTTTTATGTTTTTTTGTTTGTTTTGTTTTTTGTTTTTTGTTTTTTTGTTTTTTGGTAAGGCAATTGGGGTTAAGTGACTTGCCCAGGGTCACACAGCTAGTAAGTGTCAAGTGTTTTGGTCTGAAGTCATATTTGAACTCAGATCCTCCTGACTTCAGGGCTGGTACTCTATCTACCACTAAGCTGATTTCTTTTAAATGTGTCTTTGGAGGATGCCTTAGTGTCATGGGATTTCACTAAATCAAGTAGAACATTATCTGCAAACAGGGGTTCTTGTAGAATCTTTTTATTGATAAGAAGTTCTTTGTGCGTTTGGATTTTGTGCCACATTCCTGACATTGACAAATGCCTTTGGTGCTTAGAAGAAAACATGTCTCTCAAATGTAAATCAAAGTGATCCGAGGTTTTAACTGACTTATAACAAACTGGCAAGCTGACAAAAGATGGACATAATCAATATTCCAGGGGCTGTTGAAAAGCCATTGTTTTAATGCAGAATTGGTCCAACTATTCTGGAAAACAATTTAGAATTATCAACCACAGCATGGGTTAAGAACCTACTATTTGTTAAGTACTGTGCTATGTGCTGGGGATTCAAAGACAAAGAATGAAATGATCCCTACTCTCAAGGAACTTGCATTCTAATGGTAGAAACAAGTATATCTGTGTATATGTACACAAAAATAATAACAATGTGTATATATGTATGTATGTATGTATGTATGTATGTATGTATATTAGGGCAGTTAGGTGGAAGAGTGGATAGAGTGCTGAGCCTGAACTCAGAAAGACTCATTTCCCTGAGTTCAAATCTGGCTTTCGACACTTACCAGCTACGTGACCCTGGTAGAGTCACTTAGCCCTGTCTCCCTCACTTTCCTCATCAGTAAAATGAGCTGGAGAAGGAAATGGCAAACCAGTATCTTTTCCAAGAAATCCCAAATGGGGTCACAAAGAGCCGGACATGTCTGAACAATAACTGTGCCTATGTATATACATACATAAACACATACATATATACATATTTATCTTTAAGGATTGCAGAATGATTTACGTATTACCGCAACCCTGAGAGATGGGTGCTATTGTTATCCCCATTTGAGGTAGCTAGATGGTACACTGTATAAAGTCCTATACCTTGAATTAGGAAAAGCTGAATTCGAATCAAGCCTTAGACAATTACTATCTGTGTGACCTTGGGAAAGTCACTTAACTTCTGTCTGCCACAGTTCCCTCATCTGTAAAATGGGGATAATAATAGCACGTACTTGTTGTTATGAGGATCAAATAAGATAATTTTAAATTGCTTTGCAAACTTTAAAGTGCTACCAATAGTAGCTATTTATAATCGCAATTGTCATTATTTCACTGATGAGGAAACTGAGGCTTAAAGAGGTCAAATGACTTGCTCAAACAATTAGTAAGTCTTTGAGGCAAGACTTGAACTCATGTCTTCTTGACTCAAGGTCCAGTACTCTATAAGCTGTACCACCTTGATGCTTATTCTTATAGAATAAATATAAATAAAGAGAAGGTAGTTAAATATGGGGTAGTTGGAGAGGGAAGCCATTAAGTGACTTAATGTGCATACTCTTTGACCCCGAGATCCTACTGCTAGGAATATACATCAAAGAGGTCAGGGATAGAAAAGTCCTATATATAACAAAATATTTATAGCAGATTATTTTTGGTAGCAAAAAAGAACTGGAAACAAAATAGATCCCCATAGATTGGGGAATGACTGAACAAATTGTAGTGCTAGAATGTTATGGAAGATTCTGTGCCTTAACTGTGTGTGTGGAACAATAAACATATTATCAGGCTTGGCTGATATATTAGTTTTGCTGAATTTTTTGTCCTTCTCATTTTCTTTTTGGTTTTATAATATAAGGGACAGTTCTCTGAATATATACTTAGAAATAAAAGTGATGTAGAAACCAGAGATATCAACACAATTAAGAAAAAGAATGTAATTCTCTGTTATGCCTTGTAAGCCTTCATCTATCTCTATGAATTCTAATTTGTCCCTAGCTGGGGAAAATCTTCGTTCTGCTTCTACACATATGTTTCAATAGGATGCTTTTTAAAGGCAAAGAACTATTGTCAGGGTTGTGTAAAGCAAAGTAGAATATGAATGAATTAAACCCACCATCCTGAACATGCCTTCCAAAGATTTGAGGAGGTCTAATTGCATCCTCTGAATAATTTAGAAAAAGAATATTTTACAGGCTTATATCTTTGACCAGAAATCATTTAAAGGAAAAATGTATACTGGCACATAAATAGGTTTTTGTGTTGAAACATGTAAATGGATGAATACCAGATACTTAAAAAAATCCTCTTGAATACAATACCCCCATCCCCCCCATATAATTACTGAAATGCATAAGAACATTTTTCAAAGCTATCTTGGATTATTGCCATATAAAGAATCTGTTTATAAGAGGGAGTAAATTAAACTTAATCTTCCTCAGTATCCACTTTAACTTCCTTTTTCTAAACAATGATCAGATAGAGAATGAATTTTCAGAACAGAATTTCAGTTAAAGCAGTAGAAGATTTATTTATTTTGAAGTTTCTTTTTTAAGGTTACATGTCAGCCTATAACAAATAGATTACATATTATTCAAGGTTTTGTGTTATATGTATAGCACTGATCAAATGTGCATTGCTTAAGGATTTGCATGGTATTAATAATTAGACAATCACATTTTGTGAATTAGGTCATATGGGATGTAGTCTAATGCAACAGTGTATGTTAGCTGAGAAAAAACTCTGTGGTGTATTAGAGTAACCACTTCTAAACTGACTTACCATGTTTAATCTCTTTAGTCAATGAAAATTTCTGCCTTTGAATAAATCAAGGCACATATGTTTTTGTCCTCTGAGCTAATTTATAAACACCAGAAGAAAATAAACCTCAAAGTCACATGACTCTTTTCATCCCCAAACAACATTTCTCAGTTCAAACATACCCTTATTTACTGGTAACTTTACTTCTGGCTGTTTTCAAATGAATCCATTTTTAAAAGATGAAGAATTCTTACTACTGATGATATTCCAAGGATTGCCCTCTATAGTCACCTTTCAAATCCAAAGTATTTCTCTTTATTCCCATGGCCACTACCCTACTTCAGATTCTTTCCCTTGTTATTGGAGATAGTGTATTAATTTATTGCCATATGGTTTCAACCCCGTCCCCATAAGTTTTCAACCAAAGTACATCACAACTACTCCCCTATATGCGTTGTTTCCTGTATTAGAAATCAGGCTCCAGGGACTATCTTCATTTTTTAAAAATTATTATCAAGTGAGAAACAATGTGTCATAGTGCCTAGTGATCTGTCCTCAAAACCAGAAGGACATCCACTCAACTCTTGCCTTTGATATATCTATACTGGCTTGGGGCTTTAAACAACTCTCTAAGATTATACATTATAGAGAAGGTATTGAACTGGATTGGGAGAATGAATTTCCTGCCAGTGAGATAGGTCAAGTCACTATCTCTAGTGCTTGGCACATAGTAAGGTCTTAATAATTTTTTTATACATTCCCTTCATGCCTGATCTACTGGAATAATTTCCTAATTGGATTCCATACTACTTGTATCTCTCTTGCTCAATTCATCCTCCAAAACAATACCCTAAGACATAGATATGAGCATGTCACTCACTCGTTCAAAAGTCTTCACTGGGTCCCTATTGCTTCTGATACCACCCCCCCCAAATAACCCTCAAATTCCCAAAATAAAAACAACCCCCTCCAAAAGCAAGGTTCTTGGACTGACATCTAAAGCCCTCCAGAATCTGGCTTCAACCTACTTTTCTAATTTTATTTTGTATTGCTCCCTTGCGTATGATGTATGTTCTAATTTAACAAGAATAGTAGTATAAGGTGGGTACATTGGTGAGATTTCAGAAAAAGCTGGAAGTCTACAGAAGCCAAAAGACAAAGATATTGAAAGGTAAAGGGGAAAACCTTCAGGTGGAGAAGACATTCCTCACCCTCAATGGGTGAGAGTAATGAATATCTTAATTGGCTATGAAAAGGTCAACAAGACATGCAGAGTACCTTCAGGTGCCTTTCCATAATCTTCCTAAAAACATTTGGGAGGCAAAAAATTAATGAACTGAAACTAATTACCCCAAAGCAACTTGGAGAGAGAGGCAAGCTTACTCTCCTGTCCTGCTTGGAGGTGACAAATGACCTTTGGAGCTAAGACTCTAAAGGATTACAAAGAAAAGAAGCTTCTGCTGATCTTAACCTAAGGGTCATTACCCTAACTGAAAGAACTCCATGATACCCTAGCTGAAAAAAAAGTACAGTATTCATTAGCCTAGCCAGTGTCTGAAAGTGAAAAAGGACTGCAGTTGTCCATCAAGAGTCTCCAACAGAGTTATCAAGGCCAGAGAAAGAACCCATGAGCTGAGTAACTCCACAGCTGCCTGGTATTGTCCAGCCTTATTTGGGCATCCATGTTCAGTAGTAACAATATGGCTTACCTGGCTTTATTCAGCAGTAGTGGAGCATAGTGACTAGCCAGGACAGTTACCAAATGACCTGTTTGACTCATCCTAGCTACAGGTTGGCTTGTCCAGCAAGACACCAGTCCTAGGATTAAGCCCAGCTGAACAGTAGAATGACTTGGATCCAATCAATTGATGGTGGTATGAGTTGGGTGAGGATGCCTTATGAGGGGTTTGCCCTAGCTTTTCCCTGAATTCGAGTTTTGGTTTCCTGTCTATCTGCTTTCACAAAACCACCCAAAAAGCCTGTAATGCATTCTCTTCTAATAGACATCTCTCAGAATTCTTATATTCCTTTGAGGTTTAGTTCAGGTGTTATTTCCGTGAAACCTGTTCTAAATCTGTATCACCCTATTTGCATCAATGAGAGTGTTTGGAAAACATTTTACCTCAATATGAAAAGGACAAAAAACACCTTTTCTGACCCTTTGTAATTAGACTGGGTGAAAGACTGAGTTTCCAAATACCTGGAATACATGTACCTTTCATATACTTTAAGGATCTATGATTTCATTAATGCGGGCACCCCCTTTGCTGATGCAAATTGCATTTTCTCTGGAAGTGAATCAAACAAAACTTATTAAGCACTTCCTATATTCCAGACATTGCTAGACAAAACACAAAATAGTTTCTGCTCTTATAGAGATCACAATAAATTGGAGGAAATGGAATATGTGAGTATAAGCATATAAAGAATTAATACAATGTGGTTAGGAAAGGTGGGCACTAACATTTGGGGGATTCAGGAAAGGCATCATCTAATAAATGATTTAACAACTTCCTTTGACCAAAAAAATCTATCATTTGCTGGCTGAACAACTGATGGTCATTATGCTCATTAGCCTCTCTGAACTGAGGCTAATCCTGTAGTGACATAGTCCATACCCAGGCCTATACTCGAAACTTCCAGATTTACAGGACCTGAAATAACTTGTGCTTTGGTGTAAACTTTCAAGAATCCAGGGTCACCTTCATTCCTTTATTAGATATCACGGGAAATTATACCATAAGAACTTAATAGATATTTGTCAATTTGAATTCACCTCCTATTGAAAAGGGGCTCAGAGAGCATATTATTGTTAGATGTGAAGATTTCACAGCACAGCTAAGAATCTCTCTTTATGGAGCTGACTGAGCTTCCAATCCTGTTAGTAAGCTTCACCCTAGGGTTTTGCATGCATGGGCCAGATTCATAGTTAGGCTCTTTTTCTTAAAAAGAGAAGAAGATACAGGGAGATTATCTTCCTTCCTTTATGAGTAAATATTTGTTGACTGTTGGTGAGTTAGCAGGTTGTCTATCCCAAGCATGTGAAGGCTTCTCCCTGTGCAATCGGTGGATAAGGACAATTTGTTCTAACAGCCTTGAAGGCAGCTGAAGTAAGCACTGTGGAGCATTTAGAGCTTGGTTACCAAAGATATCAAAGTCATCCACTGCATCTCGGGCCACTGCCGGTCATCTTGACTTTTGTCTTGCCACTGGGCTTTGATGACTCTGGAAGAGAGAGTGAGGCTGATGACATTGTCCAACTTTGCCTCACTTCAATCCAATTCATGGACAAGTCCACATCACCCCATTATGTCATTGGTCCTCTTTGAAATAAAGGATGAACAATCTTTATTGACTACATTAGTGACTCCCTTAGGGAACCCTCTCCCTTTCTTTCCAACTTCCTGGCAAATGAAATAAAAATAAATGGCTCTTTGGAGCAGAATTCAAAGGCTAACATATTATAAGTGGTTATGTGCTTCACTGGATTTGTAACTTTATTGATGTGGGCAGTCCCTTTGAGGCTGCAACATGTATAAGTTACAGTTATCAGAAATATATTTTTGAGACTTGTTCAAGCATTAGCATGCTCTTTTGTGAAATTATCATTTTATGTAAAAAAACCCCAAATTGTTATTTTTAAATGTGATTTTTGATTACCTCATGTTGGGACCAGTTTCTTGAAAAAATCTCAATATATTCTTTCCTCTTCCCTCATCCAAAGAGTTATCTCTAACTATACCTTATAAAAAAAAGAATGAAATGCTAAGTAGTTAAGCATAGCTAACCAATATGTTAATTGAGTTTGCTCATAGTATAATTTAAAAAAAAAGATGACTAAACATGAAACGGCAAATCTATTATGTACAATTTGCTATTCTTTTAAAATATATGATAAAGTTATCAAGTAAATTTCTTTTTTTCCTTTACACTCCCCTGCCCTAGAGGTGGCTACCACTACACACATACACACACACACACACACAATTGTTCTATACATCTATTTATCAGTTCTTTCTCTGGAAGCAGATAGCATCTTCCTTCATATACCCTTTGTAGTTAATTTGGGCATTTATAATACTCAAATGACTTATTATTATTATTATTTTTGGAAATTGGTGTTAAGTGACTTGCCCAGGGTCACACAGCTAGTAAGTATCAAATGTTTGGTCTGAGGTCAGATTTAAACTCAGGTCCTCCTGACTACAGGGCCGGTGCTCTATCCACTGTGCCACTTAACTGCCCCATCAAATGACTTATTCACTGAAAGTTATTGTTAAAACAATATTGCTGTTACTGTACACAACCAATCACTTTAAAAATATTATCTCATTGCTATCCACACCCAGAGAAAGAACTATGAAGTATGAATGCAGATGGAAGCATACTATTTGCTCTCCTTTTCCTTTCTTGTTTTGTTTTATTGCTTCATTCTCGTGGTTCCTCCCATTAGTTTTCATTGTTCTTTACATCATGACTAATGGGAAAAATATGCTTAACATGAATGTATATGTAGAGCCTGTATCTATTGTATGCCATCTTGGGGTGGGGGAAGAAATGGGAGAGGGAGAAAATTTAAAACTCAAAATCTTATGGAAGTGAATGTTGAAAACTAAAAATAAATAAAAAAAGAAAAAAAAGAATAAGGTTCAACATAGTCTTCCATCCATTTCCCACCAGCTACACTGCTTTTGGACTTGTTTCTCCATCATGCCTCTGTACTGGGTACTTCCCTTCTTCTCTCCCTCTCATCCCCTCTCCTTCTTTAGTTTCTTTTGTGTCTTATCTTCCCTGTTAGACTGTAAGCTCCTTAAGGGAAGAGAATATATTTTTTTTACTTGCATTTGCATCTCCATTGCTTATCAAAATTCCAGGCACATAGTAGATGCTTTAATAAATGTTTGTTAACTGACAAAAAGTATTAACTCATTTGATTCCCATGACCCTGTGAGGTAAGTGCTAATATGATCCCCCTTTTACAGATGAGGAAACTGAGAAAGGCAGAGACTAAGTGATTTCCTAAGGGTCAGACTCCTAGTTATTATCTATAATTGATTTAAACTCATGTCTTACTGATTGCAGACTGAGTGCTCTAACCAGTTCACCATCAGCTACTTCTAGTTCTCTTGATGTTGTATGCATACAAATGGAGCATGTGAGCTGTACATCTGTTCTTTCCTTATTCTGGTGATATGACCCATGCAACTCTTCTTCCAACAATATCTCTCTCTGATATCTCTTATAACATTTCTGGACAATTCTTCATTGGTTTCACAGCAAGCCTATTCATGCTTACCATGCATTTCTTCACTGTCTTCAGAGTGACCCATACATAATCCTTTCTTTCTCGACTATAATATAGTATTACAGTATGAGGGGAAGAATATTTTTCTTCTTTGATCAGTTGAAGGTTCAACTTTTATTGATAAGCCTATTTGAATTTAGACTGATCTTTGAGGAAAACATATAGTCTGTCTTTAGACCTATACTTGAAACTTTAATTTGTGTATCAATATTAAATCTAAGTATTCTACTTATAAGAGATTCACATTTAAGAAAAGAAAATCATTCATATATTCTTACACTCTTCTTTTTCATGAGTGGTACATCAATCATTATTTTATCTGACTGTGTGGAGGAAGAGTACAACATTTAGCCATGTCCCCTCTCCCTTTACTAGTAAAAAGCTGACAGATCTTTTAGTATAGGGTTTTGCATATAGTAGGTGTTGTATTTGATGATTTGTTGGTTAAATTACAAAAAATAGCAAAGAAAGAACAGATTTATTATTTTAATGCACTTACATTCTTAACCAAGAAAGACATTTTTTTTAAGTGAGGCAGTTGGGGTTAAGTGACTTGCCCAAGGTCACACAGCTAGTACATGTCAAGTGTTTGGTCTGAGGCCGGATTTGAACTCAGGTCCTCCTGACTTCAGGGCCAGTGCTCTATTCACTGCACCACCTAGCTGCCCCCAAGAAAGACATTTCTTAAAACAATAAGCCTTTTTCACAGGTAAGAATAGAATATAAACATAAATACATTGTCACTAGTTTTTATCTTAGCTTATTCAAATAACCACCTGACATAGAGTATAGCAGATGTTAGAATTTCAGTTGAGAGTTATGTTTTTGTGCCTTGTTTAAGCATTAACATGTTCTTTTGTAAAATTTTCCTTTTATTAAAAAGTTTGTATTCTTATTTTTTTAAATAATTTTTGTTTATTTGGTCAAATATTTCCTAATTACAGGTAAATTTTTTCAAGCAATCATTTAAAAAAATTTGAGTTCCAAATTCTCTCCTTTTCTTCTGACCCTTCCCCCTCTTCCAATACCCCTCCTCCCCAAATTGGAGAAGGCAAGCTATTTGATTTCAATTATACATATGTGGTCACATAAAATGTATTTTCATATTATCCATATTGCAAAAGAAAACACAAACAAAATAAAACAATAAAAATAAAGAAAGCAAAAAAGTATGCTTCAATATGTATTCAGAGTTTGTCAGTTCTCTCTCTGAAGGGGGATAGCATTTTTCATCATGAACTTTTTGAAACTGTCTTGAATCATTGTATTGATCAGAGTAGCTGTCTTTCACAGTTCATCTTTACAATATTGCTGTTACTGTATACGATGTTTTCTTGGCTCTGCTCACTTCACTTGTATGTGTTCTTAGAAGCCTTCTTACGTTATTATGAAAGCATCCTGCTTATTATTTCTTATAGCACAATTGTATTTCATCACAGTCATATAATACAAGTTGTTCAGTGATTCTTCAATTGATAGGTATTCCCTCAAAATTTCCAATTCTTTGCCACCACAAAAACAACTGTTATAAATGTTTTTGTACAAATAAGTCCTTTTCCCTTTTCTTTGATCTCTTTGGATTATAGCCTGAGTAGTGGTATTGCTGGATCAAAGGGCATGCACAGTTTTATAGTTCTTTGGGTATAGTTCCAGATTGTTCTTCATAATGGATAGAGTAGTTCACAAACTCACTAGCATTTGTCATTTCCCTTTTCTGTCATGTTAACCAGTCTGATAGGTGTGAGGTGGTATCTCAGAGTTGTTTAAATGTGCATTTCTCTAATCAGTAGTGATTTAGAGCATTTTTTATGTGATTATTGATAGCTTTGATTTCTTCTGAAAACTATCTATTCAAATCTTTTGACCATTTATCAACTAAAGAATGGCTCTTACTTTTATAAATTTGGCTCAGTTACCTATATATTTCAGAAATAAGGCCTTTATCAGAGAAACTTGTCGCAAAATTCCCCCTCCCCCACTTTCCTGTTTTCCTTCTAATTTTGGCTACTTAGTTTTTTGTACCTCATTTATCAAGCTGTTAGTTGTCTTTTCATATTTTTTCCTTTGTTTATTCTCTGCCACTCTTATTTGATTTGGAAAATCATTTTTAACTCTTCCAGGAATTCTTGTTGGGCTTATGTCCAATTCACATTTTTTCCTTTGAGGCTTTGCTTGTAGCTGCTTTGACTTCATTGTCTTTTTCTGAGTTTGTGTCTTGATCTTCCCTGTCACCCTAGTAGCTTTTTATGGTCAGATTTTTTTTTTTGCTCCTTTTTTACCCTAGTTCTTTGGAACATAGGCTCTTTTGGAGATGCAGTTCTGAAGAGCACAGATTTTACTGGAGATACAAATTTTAGGAATCATCATCATGGTAGTGATAGTTGAAACAGTAACAGTGAATAGAATTAGCAAAGAAGACAGTATTGAGAAAGGAGAATGCAAAGAACACAACCTAAGGGCTCAGTTCCCACTTCACATTAAGTTGTCAGGAAGAAGACAGTCAAGAATGGAGGGGGAGTTAAAGCAGTGTGAGGAGAACCAGAAGACTTTAATATATTTGAAACAAAGGGAATAGAGAGTATCAAAGGAGAGGAAGAGAGTGATGATGTCAGATGTTGTAGTCAGATCAAAGAGGGGGAGGAATAAAGTCTAATTAATGGAGTTAGCAATTATTAAATCATTAATGATGACTTTTGAGAGCAGTTTCAATAAATCATGAGGTTAGAAGCCAGACTAAGAGATTGTGAGAGAGGGGTCTGTTGAGAAAGTGGAGGTACTAGTTGTAGTTAAATTTTTCAAGAGTTTGGTAATTAAGGAAGCAGCAGTGATTTAGAGCATTTTTCATGTGATTATTGATAGCTTTGATTTCTTCTGAAAACTATCTATTCAAATCTTTTGACCATTTATCAACTAATGAATGATTCTTACTTTTATAAATTTGGCTCAGTTACCTATATATTTCAGAAATAAGGCCTTTATCAGAAAATCTATTTGAGGTACTAAACTAGTTTTCCTTCAAGGGGACTCTTAACACTGATATTAAGCCCTCAACATCTAATTACACACATACATACATCTAGATTTTGTTGGATAACTAAATTGATTATATATCCCAATTCCAAATGGAAAAATCCTAATTTTAAATAATCTGTTCCATTATCTCTTAGAAAACATAGAAATGTCTCACAAATTTGAATACTTTGGTAAATAATAACTGAATGAAGAGGGTAAGTGGTAAAATAAAACATGCACAAATCACCAAAGTTTGAAAGCCACAGAAGAGACAATTGCTCACTAAAACATGTAGGGCAAAGAGATGCCGGACTTGGAGTCAGAAAAGACCTAGATTTGAATCCTACCTCTGAAGAATGAAGGAAGCATTTATTAAGCATTTTTTATGTCCAAAGCACTGGGACTACAAATAGAAAAAAAAGACAATCCTTGCTCTCAAGGAGCTTGTTGTAATGGAGACAACAGATATAGAAGGTTTCACCTGCAAGTGACATGAAAAAGTCTCATAGTGCTTAGGTTGCAGTAGCAAAGCAGATGCTAACGCCTCTTCTTTAATATCAATATTTAATGTCACTATTTCCAGAGTTCTAGGATTCAGGGTCCTGGATTGTGCCTAACATGGTCTGAATGCTCATGGTGGTAGTGGTGGTTTGACTTGTCTTGCACATGCAGTCTCCTGTCTCTGCCTCTGGCTACCTTGCTGCTTCAGCTAGGCTGGCTTATTTGTCTCTGATGTTTACTAGCTGTGTGACCATGCACAAGTCTGCCTGGCCTCTCTTGCCTCAATTTCTTCACCTGTAAAACAGGTATTATATGTCTATACTGTCTACCTTCCAGGTTTATTTCATGGATCAAAGCAGATAATGTACATAAAACATACTTTGAAAACCTTAATGTGTTATCTAAATATCAACTAACTATTCAAATTACACAGATGTACATGGATTCTGTAACGATTATACTAACCTGTTTGATATGTCAGAGCTTCCCTTCTTTACAGGGGAGCAGGACAATAGAATAGCATGATAACCGCTGCTTGACATACTAGTGAATCTTTTGTGAATGAACTCCAGACAAACTTGGAGATGCCTGTCATGGTCAGACTAGTCTTAAATGGCTCAAAAGCAACCTTGGACAGCAGCTGCAGACTTGAGATTATCAGAACATAGATTCAGGTCTTTCCAAACACTTTACTCTCTGGCTTATTGTGTTTACAAATGTCCACTTCCCCTAAGCCCCCTTTCCCTGACCAAAAACTTCTAGAAAGCATAAATATCTCACCCTTTTCCAGTCTCTTTGGAGCAGCTGATATCTTTCTTCCTCTCTGCTCCACTTGTGTAAGCTCTTCTCATACAATAAGTGCTTTTATAATCTATGATCAAACTCTGTTTCATTTCAGGTCCCTTTTCAGGCACAAAGGCCTTTTGGGCCTGAGGGTCTTCTGTTAACACTTCATATTCCACTATCTACAGTTATGTAGATAGCATATAGATATAATGCATGATAAAGATGGTGCTGTTTAGGTGGCCTGGAGGTGACAACAACTAGACATGTATCACTTGTTTAGCCCCATGAAATACTCCATGCCAAAACAGTTAGTAGGACTATCAATTTTACCTCATATGAAATGGTGCTGAATCACCCAGACTATTTTTTTGTAATAATTTTGCCTGAAGTTCAGAACCCGTTTGAAATTATTGAATCACAAAATTTTACTTCTTTGCTAAAATGAATGCAAAAAGTGGGAAAAGAATGAAAATAACAGAATGAAAATAACAGAGGTTGGAAGGGACCTTAAGTGAGCATCTAGTCCATATTTGTCAAACTTGTAAAGGCTGTGGAATACCCCAAAGTGTGGCCTGAACCAGATTAAAATGTAATTTGAAGAAATGTTTAGCAAAAATAAATAAAAATACAATAAAATGTAAATATTAATTTGTGGCATTCTCAGGGATCCATTCCTATTTGAATCTGACAATACTGATACATCCAACCCATACCTAAAGAGGAATCCTTACTGTAATACAGTTGACAAGACCTCACTCTGCCTTTGCTTGAAGATTTTCAGTGATACATTACCAACATATTGTGTCCCAAAGCAGATCACAGAACACTGGAAAGCTCTAACTGTTCGTATATCCCTGCATCCCCCCAAAAGAGTCTAAAATTTCCTCTTTATAACTTCTGCCCATTGGGGCCAAATAGAACAACCTTTATACTTCTTTCCTATGAAAACCCTTCAGATACTTGAAGACAGCTGAGACTTTTCTTTATCAAACATCCTTATTTCCTTCAATTGATCCTCCTATGGCAGTCCTGCGTAACATACTACCCGCCAAAATATTTTGGGAGGCTGTGACTCCTGGGTTGCCACGGGTCATGTGACAGCCACCGAAATCCTTTGGCAGGCATACATTGTATAGACCTGTCTTTTGGCATGAACTTGAGGCCCATTACCATTCTGTTTGCCCTTCTATGGATGCTCTCCAGCTTATAAGTATTTTTCCTGAAATGTGGCACTCAGATTGGATACAAAATGTGTCCTATGAGGGCAGAGCTCAGTGAGACTATTATCTCCTTACTCCTAGAAACTGTGCTGTCCATATAGTTCCAAATCACATTAGCTTTTTAGGCTGAGACAGGACTTTTTAATGAGGCTTTGCAAAAGGAGTATCCCTTTTTAAAGAATTGTGACAATCTATGCATAATATTTTGCATCTACTGGAGAAGTGAGATAAATATTGTTCAGGGCAGGTAATCTGACATCATTTCACATATTCAGTCAAAGAAGCATCACTTAAGCTGTCAGGGCTATAGCTTCCAGTGCTTGAACAAAGAGATTTCTTCTAAAAGATGATTCTGTTAAAGGGGAGCTTGAGGGAAGAGAAGTGGTAATTGTATACCACACTGTAAAATACAATCACAGCTTGAGATCTTTACATCACACCTCTAAGCTAATTTCCACCTCTATTGAACCTAAATTTTTATCAGCTTGAACAAAAGGCAAAGGAAATGTGAGAAACATTTCAGAAATCTATAGTGAAACTCAGCAAAAGTTTGCATCTATCTTGGTATATATTAACCCACAGTGATCAAGATTCAGTTCTTAAATTAGTAAGATGTTTGAATGAAAGTATTGGAATACATGTAAAAGTCCTTAAATTTCACGTTCTGCTTCTTGAGACAAGTGACCAAAAAAAGGATCATTTTCATAAACCCTGGCAGGCCTAGCAATGAGACTGCTACTTTGCCTCCTGATCAAAATTTCAGAAATGGAAAAGTTTTCTGGATATCTTTGAAAAACTTCAACTGATCATGGTTCAACCCAGGCCTGTGATATTTATAATAATTGTTTTAATAATGCCTTTAGTGGTTTTGAATTAAGGTACAAGTTATCAATAAAACATTCAAACTTTTTCACACGGCAGCAAAGAGACATAGTTTTCTGATTTTACTGAATTGGGATATGGGCAAATTTTGTCCCATCTATAAGTTTGCTGTGAATGGCATCAGTTCTTGAAAAAAATCAATAAAGTTTTAAATATAGAAAACATGGTTTTTAAAATCAGTATAAATGTACTTTTAATAACATTTCAAAATTCTACTTTAGGATTTTAACTCTTGTTTTTATATATTATTGTCACTATGTTTTCCCAAAAATATTTATTTAGCATTTTCTCTCTGCTTAGGTAGTGTGTACTAAGCACTGGGGAGACAAAGACAAAACCCCCCAAAAATCCCATTCTTGATAGAGCATACATATTAAATAAAAGAACCAATTTATCAGTATTTTCAATGTGGATATTTCTGAAACACAGAAGTAGACCCTATCTCCCCCGGGAGCTTTATTTGAATTTTTGTGCTTAGATCAGAATTTTGAACAAAATCCAATTTTGTGATTCTCAGATTAAGTGTTGAAGAAAATAGTTATTTATCATATTTACTGTGATTAAAATCTGGTGTAGTAGACCTCTGCTGAATGTTCTGAGTACTTTAGATTTTTGGAAGACAAATCTTGATAAAGACTATCAGATATTCTGAATTTAGGTGAGAGTAAGCACTGAACTAGGAGGATCTGCAGAAAACATGCCATCTTTTCAAAAGTACTTGTTTTTTGGATGATCTCTTAAATGAACTTTATGTCATTAAAACTAGCTTTCTGACTTATATGGACTGATGCAAAGTGAAATGGACTGTGTACAAAGTAACAGCAATATTGCAAAATGATCAGCTGTGAATGACTTAGCTATTCTCAACAACACAACAATCCAAGTCAACTCTGAAGGACTAATGATGAAAAATGCTATCCATCGCCAGAGAAAGAACTGATGGTGTCTGAATACAGATTGAAGCATACTTTTTTTTTTACTTTGTTTTTCTTGAGGTTTTTTTTTTTTTGGTCTATGTTTTCTTTCAAACATGACTACACATGTATAACCTATATCTAATTGCTTGCCTTCTCAATGAGAGGGGGCTGGGGAGAGAGGAAGGGAGAGAATTTGGAACTGAAAGTTTTAAAAACGAATGTTAAAAATGGTTTTTACATGTAACTGGGGAAAATAAAATACTAAAAAAAGAAAAAACAAACTATCCTTCCAACCTAATCACTTAGCCTCTGTTTACCTGAATTAAATGGTTCAACATCAAACATATGGTTTTATCAATGAAAATGACTTTAAAGAAGATTGCATTACTATTTTCTTTTCTGTTGCTCCTTAGGGGCCATTGGACCTTTCCATCTCATTTGAAGCTGTGAAGTCTTATATGTGTTATCTTCCCCATTAGAGTATGAGCTCCTTGAAAGAAAGGATGGTCTTTCATATTTCAATCCCAAGTGCTTAATAAATGCTTTTCATTTATACATTCATTCATTAATTCATATATATATATATATATGCACACACACATATATATACATACCATATGTGTGTATCCTTCCCATAGAACCATCCATTGTAACAAAGATTAAAAAAGAAAAGAAAAAAAGGAATTCCATAAAAACCAAATATCTGTTTCTGCTGATAGAGGTAATATTTCACTCTCATGGTCCCTCATCTCTGTGAAGAAAGCAGGTTGGGTAGGTGCATTTTCCCAACTCTTCTCTATGGGGAGGTTTTTTGGTTATAATAGCATTCAGTTTATTTTTTTATTGTTGTTTCTCTTTATGGTGGAAAGTCTGAAGGCATATTGTTTTCCTGGCTCTGCTTATATCACTTTGCATTAGTTTGTCTTCTCATGCTTCACTGAATTTTTCATATTCATTATATCTTATGGCAGAGTATCATCCACTACATTCACGTACAACAATTTGTTTAGCCATTCCCCAGTTGTTGGACATCTACTTTATTTCCAGGTCTTTAATACCACAAAAGCACTGCTATGAATATTTTGTGTGTATAGGAACTATCCTGCTGTCTTTGATGACTTTGGGGGATATACATAGTGGTAGGATATCTGAGTCAAAGGGTATGACCACTATAGTCACTTTTTTATTTATTTTTTCAAAAAATAAAAAGTTTAATTAACATCAGATAATAGGCAGTTGCCAGGTGGATAGCAACTGCCTTAGTCACTTTTTAAAAGCAAAATTCCAAATTGCTTTCTAGCATGGTTACATCAAAAAATAACTCCACTAACAGTTTATTACTGTTCTTGCCCTTCTGTGCGTTCTCTAATATTGGCTAATTCCATCATTTCAAATTTGAAGTGTGTAACTCCCTCAGAGTTACTTTGACTTATGTTTCTCTTATTAGTGGTTTGGAGCATTCTTTCACATGGCTGTTAATATTAAATTCTTATGAGAACTATTTGTTTACATCTTTTGACCACTTATTTATTGGCAAATGCTTCTTAGTCTCACATATTTGTGTTAATTTTGTTTATATCTTAGATATGGGACTTTCATCGGATATATTTGATATACTTTTCCCCTCAATCAATTCCTTCCCTTAATATCCTAGCTGCATTGATTTTTCTGGCGCAAAAGTGTTTTTCCTCTCATAAAGTATAATCTTAATGAGAACTTACGAGCCAAATGAGATAAGGAAAATATTTGCATGTTAAAGATGGTTGGATATGATTAACAATTTTTCATTTGTAGATCATTAGTATTCTAAACAGAAGTAAAATGTGAGCATTTGTCCTCTCATCGCTGGGTCTGAATGATGCAATTGAGAGTTAATTTTCACTGATGAGCAACCTAGGGAGATTGGAGAAACCATTGATGAGCACTGAAACTGAATAATCTCTTTTGATAATCTAAATTAAACACTCAGAAGTTTGTTGAGAGGTATGAAAATTTTATCAAAAAGCAACAAGCTGAATTTTTTGCACACATGATGTTAACTTTGGCGATAAATGAAGGCTGAAAATAAAAACACAAATATCAATCATATAACCAGTATATATACTTATGAACTTAGTATTTTTATTATAATGTTATTCTTGTTAATAAAGGCTATTTGTTAAATGTAAAACTGTGATTTAATTTCCATAACTATAAGATTTTCATATAAATGAATACAGTAAATCAAAATCATTTTTTGGGTCAAGGTTCCTAATTTTTTGGCTCAAAAATATCATCACCAGCGATTGGGGTATGACTTACTTTTCCAATATTTACCCTAATTATGCCCTACATTATTGTACCACTTGAAACAGAACAATCTGTCAAATACAACATTACCACTTCTTCAATTTTGCTTGCAGTACTCTGCCTGCTTAGCATGATCTCCTGTTTTTCTTCTGCAATTTCAAAAGTAGCCTCTATCATATCTTAGCTTACATTTTACTTTTATCATGATGCCTTATTTGACTATTTAGCTTACAGAAATTTTTTCCTTCTCTGAACTCCCCACAGAACTTGTTAAACAGCATTTGTCTTAATTTTTAATTGTAGACAGCCCTGTATATTTAAATATTTCGTGGATATATACTATTCATCCTAAACTTGAGAATAAGGCAGTTTTTAAACTTTTTGTATTCTCCATAGCATATGACACAGCAACACAGCTACATTATGGGCATAATGTAGATTCAAAAACAATGTCTGAATACCTGAATGAATGTGTAGAAAGCAAAGTATAAACAAATTAAAAGGGAAAACTGACTTATTCAAGGTCACCCAGTGAAATAAATCCAGAGGTAGAAACAAAAAGTGAATCCAAGAAAAAATTCTGATTGCTAAGTGAAATTGTCTTACAAAAGTGATCAGCTAATGACAGTAAATGGCAGAGTTCTATTTCTTACATTAATTTAGCGTAGAACATGAAACATTTTTGATGGTCTATGAAGAAAGCTGAATAGATTCATCTTATTATGGCTCAGTTTCTGTTCTATATTTAAATGAATGGTGAAATCAGTCTTCCTTAAGAGTATTTCTTAGTTGCTTTGAGTGAAATATATGGATACAATTTATAGAATTCTGCATTAAAAAGTACAAAAGGCCAACAAGTCAAAGAATAAAAACCTTACCTCAAATTCATCAGAGGAGGCACCCAGACTTTATGGGATAATAAAATTTTAAAATTAAAAAGGAATTTAACATGATGAAACAAAACCTAGTTATGTGTAATAATTTTCCCAATTGCTCAACTTAGTAGTAGAGATGAGATTAAGGATTTAATTCTCTCACCTCCTAATTCTTTGGTCTTTCCTACACACTGTACATACTTTCTTCCATAATTTAAAAAAAATGTTCACGGGATCATAGCTTTAAAACTGGAAGGGATCTTAGAGGTCATCAAGTTCGATTCTTTCATTTTATAGATGAGTAAATTGAGGCACAGACAGATTAAATGACTTGCCTAAGGTCATACAGCTACTAAGTGTCTGAGACATGATTTAAACCCAGCACTTCTTAATTCCAACTCTGATGCTCTGTCTTCTACACCACACTGCCTTTCTAAGACATGGAATTTATCTAAGCTGGTATATTTTGGAATATGACTATTAAAATTAGAGGCATTTTAAAATCTTTACCTATAAAAAAGCCAAAGTAAAAAAACATAATCTGGTGAAATGCCATGAAGGAAAGAAAAAAAGGATCAGGTACCAGTTTTCTAGTTATTGTTCACAATAGAGGAATTGCTAGTTCTGCTATTTTTTTTATTATATATGTATGTTAGTAAAATTATTTTTATGCTGTCAAGACTGAACACGCTTCCAAATTGTGTAACCCATATAGTTGTCCGTTATTACTTTTCCCCAGCAATATCTAACACTGGTTGAACTTAGGAATTACATCGCTTTCCTAAGTTTGATTTAAGAGATAGTGTAGCATTTTAGGTAGAGAGTTTGCCTCAGAGTCAGGAAGCCCTGTGTTCATGTTCTGTTTCTGACACATATCTATGTGTCCCTGTTTGGATAGGTCATTCAACTTCTTTTCTCCATTGTTGATTTTCTTCTCCTGGATACTCTTTCTTCTCTAAGTTTTCACTACATTGTTGTTTCCTGGTTATCTTCTTCCATGTCATTCTCCTTTATTGGATCCAGCTCTTCAGTGCTTCTTAAACTTTTTCCACTCATGACCCCTTCAGCACTTCTTACACTATGGATTGTGACTCCATTTGGGGGTCTAACCATGGGGGTTGTCCAAGGCTCTGTCCTGGGCTGCATTCTTGTTTACCTCTATATTCTCTCCCTCAGTGATCTCATTAACTCTCACAGGTACAGTTATTATCCATAGGCAGATGATTTCCAGATCAGTGTGTTCAATTCTAACCTTTCTTCCAATCCCAACTTTTGCATCACCAGCTGCCTTTTGGACATTTTAAGTTAGATGTCCCAGTGGCATCTCAAACTCAACATCTCCAAAACAGAATTTATGATCTTTCCCCCCAAATCCTCCCATCTTTCCAAAATTTCTATAAATACTGAGAGCACGACTATTTCTCCAGTCACCAAGACTTCTGACTTTAGTATCATCCTTGGCTCCTCCTTTGATGTTATGCCACATTTCTGACATATTGGTAAGTTTTATTATTTCTACTTACACTACATTTTTTTTGTACGTCTCCTCCTCTCTGTTCACAAAGCCACCACCATAGGTCCAGTCTTCATAACCTCTCACTGGGACGATTGCAATTTCCTGATAATTGGTCTCCTTGTCTCACATATTTCATCAGTCCAATCCATCCTCCCCTCAGCTACTAAAGTGATTTTCCTAAAGAATAAGATTGATCATGTTACCCTCACTACTCTATTGGACTCCAGGAACTCTGTGTTACCTTCAGAATCAAATATGGCATTTAAAACTCTTCTGGTCCCTTCCTACCTTTTAAATTGTCTTGCATATTACTCTCTTCTATGCACTCTATGATCTGGTTCTTCTGGATTACTTGTTCTTCCTTGCACATGACACTTAATTTCCCAACTATATGCCTTTGCAGTGGCTACCCTATATGCATGGTAAGCTTTCCCTTCTTACTTTGCCCTTCTTTTTCTTGGCTTCCATAAACATTTAGCTCAAGTCTCATTTTCTAATGGTGGCCTTTCCTGGCCTTTTCTGTACATAAAATAATGCTTGCCCTCTGAGATTTCATTTGCTTTCTAACTTTGAATGTATTTTGTGTATACTTAAGTTACTTACGTGTCATCTCCCTATTATATATATAAATTCCTTGGAAGGGAGCTTTTTGCCCCCTTTCACTTCCCTATTGTTTAGGTTTTCATGGCTCATAATGAGTATAAACAGTAATTGTTTTCTGTTCTGGCTAGAAACTTTGAAGGTTTTCCCCTCTCAGATTGACATTTTTGTGATGGTAAATTAGGCCATCTTTTGTCTCAATTCTTACCTATCCCTTAGTCATTAAATGGACATTGTCTCAGACAAACTGAGAACTGGGAAAAGGCCAAGGTCACCCCCTGCATTTTGGGACATCACCAGTCATACTTTGAGAACTACTGGTTAGATGATCCCTAAAAGTCCCAAGTTATAGTTCTTTTGATTCCATGATCTCCATCTTATAGATGAGGCACCCAGCGGTTGGAGAAGTGATAGTCTTGCAATTAATAATCTAGCTGGAACTTGAACCACAAGTCCTTCTGAGTCTGTTCCTAGTGCTCTTTTTTAAAAAAAAAATTTAAATCACACTGTTGTTTCTGTTCATTATTGGGTTAAGGGAAAGATTTGGGATTTTGCCAGAGAAAGTTTCT
The DNA here is from genome assembly GCF_900497805.2 of Vombatus ursinus. Lineage (NCBI taxonomy): Eukaryota > Metazoa > Chordata > Mammalia > Diprotodontia > Vombatidae > Vombatus > Vombatus ursinus. Next base: position 25,451,159 of record NW_020949613.1, read on the forward strand.
TGCACCAACATAGACTACATCATAGTTTTGATATAGTATCAGTGATAACAATAGCTAGCATTTACATAGTGCTTCAGTGTTAACAAAGGCAATTACAAAGATCTCATTTAATTCTTGCAACAATCTGGGGGAGATAGGTGCTATTATTAGAAAGTGTCTGAGACCAAATTTGAACTCAGGTCTTTCTGACTCCATGTTCCATTTTCTATACCCTGTACTAACTAGATAAGTCCTAGGGAGATGCTTGAAGTACACAGAGGTTAAGTAATTTGGCTAAGCGACACAGGTAGGTGGCACAGTGGATAGAGTGATGGGCCAAGAGTCAGAAAGACATCTTCCTGAGTTTAAATCTGGTCTTAGACACTAGCGATGTGACTCTGGGCTAGTCACTTAACCCTGTTTACCTCCTCATCTATTAAATGAGCTGGAGAAAGAAATAGCAAATCACTCCAGTATCTTTGAGAAGAAAATCCCTAGTGGGGTCATGAAGAGTCAGACACAACTGAACAACAACACTCAGTTAGTACATCAGAGGCAGAATTTGGACCCAGATTTTGACTTCAAGATTGGCAATTTATTCTCTATGCTATTCTGTTTCTCTTTTGTTCAATTAGGCAGCATAAATGTGGCAATGTGTCCTAATACAAGATTCTAATACAATGCAAATCTCAACATAAGAAGCAGAATTATTCCTTAGCTATTTCATGCCTGATACAATGTTTGAGGGAAATTATACAACATTAGAACCATAAACTGTTACCCGGAAAAACACAGAACAAATCTGAATGGACATCATGAGTGCTCAGATTCTCTTCCTTATTAATGAAATAAATATATTTTCTCATACAATGTTTCAAAAAATTTTGATTGAAATAGAATTTTTTTTAACACTATTGCTAATGCATTTATTGCACCAAGGGAAATGGTTTCAAATAAGCAAGGTAATAGAGTTTTTAATACAGGTTTGTGTGTGTCTGAGAAAAGTAATTATTTCATAGTGATACCTGAGAAATTAAATCCTGCTTATGATTTTTTTGTTGAAGGTTAAAAAAAAAGAATGGCAGAGATCATTAAGAAATCAGAAAAGCTACCCCTCAAAATTTCTTGTCCTCCTCTTTTAAAAAATCCCAGATTGTTCTCCTTTTGGAAACAATTAAAAATAAATTAGAGTTTGTGATCTCAAGGAATCATAGAATTCAAGTGAAACATTGATGATTATTTGAAATTTCAACAATATATTGAACTAACCCTTTAAATCTGTCATTTATAACTCTCCAGTACTCCAGAGCTTTCAGTACACATCTCTTTCCAGAGTGTGATTATTACAGAAGGTTGTACTTTCGGCATCTCCCCAGGGCTCAAGCTCCACTAACCTTTACAAGACATTGCTCAATATATAAGGCACTATCAAGCTAGTCAGTTTCAGAAAGTAAATTGTATTTCCCTGTCAATTACAATAATGATAATTCTTCTGAAATGTCTAGGAATCATTTCCTGGAAGGGTCTTTCATTCTAGATGTGTTGTTTCCTTGTCATGTACCATACAGATGGAGACAAAATGAAATGTATGACTTAGAAACTCAGATTTTATTGTCATATTATAAACAATTGACTGTAATATTTGGATATAAAAACCTTCAAGAAACATGGGGGTTTAGTTGTTTACAATGGTTTACCAAAAGTGTGGCAGTTGGGGTGGTCCATCCCAGGATCAGAAAATAATGGAGTGTATTGTGGAGGGCATCCCATTGTACTGTTAACTTCTTGAGATCAGGGACTGTCTTTTGCCTCCTTTTGTGTCCCCAGAAGTTAAGTAGAGTTCCTGGCACATAGGAGGCACTTAATAAATATTTATTGATTGATAGATTGAGGAAAGTGAAGCTACCTTCCAGCATCAGCAACAGGTCAAAGAAAAAGAATTCAAGATGTGCTTCTACCCAGGAGTGGGACTGGACTCCAAAATCCAGCTGCATGAACGTCTGGGACCTGATAATGGGCAACCCCCTTCATTTGAAGAGGAACTTCTTTGTTGGGGGAAACACTCCTGGGATATGGTATTAATGTAATTTAAAAGTATTGATTTACTTGGCAAAACAACTGACCTAGAAAATAGATCCAGGAGAGACAATTTAAAAATTATTGCTCTACCTGAAAACCACAATGAAAAAAAGTGCCTGGACAGCATCTTTCAGGAAATCATCAAGGAAAACTGCTCCGAGGCCCTAGAACCAGAGAGTAAAGTAGCCATAGAAAGAATCCACCAATCACCTCCTGAAAGAGATCTCAGATTAAAAATGCCAAGAATTATAGTACCAAATTCCAAAATTACCAGGTCAAAGAGAAAATACTGAGAGCAGTCAGAAAGAAACAATTTAAATATCATGGAACTACAGTCATTATACATTAAAAGATTGGAGGGCATGGAATATGATATTGCATAAGGCAAAGGAACTTGGATTACAACCAAGGATCAACTACCCAGTGAAATTGAGCATAATCTTTCAGGGGAGGAGATGGATATTCAATGAATTAGGGGACTTCCAAACCTTCCTGATGAAGAGACTAGAGCTCAACAGAAAATTTGATCTTCAAATACAAGAATCAAGAGAGGCATAAAAAGGTAAACAGGACAGAAGAAACAACAACATGTTATTAATAAGGGTAAACTTTATATCCGTACCAGGGAAGATGATTTAAAAGGGGTATATTTAGAAAGAGGGAATGGATATAAGTTGACTTTGATGTAATGATAAAAAAGCTAATTAAGTGGGTTAAGTGGAGCTAAGTAAGTGGATTAAGTGGATCTAATTAAGGGATTGTACTGAGAGAAAAGGAAAGGAAGAGGCAGACAAAGGCAAATTACATTACATGAAAAGGCACAAAAACCTATTACAGTAGAGGGAAAGAAGGGAGGAAGATGAACACAGTTTGAACCTTACTCTCATCAGATTTGGTTCAAAGAGGGAATAACATAATCAGTTAAGTATAGGAATCTAACTTACCTTATAGGAAGTAGGAGGGGAAAGAGAAAAGAAAAGGAAGAGGGTGAATAGAAGGAAGGGAAGAAGTAGTAAGTGTAAAGTGGAAGAAAAGGGAAGGGGCTAATAGAAGGAAGGGTGGACTGAGGGAGGCGATGGTCAAAAGCAAAACACTAGTGAGAAGGAAAAGGGAGAAAGGAGAAAGAAAAGCATAAACTGGAGGGAGGGAATTGGATGGAGAGAAAGGCACAGATAGTAATCATAACTGTGAATGTGAATGGGATGAACTCTCCCATAAAATGAAAATGGATAGCAGAATAGATTAAAAACTGTAATCCTACTATATGTTGTTTATAAAAACACATTTGAAACAGAGGGACACACACAGGGTAAAGGTAAAAGGCTGGAGTAGAATATATTATGTTTCAGCTGAAGTAAAAAAAAAGCAAGGAGGCAGGGATAGCAATCCTGATCTCAGGCAAAGCAAAAGTAAAAGCAAGAGCAAAAATAAATCTTATTAAAAAAGATAAGGAAGGAAACTAGATCCTGCTAAAAGGCACCAGAGACAATGAAGTAATATTATTACTAAACATATATGCACCAAATGGTATAGTATCCAGATTCTTAGAGGAGAAGTTCAGGTAGTTACAGGAAGAAATTGAGAGTAAAACTATACTAGTGGGGGACCTCAACCTCCCTCTCTCTGAACTAGATAAATCTAATAAACAAGAAAGAAGTCAAGGAGATGAATAGAATTTTAGAAGTTGGATATGGCAGACCTCTAGAAAAAATTGAATGGGGCTAGAAAGGACTGCTTTTTTTCTCAGCAGTACTTGGCAGTTACACAAAAATTGACCATGAATTAGGCCATAAAAACCTCACAATCCAATGCAGAAAGGCAGAAATATTAAATGCATCTGTTTCAGATTGTGATACAATAAAAATTGTTATGTAATAAAAGGCCATGGAAATATAGACTAAAAATTAATTGGAAACTAAATAATTTAATCCTAAAGAATAAATGGGTCAAACAACAAATCATAGAAACAATCAATAACTTTATCAAGAGAATGACAATAATGAGACAACATACCAAAACTTATGGAATACAATGAAAGTAGTTCTTAGGGGAAGTGTTATATCTCTAAATACTTACATGAATAAAATAGAGAAAGAGGAGATCAATGATTTGGGCATGCAACTAAAAAACAAACGAACTAGAAAAAGAACAAATTAAAAATCCCCAATTAAATACCAAATTAGAAATACTGAAAACTAAAGGATAGGTTAATAAAATTACCTAAATTAATTTATTTATTCGGTGCCATACCAATCAAACTACCAAAAATTATTTTATAGAGCTAGAAAAAATAATAAGAAGATTCATTTGGAAAAACAAAAGGTCCAGAATATCAAGGAAACTAATGAAAAGAAATGCTAGAGAAGGTGGCTTAGCCATTCCAGATCTTAAATTGTATTATAAAGCAGCAATCATCAAAACTACTTGGTACTGGCTAAGAAACAGAGTAGCAGATCAGGGGAATAGGTTAGGTATGCAAGACATAGTAGTCAATGACTATAGTAATATACTATTTGATAAACCCAAAGACTCAAGCTTCTGGGATAAGAACTTGCTATTTGACAAAAACTGCTGGGAAAACTGGAAAAGATATGGCAGAAACTAGGCATAGACCAAAATCTTACACCCTATACCAAAATAAAGTCAAAATGGGTGCGTGATTTAGAAATAAAAGCTGATACTATAAGCAAACCAGGAGAGCAAGGAGGAGTTTACTTGTCAGATTTATGGAGGATAGAAGAATTTATGACCAAACAAGAGATAGAGAACATTATGAAATGCTAAATGGATAATTTTTATAACATTAAATTAAAAAGATTTTGCACAAACAAAGCCAACACAACCAAGATTAGGAGGGAAGCAGAAAACAGGGAAAAAATTTTTACAACCAGTGTCTCTGATAAGAGCCTCATTTCTAAAATACATAGAGAACTAAGTCTAATTGATAAGAATACAAGTCATTCCCTAATTGATAAATGCTCAAAGGATATGAACAGGAAGTTTTCAGATGAAAAAATTAAAGCTATCTATAGTCATATGAAAAAATGCTCTAAATCACTATTGATTAGAGAAATGTAAATCAAAACAACTCTGAGGTACCACATTACACCTATCAGATAAAATCTGATGGTAAAACAGGACAATGATAAATGTTGAAGAAGATGTGGGAAAATTGGAACACTAATCCATTGTTGGTGGAGTTGTGAGCTGATCCAACCATTCTGAAGAGCAATTTGGAACTATGCCCAAAGGGCTACAAAAATGTGCCATACCCTTTGACCCAGCAATACCACTTTTAGGGTTGTATCCCAAAAATATCATAAAAATAGGAAAGGACCCACATGTACACAAATATTTATAGCAGCTCTTCTTGTGGTGGCAAAGAATTGGAAATTGAGGGGATGTCCATCAGTTGGGGAATGGCTGAACAAGTTGTGGCATATGAGTGTAATGGAATACTATTGTGTTATAAGAAATGATGAGCAAGTGGACTTCAGAAAAACCTGGAAAGACTTATATGGACTGATGCTGAGTGAAGTGAGCAGAACCAGGGAAAGGTTGTATATAGTAACAGCCACATTGTGTGATGACTAACTTTGATAGACTTAGCTCTTCTCAGCAATGCAAGGATCTAAGAAATCTCCAAAAGTCTCATGATATGATATCCACATGCAGGATAAAAAACTATGGAATTTGAATGCAGATTGAAGCATACTATTTGCTCTTTTTTTGCTTCTGTTTTGTTTTGTTTCTTCTTTCTTGTGACTCCTCCTATTGGTTTTAATTCTTCTTTACAACATGGCTAATGTGAAAATATGTTTAATAAGAATGTATATGTAGAGCCTATATCAGATTGCATGCCATCTTGGGGAGGGAGGCTGGGAAGAAGGGGGAGAAAATTTAAAACTCAAAAGCTTATGGAAGTGATTGTTGAAAACTAAAAACAAATTAATTAGTTTTTTAAAAAAAAACAGTGCTATTATGGCCTACCTAAGTCTTCTCTTTGCCAAGTCTTCTCTTCACCCAATGTTAAAATGACATGAGTTCAAGGGCTTTCATCATCCTGGTCATCCCCACTGGATAATCTCGGGTATCTTGATGTCTTTTTGTAATGGGCTTTGGCCAGGTCATGTTGCAAACCTTTCCCTGCCTCTTTGTCCTTTGTTGACAAGGACATCAGGGTTATGATGACATGACTTGCAATTGACTTTGATTTGAGTGATGGAAGATTATGAAAGGTCACCAACCTCACTTTCTCCTCCAGAGCCTTCTGGGTCCAGTGGCCAGATATTCATCAGGAGGACTGCAGATGGCCCAGGATGCAATGGGAGACCCTTTTAAACTAAGTTCTTTTCAGGTTCTCACTTTGAGTGAGGTCAGGCCCATTCAGCGAACAGGCCTCTTTAAGAAGTGAGTCAAGGGATGGCCCCTTTAATAATAATAATAAAAAAATCAAACTGGGAGGGGAAGACCCTCTGGATTGCTGGCCAAAAGAGAAACAATTAGTATTTACATTCACTCTGAGCCAGGAGCCCCACCCCCAAAAAACAAACAAGCAAACAAACATTAAATAGTGCTTGGGCAGGGACCTTTTGAATGCAAGGACCTAAGGCATATAGGTCAGAAACTCAGAAGTATAGGTTATTCTGGGTTTTCCTCGGACTTTGATACTCAAACAATTCAGGTCCTAAAAACTTACTGAAATTTTTACCCTGCTTCTCTGAGTATTTCTTATATGGGGACAGGTTTCAAGTAATCTACATAAATAGATGTGTAGTCTTAGGTTTAAGTATAGGCAACCATTTTACAAATTAAATATGTATATAACTTTTAAATTTATGAATATAGTCAAATAATTTGTGCTTGCATTATTTTTTATCATTTTCAGTTAAAGTATTATAATCAATGCTATTCTGAGAACAAATGAAAGCTAAATTGCAGATGTCTTTAGTGGAAAAGAAACTTCATTGGAAAAGAGGTGGTAATTGAAATAATTGAACCTAACATTGTAGATGAACTTGCCTCTTGCCTCTTCCTTTTAACAGTCATGACAGGATGTGGAATTAACTTCTTTTCTATCATATGGTTACTTTTGATCACCTTAAGCATTTTAGATAGGAAAGAAAAAAAACAACACTGAGGTGTGGGAGGATGGGTGGGTGGTTTCCTCTAAAAGAATGGATTAACAATATTGAGAGGGCATTTTAGAGAAGCAGTCTCTGCAGTAAAACAACAAAAAACTTATTGACATCTAAGGCCTTCATTTTAATACTCCCTCAAAAATTACTGAATGAGATTCAAACCCTAGCTGTACCACTTATTACCTTTGTGACCTTGGTCAAATCATATTACTTTTTGAGCCTCATTTTCGTCATTACAATAGTGATAATATATATATATATATTTTTCATTTTTGGGGAGAGGCAACTGGGGTTAAGTGACTTTCCCAAGGTCACACACTTAGTAAGAGTCTGGATTCAAACTCAGGTCCTCCTGGCTCCAAGCCCAGTGTGCTATCCACCATACCACCTACCTGCTCCTCATTGAAAGCATCTTAAGAACAACTCCAGTAACTGACTGAGATAATATATAACTCATACTATTCCCCCATGATTTTGGTTTCTTCTGTTGTCTTTATATTTTGATTATGAATATTTGGTAAGACAACATCTAGAAAAAAAAAACTTTCTTCTTAACATTTTCTGTATCACTGTCTGGTTCCAGTGCAGTTTATTTGTTAAATTATGAAGAATATGCTGAGGTTCATATTTGTAATATAGAGATTTGTCATTTATTACTTTAAGAATGATGGGGAGCTTCTGATATAGAACTCTAGTCACCAGGTGGTAGGTATTTTTTAGGTGCTAAATTTTTGCCACCTGCAATGGTTTGTTGCAAAAATTTGTATTTCCTTAAATAATCTGCATTGATCAATAACAATATCCTAAAGGATGACCCATACTCAACTTTTGTTAATTGATCCCTCAGTCCTCAACTGCCTTCATGATTTATCAGCTATTTGTTTGATGTTTCCTTGTCAACATGTTGTTGGTTGAGTTCATATGGATTCTGCCCATGGAGGGCTTTTTGATTCTATTCTTGATTTTAGCTGTTTCATAGGCTCCATTATTCTCAGCAATACAATGATTCAAGACAATCTCAAAGGACTCATGATGAAGCATGCTATCTGCCTCCAGAGAAAGAACTGATATTGTCATTCTTCCCTTTTTTTTATAGGAAAATTAAACATTTATTAAGCACCTTTAGCATGAAAGGACGATGCTGGCACCGTGCCAAGATACAAAGATCTACACAGACAAACATTCTGTCCTCAAGAGGGCTTAAAGCCTAATACAGGTTTATGTAATACAAAAAACGATGTAAAATAAAGGAACAATGACCTCCATTCTTTACCGTTCCAAGTCTTGATCAGCTGTCATTTCCACCCACCCCTACACATAATTAATATCAGTTTTCAATTAACAAGCCATCCCTTTAATTTTATTTCAGATTATTTCAATCACTATTCAGTTTTCCATAGAGGATTAATTCAACCCAAATAGATATGGGAAGTCACTTGATTAATACTTTGAAAACAAAGTACAAATGAGTTTTCAATTAATAGTCCCTCCCTTTAATGACCAGGCAATTCAATCATTAGTTCTCCACAAAGAACCCTGACTACCCAAATAGATATGGGAAACCACTTCATTAATGTTTTGAAAACAGGGCAATCCCTGACAGTGTTGAATTGGATTTGCTGAAAGCCTATAAAATTGGGGCTAGCTATCCCTGTCTTTATTACTTTGTATCCCTAATTTGCTTGGGAATCCAGGCTATCAGTAACTATTTTAGCCATAGTGATGGGGTTATGTGCCCACCATCCAGTTTCAGAAGCTGAGACCTTTACCCCTTTTTGCCAAAAGGAATTTGGCTCCCATTTGTTGAAAACCCTTACCTCCCTTCCAAAGCCTTAGCCTCGCATTTTGATACGCACCTTTCCTCCCTAGCCCTAAAAAGAACCAGGCTCTAGTTTGTCTACTGGTCCCAGAAAAACCTTAAACTTTTAGAAACTGCCTTTATTTCCCTTTGAAAGCTCTCTTTATCTCCCTTTGAAAGCAAACTTCCCCTTCCAGTTCCCTTCATTATCTATTCTCATTGTCTGTTCAAATCACTCAGACATTCCAAATGGAATTCTCACCTAGACTCTTTTTTCCCCCAACCACTCCCCCCCTTCCTCTGGCCACCCAAAGTTACTTTAGTGTCAACTGGCCTTTCATTGTGGCTACACCCAATCTCCCCTCCATTGTTTTACTTCCCTACGGCCCCTGGCCATTTCCCACCCTTAATCCTAGCTAGGCTCCAGTAAGTCCAGGACCCAGGAGTTCTGTTCACCCCAGCTTACTAACCACTCCCATCCAGACCTCCTTAGGCCCTTCCTCCCATCACCCCAAACTACTTGGCCACTCCTAGATCCCTCCCACAGTCTTTCTGTATATAAGGTCCATCTTGTCTCTATTAAGATGCTGAGCTTTTCTCATGCCCAAAAGGCTGAGACTGTGTCATGCCCGCTCGTCCTTACGGGCGTCACCTGGCCACCTTAGCCCCATTCAGACGCTGAGAATCTCTCAAGCCCAGAGGCTGAGGTTTTCTCATGCCCACTCGTCGTTATGGGTGTCACCTGGCCACCTTAGCCCCCATTTAGACGCTGAGCTTTTCTCATGCCCAAAAGGCTGAGACTGTCTCATGCCCACTCGTCCTTATGGGCGTCACCTGGCTTAAGATCCACCTTAGCCCCCATTCAGAGGCTGAGAATCTCTCATGCCTAGAAGCTGAGGTTTTCTCATGCCCGCTTGTCCTTACGGGTGTTACTGATGTTTGGGTTCTTTGGGAGTCTGGCCTATATGCTTTATCTTAAGTAAACTATTTCTCAGGCTGGAAGAAGATTTGGGTTGAATTCTTTCAGGCAAGCCCACTTTGCAATCTGGGGGGGTCCCAGCACCCCAAAACCTCTAAACCTTTTCAATAGTACTAATAACCAAGGACCCTAGACCCCCCAGAAATGTCCAGCTGGGCTTTCTCTCCATGACACAAATCTCATTAAGTAGATGATAAAAGTTACAACACTCAGCCACATCTTCAAGAACTTTTCCTATATGGGGGAAAAGCTTCACATAGTATGAGACTTGGTTTTACTCAAGCCTCTTCCTTTCCAAGACAGAAAACACAGAACCAAGGAATGGAACGAAATGGTTTTTTCCTATTAAGACGAAAACGATGAAACTCAGAACTGGATCACTTGGCCCTTTCTCTTCTTATCTCCTTCCAGTTCAAAATGCTTACACCTCTTAATGGCAAGCATCCTCTTAGACCTGCAGTTGGGTTCCACACATTCAAGCCTCAGTACAATCTTTTTTTAGGGTCTTTGCCTTTTTCTGGAAAATTGGTTTTGTTTGACCACCATAGCCACTCTGCTTCCAATCATATTGCCTTTTTTCCCTGAGCGTACAGGGAATCTTTGCCTTTCTTATACTGCGTCACTTTGTGAGGCTGGTGCTTGCTGCACTTTTTGCAGAAAGTTCTGCGGGTTTTAGGGACATTCACCCAAGGGCAGCACTGCGCTTCCAACTGGGCTTCTCTGATGTCCAGGCCCCTGGGATACCTCTGCCAAGTGCTCATAGGCAAGCGCTTGGCCAAGGACGACGACGAGCTAAAGAAGACAACCGACTTCGAAGGATGACAGCAGAAGACTCCTGATATTGTCTAAATACAGACTGAAGTATGCTATTTCCTTCCCTCCCTCCCTCCTTCCTTCCTTCCTTCCTTTGTTCCTTCCTTGAGTCTTCTTGTACAAAATGACTGATATGGAAATGTTTTGTATGATTGCACATGTACAATATATTGGATTGCTTACCATCTCAGGGAGGGGAAGGGAAGAAGGGAAGGAGGGATAGAATTTGGAACTCAAAATTTTAAAAAAATGTTAAAATTGTTTTAGCATGTAATTGGTAAAAATAAAATATTATAAAAAAGAAGTCAACCAGCCACTTTGGTTACATGTAACAAATTTAATGGTTTATATTCTCAGGTATAAATGTTACTTGGCAAAGTGAAGTTTTCTTGTTCTAAACCTAATTCTCTAAGTTTTTCACCTCTTTATTATATGGTCTGATCCTTTTCCTCTTTTTGATTATGAATGCTTAAACTTTAATTACCTTAGTATGGTTTGTATGTATCTTGCTTTAGTTAAGATGCTTTCAGTTCCAAAAACATATGTTAAGGTTAGTATCATATGCTTTAAACATATTCTTGCATTTGAGCTTTGATTTCAGGATGCCAATAAATCTCTTGATATATAAAGTCATAGCATTCTCTTTGATAGCTTTATTCTTACTGTGACTTTCCTGGAGGAGATGGAGGTCTTTCTAAGTTATCACATTCAACCTTTGGTTCAATTTGAACACTAGATTCAAGCTTGAAGCCTTCAGTATCTATCTTTCCTTGGAGTACATTAAGAATATTATACTTAATGAGTCAATATATGATGATATCACTGGAGAAAGATTTCATGAGACAGAGGAAGCTGTTTAATGTGTTTTTCAGTGGAGTCATGCAATATGATGTTACTTATCTATACTAAATAATTATACAATGTTTTCGTATAATTGCCTCTTGTCTCTTGGATTTAGAAGACATATTCAATTCTGTTCCGGAGAAAGGATAGTGGCTTTAAGGCTAGGTAGAACCATAAAATTCTTAAACTGTTTCTCTGAAAGATACCACATCTTCTATCAATTTTTATTGATATTATTGTGTCAGTGGCATGTTTTAAATAAAGATGTTATTCATGTGGCTATGCATACTCTAGCTTTTTTTTTTTTACTGTCTTTGGCTTTATTTAATTTGCAGGGTATCCCAAAAAGTCTTTGTGCCATTTTAAGTTTTAAATTGACTAAAGCTTAAAATGGCACAAAGACTTTTTGAGACACCCTGTTCACTAAGTACATGAATAAGCTATGAGTGTGTAAATGAGTCAAAGGTTTTGAGATAATAAAGGTGGTATAAATGTAATGGCACCTTTAGGCGAATTGTTCAATAATTACCAAATTGATACAGAGTTGCTCCTTTTACTACTGAGACTCCTTTTGTTTGTATGCTCTTTATTCCTCAGATAACATATTGCTTCCCTGTAAGTGTTTGTAGATTTTTTGGAATGATTCAAGCTGTGAATGCTCTGTACAAAGCATATAACTACGCAATTAATGAATTTGGAGGGGTTAACTGGTGTGTTTGTCTTGTAATAACAGATATATGATGCCTTCTCTTAAGAAGGGAAGGATAAGATTTGCATCTGAAAGGAAGCTAGTAAAATATCTTGCTAATTCATTCATGGTGAAGGATTTGTGTCAATACTTATGGATATTATCTGAACCCACTGTTTATCTGCTACATTCCTTGACATGTCACTCATTATAATAATGGTTTGTGAACTTCAAGTTTCATAGATGTTGAGAAATAGTTTTTTCTCTGTTGAGAGTGTTTACTTTCTTAATTTCTTTATCTCTCAAGATTTTAAGTGGGGGTTCTTAATAATGACAATACTAATAATAGCAATAATAATAATAGCTAGTATTCATACTATGATTAAAAGTTTGCAAAGATCTTTATCTAATATTATCTAATTTATTCTCACAAAACTTCTGTGAGGGAGGTGCTATTATTACCTCTATTTTACAGATGGTGAAGCAGAGGCAAGCAAGGTTAAATAAATTGTTCAAGGTCACACAGCTAGTAAGTATCTAAGTGATCATTTGAACTTGCATCTTTCTGACTTTCTTGAGTACAGGTCTAGTGCTCTATGTACTATACCACTCAGCTGGCCTTATCTTTGCCTTCTTTTTGTGTCATGGACCTCTTTGCTAGCTTGGTGAAACCTACAGACCCCTACTCAGACTAGTAATTTTAAATGTTTAAAATAAAATACATGGAATTACAAAAGAAATCAGTTTTATTCAAATAATTATTAAAATGTTAAAAAAAGTAACCCAGTTTCACAGACCCAGGTTAAGTATCTCTGCTCTATGGTAATGCTTCTGATTTCTATTAAATTGCATATTTTGTTCTTTGCATTACTTTGACTACTATCACCTTAATGATTTTGATTTTGTGTTCAATTACTGATTAAGGGCACCTAAAATAAAATACTTTTACTTTTTAGATTCCATTCAATGTTTCTTTTGTTGTCTTTAAATGAGTGATATGGCATCCAAGGAGGCAGCTGGTTGAGGCAGTAAATAGAATGCTGGACCTGGATTCAGGAAGACCTGAGTTCAAATACTGCCTCAGATATGTGACCCTAGGCAAGTCATTAACCATTAACCTCTGTTTACCTTAATCCCCTGGAGAAGGAAATGGCAAATCATTCCAGTATCTTCACCAAGAAAACCCCATGGACAAGATTGGCACACTATGGTCCGTGGTGTGGAAAATGTGATTGGGGATATTGCTTCTGCCTATCACTCAATCGGGGGTGAACACCTATGTGACAACTCTGGAGTCAGTTTAAACCAGGAAGGAATGTGAGAAATAGCTAGTTTTTTTTTTTAACTTTTTCAATCTGAGAGCTAGATGGAAGTTGAACA
>NW_020949613.1:25464868-25496078 GCF_900497805.2 Vombatus ursinus
GCAAAGGTGAGAGCTGACAGGTGGACAGTCTGTTTTCCAGTGGTATCCTTATGACATTTGGAGAAATAAAGGAAGACCTTCAGCATATTGAGTATACTCCTTGTTGAAAGGAGGAGATGGACAGGAAGAGCAAGCACAGGTAAGTTTCAATCTGCATAATTAAAAGGATATACAATTCTATGAGATCACAGCTCCATCTGAGTGTTGAGCATATATATATATACGTATATATATATGTGTATATATATATATATACACACATATGTATGTATGTATATTTTAAACTGGATGTATGATTCATTGGTGTAGGGAGCTCCCAGTGTTAGAGTAAGTATATTTTTGTTGTTCAGTTGTTTCAGTTGTGCCCAGCTCTTCAGGACCCTATTGGAGTTTTCCTGGCAAAGATACTAGAGTGGTTTGCCATTTCCTTCTCCAGCTCATTTTACAGATGAGGAAACTGAGGCAAACAGTGTTAAGTGACTTGCCCAGGGTCACACAGCTAGTAAGTGTCTGAGGTCAGATTTGAACTCAGATGGATGAGTCTTCTTGACTTCAGGCATGGCACTCTACCCACTGTACCACCTAGCTGCCCCATTCAAGTATATTGCATGTCATCTTTTCTACTCCCCTGATTTTTTCAGAGGGAACTGGAGTTCAAAATATTCATAGCACTTCTTTTTATAGCAGTAAATGCAATGACTTTTTCTCAGTGTTCATTCTTCTTGACCTCTGAGTTTCAGTGTCAGTGGCCTCCCTTAGATTTCTTCCTGCCTATCTGATCACTGCTTCTCAGTCTCCTTTGTGGGATTATTATTAATATCCACCTACTAAGTATGAGTATATCCTGAAGGCTCTTTCTTCTTCTATCTACATTCTCTCTCTTGATGATCTCATCAGTGTCCATGGGTTTACTTATTATCTTTAAGCAGATAACTCTTAAATCTACCTATCCACCTCTCATATTTCTCCCGAGCTTTTGTACAACTTTACTAATTGCCTACTGGACATCTCAATCTGTATTTCCCATAGGCATCTCAAATTTGACATGTCTGAAACATAATTTTCCTCCCTAAACCAGTTCTTTTCCTTAATTTCCCTATTTCTGTTGAGAGCATCACCATCTTTCCAGACACCCAGGTTTGAAACCTTGAAATAATTTTTGATTTTTCATCTCTCTTACCTTTCAAATTCAATCATTGCCAAGTATTGTGCTTCCACAATGTACCTCACATCATTCCCCTTTACTCTATTTGCATGAACTTGAACCCGGTTCCTGCCCTCAGCACCTCTGACCTGGACAATTGCAGTAGGCCCCTAATTTGACTCCTTCCCTCTCCCCTAGCTAATTCATTCAACATGGAGCTATCAAAGTGATATCCTTAAAGCACAAGTCTGTTGACCTTACTTACCGGCTCATGATTCTTTAGTGGCTCTCCATTGCCTCTAGGATGAAACATAAACTTCTCTGACATTTAATGCTTTTCACAGTTTATCTCTAACCCATATTTCTGGATTAATTTCATAGAATTCTCCTCATGTATTCTATATGCTAGTCAAATTAACATGACTGACACCCACCATGCACAACTTTTCATCTCCTAAGTCTTTATCTTTGCATAGGTGGTGCTCCAAGCTTGGAATGCATCCTCTGTTCAGCTCTGGCTCTGTTAAGCTTGGCTTACCCGTCACCTCCTACAGAAGGCCTTTTTTGATTTTACCAGCTGTTAATGTTTGAACCAGGGCACGTAAGTGGCACAGTGGATAGAGTGCCATGACAGGTCATGAAAAATCATCTTCCTGAATTCAAGTCTGTCTTCAGACCTTTACTAGCTATGTAACCCTGGACAAGTAACTTGACCCTGTTTGCCTCAGTTTTCTCAAATGTATAATGATCTGGAGAAGGAAATAGCAAACCACTCTAGTATCTTTGCCAATAAAACCCCGAATGGGGTCACAGAGTTGGACACAAATGGAAACAATTTAACAACAACAGCAACAACAACAACAAATGTTTGACTCAAATTACTTAGTAACTTTTTTTCATTTTGTAAATATCTCATTCTCTGGGTTTGTCTTGTTTTGTCCTAGTAGTAGTATGATCTGTTTGGGAAGGGATTATTTTGTTACTGTCATTATGTCTCTAAATACTGGCAGAGAGCAGGTACTTCATGAACTAAACTCAATAGAATTAAAAGAATAAACAGGTTAATTATAAGAAAGGGAAAGCAAATAACCTTGTATGTGAGCTCAAAAGAAATAACCACACTAAATACTGGGAATCCCTTCTTCCATCCCTTTATAAAAGTCTTAAGCAGTCACAGGATGCAATGGGAAGGGGATCCCACACTGTACACATCTTCTTTTGAGCCTATTGTGTTTTTTTTCCCCCAGTGATGTTTTATCCAGCTGGCATATTTTGTCAATTCCCAGCAGACAGTATCCAATTATTCTCTTCTGAATGCTTGGCCCAGTCAACTTCTGGTAGAGTGCCTGTCATACTCTCCCACAGCTCTCTGCTGGCTCAATCTAGTCTTACCCCAAGTGGCTGAGGAACATTTTCTATTTCTTCTTTTAACTACAGCAAAATTTTTTCAAACCACTGAATTGAATAGTAGAGTACTTCTGAGCAGCCTTTTGTAAAAATGATTTCTGCATCCAAAGACTTGCCCTGTGTAAGCATCTTGAATCAGAGAATTCTGAATTTTGAATTGCATGTGGTGGAACTGAGCTCTCACACCAAGAGACGTCAGTGTCAGGCATACTTTGTCTATTTTGATTCTAGCTTTCTTGTCTCTGTAACAATGTAAAAGATTGGTAGCCCCAAACAACTTGACTGGGTTAGAAATGCATATCCTCAAACAGCTAGAGCAGAGTTAGAAATTCAGGATGAATACAAGCTAAGCCTCCTGGGGAAGCAGAGTCTGTAACCTGGTTCCATTCTCAGTGTGAATTGAGGAAATGATATACAGTGAGAGAAGGGGAGGAGGAGGAGGGGGAGGAAGAGAAGAGAGAGAGAGAGAGAGAGAGTCAGAGTCATTGATTTTGTGGGGCTGTTAATATCTAGGGCAAATGCATCTTCAGTGAAGCAAAAAGCTATGCTAAGGAAAAAGAAGGAAAAGCATATGTAATTGGCAAGGGAAGGGCAAACACTGAGATAGAGGGAGATTTGAAATCTTATTAATAAACTTTTTTCAACTATTAAATTATTTTTCTCCTGGATTGTCACAATTTTCTTCTATAGTGATTATACTCTCATTACCTAAGTATACCTTAACTACCTTCTATTATTCACTTTACAATTCCTTTTTAATTCCTCTAGAGTCTACCTTCTTTTTCTTCCTTATAGGCCTATTCTGTCTTACTGTCTTTCATAGAATCATAGCTGGAAGGGGTCTTAGAAACCATAAAGTCCAACTCTCTCATTTAACAGAAAAGGAAAATGAATCCTAGGGTGGTCAAGTGTTTTGCCCAAGGCCATACAGATAGTATTCATGGTGACAGGATATGAATCCAGAAATCAGAGCTAGTGCTCTCTCTGCCATTCCATGATGCCATATTTCCTCTTATTTACCTTTAACAAGTTGGCAGCCACACTTAGCTTTCTTTTCTTTTGAGAAGGGAAGGGAAGGGAAGGGAAAGGTAGAGAAGGGAAGGAAAGAAGGAAGAAAGAAACTGTGTTGCCCAATTGGCCATTCCAATTGGGTCCCCAGTGGGGCAGCTGTTACTGCTACTAGGTTATTGTTTGTCCTTTGTTCTTGAAGAGGACCATGGCACTAGGAAGGTGATGCTGTGACTTTCAAATGAATTGGATTTAAGTGAGGAAGGGCTGTGCAGTCACCAGTCTCACTTTCTTCTCCAGAGCCACCTGGACCCAATGGCAAGATACGTATCACGATGACTGGATATGGTCCTTAATCACTGACTGGGTGTTGCCATCATGTTGCTGATGTCATGGTCCCCTTCGAGAGTGAAGGACAAATAACAACAACAACCACTCCTTAGAAATTTGTTTTACTTCCCTTATCTTGCCCACTGAATTTTCTTTCTTCTTGAGTTTTCCTCTTCATCCTTCATCCTTCCAGGATCATTTTCTTCAATCATTTTCCTCCTATGCCTTTAGTTCTTCCAAATGTCTTCAAGTTATTGCTCTCCAAATTGAGCCTCTACCTTTTTTCACAAGTAACTTCAAAGACCTCTAAATAACTTGTACTTTCCCTTCCTTTATTATTCAACCCAAGTCCTTCTCTCTGCTCCTTCTATTTCTTCCATAACACTCTTCTATTGAATTTAGAAGAACCTTCACCTACAGATTATATTTCTTCAATTTCCTTAATTTCTCTAACAAAATCCCATATCTGACCTCCCTTAGAATGCCAAAATCCTCTAAATGACATTTGCCATTTCCTTACTCTTATTCAGTTGAAGTCCCTCTTTTCCTACAATTTTCTACCATGAAAGCCTAAAGTAGAAAATATTTTTAGACTGAATGTTATCATGTGCTTAATGAAGTGTGTTATTGACAATTCAGCTCCATTAATCTATTGAAAACACTTAGCTAAAAAGGAAAGAGGAAGCATTAATATAAAGTCATGTGATCACAAGATATGGTAGAAACCAAGAAAGGAAATGCCAAAGCCCTACCAGATCAAAGTCCACTATTATTGGGAATTATAGCATTCAGCATGCCATTGGATTTGGAACCATCACCCCTTCTTTATCAGAAGTTTTCAATACAGCCACTAGGAATATGTCTCCAAATTTTGTAATGGAAGTAAAAAAAAAAAAAAACAACAGTATTCATTTTACAAAAATAAACTTTATATTCTGCTTTATCAAATAATTTTGATTGTGATAAGAACTTTTCAGGGGAGCCAAGATACTAGCCTTGTTGTGTATCATAAGTCACTAGTTGAGAAGAAGCACTGCTCAAAGTTTCATATTAGTTACCTTCATGACTTGGATGTGATAGAATTTCTGCTCATATTGATTCTATAATTATAATCTAATCCAATATACATTTATTTAGCACTTACTATGTACATGGTATGATGTCAGGTCACAGTCATACAAAGGAAAGACAAAAATTGTCTGCCTTCAAGGAACTTAGATTCTGCTGAGAAATATAAGGTATTATTCAACTAAGTGGTATAATGGAAAGATCATTGGTTTTGGAGTAAGGGGATCTGGGCTCACATTCCAGCTCTGTCCTTCCTACCTGTGTGATTTTGGGCAAGTCATTTAACTCCTCTGAGACTTGGTTTTTTTAAGCTGTAAAATTAAAGAGTTAGAATAGACTCTTTCCAGCTTCAAATCTGCAATATTCTTGTATACTATCAGCTGAGGGGAGGGGATCAATAAAGGCTGCCCATGAAAGGGAGCACTTAAAGGAAGCCAAAGAGCCTAAGAGACACAAGTGAGGAAAGAATGAGTTACAGCCTTGGGGACTAGGCAATGTGAAGGGGTGGTAGAATTTGGAATGCCAAGTTTGATGAATATCAAATAGACCACTTTAAATTAAAGGAGATTTTAAAAAAATTTGTTATATTTCATATTACATTACCTTCATTTCCCCAAATCTCTTTTCTCCTTGCTCTTCATAAAGTCATCCCTTTATAAGAAAATTTAAAAGAAATTGGTAAAAAACAAAAACAAAAACAAAAAACAACAGTTCAAGGGAACTAACCAATACTTCAACCCTGTCTGAAAGTACATGTGTTCCACACCTGTAGTTACAGCTGCCTCCAATACTCCAATAATAGGAATGGGGATGCATTTTCTTATATTTTTTGTGGAAAAGCTTGGTCATTATAATTATAAAACATTAAATTGTTTTTAATGTGTCCATTTACATTATTGTCATTGT
This sequence comes from Vombatus ursinus, assembly GCF_900497805.2. NCBI lineage: Eukaryota > Metazoa > Chordata > Mammalia > Diprotodontia > Vombatidae > Vombatus > Vombatus ursinus. The sequence goes on from NW_020949613.1 coordinate 25,470,732, forward strand.
GTGTATGCTTTTTCCTAGTTCTGCTATTTCATTCTATATCAATTCATCTAAGTATTTCCATGCTTCTCTGAGTTCTTCATAATCTTCATGTTTTAAACAGCACAGTAGAATTCCATTACATTCATATACTGCAATTTGCACCCTAGTTAATGGATATCTATTTATTTCTAGTTTTTTCTGATATTATGAAGTGTTACTGTAAATATTAATTATTCTTTAGATATTTGATAGCATTTACCTGCAAATTTGTCTTGATCAGGGTCCCCAGCTTTCACCCTCTGACAGCCTAGTTCCTTTTCAGTTAATTCAATTCTATTTTCTAAAATTGGACTGTTTAAAAAGAGTATTTTATAATTTTTATTTATAATATTCCATTATATTTAAATTCTCAGCTTTGTAGTCATCTAATTAAATATAGTAGATTCTGAACTTTTTTTTATGTGTATGTTTTATCCTTATTAATTTTTATTTTGGTAATTTGGTAATTTCCTTTTATTTTTGATTGGGTTAGCTAAAGGGTTATCCATTGTTCTTTTCAAAGAACAAGCTTTGAGTTTTGTTGACCAATTATATAATCTTCTCCCTCCAATTTATTAATTTATCTTCTGATTTACCATAATTATTGCTTTGTGCTTTTTTTGGTTGGTTTATTTGCAAATTTCCTAATTTTAAAATTATCTAGTCACCTTATTCTGTCTTTTATTTTATTAAGCACATTTTCAGAGATATAATTTTTCTGCTGAGGACTATTTTAACTGCATTCTAGAAATTTTGATATGTTGTGTCAGTATTCTTCTCTTTCTCATAATTATGATTTCTATGATTTGTTCTCTGACCCATTCATTATTTGGAATGCCATTATTGTCTCCACATAGGTCTTTATCTTTTGCTTGTACTTCCTTTGTTAATGACTATTTTTATCATATTATTATCTATAAAGGATATGTTTAACATTTCTGCTTTTTTAAACATTTATTTATAATTTCTCAATGACTCAGCCCATGATATAGTTTTGTAAAGAGATCATGCAATGATGAGAAATAGTTACACATACTATTAATATTCCCATTTAGACAATCCTACAAGCATTTTAGCCCTAATGCTCTAGTAGTTTTTTTAGTTTTAGATTTTCCTTTTTTTATCTATTAGATTTGTCCAGCTTTAAGAGAAAAACATTACAGTCTTCTACAATTATCTCATCACTAGTAATATTTTTTTTTGCAGTTCAATCAATTATTTCTCCATGAATTTAGGAATTATCCTATTTGGTATATAACTGATTATACAAAAATCCCATATGTATATTATACACATAATTTAATTAATATTTTATGTAAACACTGATTGCTTCCTTAGTCATGGTCCTTTTAAGCATTATGTAGTTTCAGTAGTATTTATCCCTCTTGATATTTATTATGAATTTTTATTCATGCATTGTCTGATAACAAAATTGCAACTCAGTTTTTTTGGGGGGATATATATGGTGTATAGTAAATTTTGTTCCCATCTCTCATTTTCATCCTGTATGTGTCTTTATTTTTTAGATGTGTTGTTATATACAACAGATTATTGAGTTTTATTATTTGTACTGTCACTCTTTTTTTTTCTTAATTGCTTAATTCATTTACATTTAAAATGATGACTTTTGGGCTTTTGTTTTCCTTCCTTTATTTCTTTGATATTGATTTCTATCCCCTTTCTCTTTTAGAGCAGTACTGTGTTACTCTGGTTAGTTTTGCTTAAATTACTTTGATGCTAATCTATTCCCATAAGTTTTCCCCAATTTCTCTGCTCTCCTTTGCTTGTCTTATCTAATTTTCAAGTTTAAATAAATTGATAACCTAAATTTAATCTATTTTGGCACCTCTTTTATCTCTCCTCTTACTCTGCCTAGTTAAGGCAGTAGTTCAAAATCTTTCCTCTTCTTCCCTTCCACTTCATATCTTTTAATAATTGTTTTCTATGCTATTTTCAGATAAGTTTTCTTTTGCTTTCTTATAACTTTTCTTCCATTCTGTTATGAATTTTATTTTTATTTTTGATTCATGAGCTATACACTGTTACCATTAGTTTTTATCCTTTCTTTGTTCCTCAAGTGGGTAAAGATATTCAAGCACCAATTATGAGCTCCCTCTTCTTTCAAATTTGATGTTTCTGCTTTTGCAGATCTTACACCATTCTCTTTCTCTACCCCACACCCCCATTTCCCTTAGAAGTGTTAATTCCTGAGGGAAACTTTGTCAGATGGAAACAGTGTTATATGACTGAAATCAACCTGCATGTCAAAGTGTTAGGCCTAATCCTACCCCAAGACCTTACCATGATCAGTTACCTTAGTTTGTGTTCTTCATCTTCTCTCCTCCACCCCTGCTTTCTCACTACTCTGGTTGCTGATGGATGCCCTTAGCATCTACTTAAAACCTTCAGCAAGCATCATATGTAGTGGGGATAAGCTAGAAGCATTTCCAATAAGATTGGGTGTGAAATAAGGATGTCCCTTATCACCACGGTTGCTCACCATGGTACTAGAATCATTAGCTTTAGCAATAAGAGAAGAAAAAGAAATTGAAGGTATTAGAATAGGCAAAGAAGAAAAAAAGCTATCACTCTTTGCAGATGATATGATGATATACTTAGAGAATCCTAGAGAATCAAGTAAAAAAAAACTACTTGAAATAATAAACGACTTTAGCAAAGTTGCAGGTTATAAAATAAATCATTGGCATTTCTATATATTACTAACTAAGCCCAACAGCAAGACAGAGACAGAGAAATTCCATTTAAAGTTACTGTAGACATTGTATAATATTTAGGAGTCTACCTGTTAAAACAAACCTAGGAACTATATAAACACAATTACAAAACACTTTTCACACAAATAAAGTCAGATCTAAATAACTGGAAAAGTTCATGAGTAGGCCAAGCTAACATGATAAAAATGACCATTCTACCTAAATTGATTTACTTATTCAGTGACATATCAATCAAACTACCAAAAATTATTTTATAGAGTTGGGAAAAATAACAAGATTCATTAGGAAGAACAAAACATCCAGAATATCAAGAAAACTAATGAAAAGAAATACTAGGGAAGGTGGCTTAGCTATTCTAGACCTTAAATTGTATTATTAAGCAGCAATCACCAAAACTATTTGATACTGACTGAGCAATAGAGTGATGAATCAGTGGAATAGGTTAGGTACACAAGACACAGTAGTCAATGACTATAGTAATCTATTGCTTGATAAACCCAAAGACCCAGCTTCTGGGATAAGAACTCACTATTTGACAAAAACTGCTGGGAAAACTGGAAAAGAGTATGGCAGAAACTAGATATAGACCAAAATCTTATACCATATACCAAAATATAGCCAAAATAGGTACAAGATTTAGATATTAAGGCTGATACCATAAACAAATTGGGAGATCAAGGAATACTCTGTCAGATGTATGGAAACAGAAGAATTTAAACAAAAAAGAGTTAAAAAACATTATGAAATGCAGAATGGATGATTTTGATAACATTAAATTGAAAAGTTTTTGCACAAACAAAGCCAATGTAACCAAGATTAGGAGGGAAGCAAAAAGCTGGGAAAGAATTTTTACAACCAGAATCTCTGATAAGGGTCTCATTTCTAAAATATATAGAGAACTAAGTCAAATTTATAAGAATACAAGTCATTCACCGACTGATAAATTGTCAGAGGATATGAACAGGCAGTTTTCAGATGAAGAATTTAAAGCTATCTATAGTCATATAAAAAATGCTCTAAATCACTATTGATTAGAGAAATGTAAATCAAAACAACTCTGAGGTACCACATCACACCTATTAGATTGGCTAACATGACAAAACAGGAAAATGATAAATGTTGGAGAAGATGTGGGAAAATTGGAACACTAATCCATTGTTAGTGGAGTTGTGAGCTGATCCAATCATTCTGAAGAGCAATTTGGAACTATGCCCAAAGGGCTACAAAAATGTGCCATACCCTTTGACCCAGCAATACCACTTTTAGGGCCATATCCCAAAAATGTCATAAAAATAGGAAAGGACCCACATGTACACAAATATTTATAGCAGCTCTTCTTGTGGTGGCAAAGAATTGGAAATTGAGGGGATGTCCATCAATTGGGGAATGGCTGAACAAGTTGGGGTATATGAGTGTAATGGAATACTATTGTGTTATAAGAAATGATGAGCAAGTGGACTACAGAAAAACCTGGAAAGACTTATATGGACTGATGCTGAGTGAAGTGAGCAGAACCAGGGAAATATTGTACACAGTAACAGCCACATTGTGTGATGACTAACTATGATAGACTTAGCTCTTCTCAGCAATGCAAGGATCGAAGACATCTCCAAAAGTCTCATGATGGAAAATGCTATCCACATCCAGAGAAAGAACTATAGAGTTTGCTACTTGCTTTTTTTTTTGTTTGTTTTGTTTCCTCTTTCTTGTAGTTCCTCTTATTGGTTCTAATTCTTCCTTAAAACATGATTAATGTGAAAATATGTTTAATAGAAATATATATGTAGAGCCTATATCAGATTGCACGCTGTCTTGGGGAGGAAGGGGGTGAAGGTGGAGGAGAAAAATTTAAAACTCAAAAGCTTATGGAAGTGATTTTTGAAAACTAAAAATAAATTAATTAATAAAAAAGAAAGAAAAGAAATTCATACATTCATTTTCTAGGGTGGAATGGTAAGTACAATAACTTCCTCTTCACCCCCATTCCCCTAGAAAAGTTGGTCTAATAATTTCCATATTCCCTTAGGCAAAAGCTATTATAAAATCCCTGTCTCTTTCTGCAGACATATACCTCTCCTCTTATGGGAATATTCCTTGGTGTTTTTTCCTTTCTCCTTCTAGAGTGAAACCTCTTTTCCCCTATTTCAGCTCTTCTTTCCTCTATTTTTATCCTGCTCTCCCAAAGCTCCCTATCTTATTTAAAGACTAAAGAGTTTATCTCTTCCCCATTGGATCTACATTAGATATAGATGCATCACCTTTCCCCCTTTGCCTCTTCCTCTCCTCTCTCCTCAATTGTAACAATTCCTTCACATAAAAGATACTGAGCTACTAATAGATGATCAGGGGCTTTAACCCATGAAGTATTAATAAATTCAACTCATATAACTGTTCCATCTAATTATTAGTTCACTTCAGATCTTTAGGTCTTTTATTCCTTTCAACATAACTCTTTACATTTTATTTTACTCCACAGATCTATCTTTTTTTAAAGTAACCTTTAAACGTAAATTAGTTGATTTAATTGATTATTATATTCACATTTTTATGCTTCTATTGTTTGGACTATTTGGAAGTTCAATGAGATGCTCATTTTTGTTTTAGAAACACTTCAAATGTCCATTATTTTATGAATGGCCATCATTTTTTTATATTAGTGATTAAGCCCAGGATTGAGGGATATATTGTTTTTCACTGTAGGTTAAGGTCCTTTGCTTATTGATATGTTATATTCCATTCTCTCCAATGATTTCTCATGAATTTTTAATAATTTTGTATAATTTCCATTGACTTTCCTTAATTTTTGGAGAGTTTTCTTCTAAATGCTTGTAAAGTGTTTTGCATTGTTATTGAAACTGTTAAGTTAGACCATTATACTCCTTGGATATTGAAATACATGCTTTTTTCAACTTATAGCAGTCTGTGGATTCTCTCAATCAGTGCTTTGCTGACTGTGTTAAGAAATTCTGGTCAATTTTATTTCATCATTTCTTACATTATAGCATTCAGACTTTCTGACTTGTCATGTTCTTCTAAGAGACCTCAAGTTATTTCTGTGCATCTTATCTTCAAAGTCAGTCCCTTTGACTTATTTAGAACTCAAATGTTCTTTTATTTTTTGCTTTTCATCTGCCAAATTACCCCCCACAATTGTTTTTGTGTTCAAAATTTCTCTTTCTTTATGTCTCTGTCTCTATCTTTCTCTACCTCTGCCTCTCTCTCTCTGTCTTTTATTTCCTGTCCCTCATCTCTCTCCCTCTCTGTCTCTGCCTGTCTTTTTGTCTCTGTCTCTCTCTCCCTCTTCCTTTCCCTCACTTATAGCTTGTACTTTATAGAGACTTTCCAAAAGAGATTGGGTTTTTCCTACTTTAAGAGTTTTATTTTTCTTTTGACCTATTTTGTAATTTCTTGCTGCTTCATGACCCCTGGAGAGTCCACAGAGTTCTCTCTTTCAAAGGAATTTATTTTCCTTTATATTATAATATTTCTTCAATGTCCTTTGATTTCTTTTCAAGGTTTTATTCTTTATTTAATCTGTTTTTACCATCTTTTTATTGTTGGTTTATCAACTTGTGGACTGGATTTTTATTCAGACTTTCTCTATTATCTTTTAATATTTCCATTTTTCTCTTTTATTTTCTGTCATTTGGCATTGAGAATCATCTTCACTCTTTAACTCCTTCCCTTTCTACTGTTGCACAGACCCCTTGAGGCTGACCTGCTGGGTAGCCTCAGCCTTTGTGAGTTGAATAATATGAGTTTTTAGTATCCTTTCCTTCAAGGCCAATGCTCTGCTACTTTCTAATCTGTGGCTCTTAGCGTATTGCATGGAAAGTCTTTTTTTCTGCCTGATTCTTGTACCCCCCCTTTTTCTCTTTTCTTTGGCTAGGCAGAACTAATGTCTGTTACTTTTTGAGGGACTGAAGGAGTTTGGAGAGAATCATTGCCATTACTTTAAGTCCTAAGCTTGTAAAGTTTTCTTGTGTTGACTACGGTAAGCTCTAAGGAGCTCAAGTTTTTCAGTGTTAATTCACAAGGTTTTTGTTTGTTTTTATTTTGAATCTTGTATGAGGCAGTGATTTTGTCTTTATCTTGTGAATTTACTTCTTATTACTCTACTATCTGGCAAACGATTATCTTCTTTTGGAGTCTTGGGATTGGAAATCTTTGTGGGAATGAACTATTTTGCCATCTTGATCATCCAGCTTGGTTGGATGGAACGTACCTCCAGTTTTTCTCCATTCTTTCTTTATACGGCAGATGATCATACAGTGTCTAGAATGCTGGGCTTGGAGTAAGGAAGACCTAGGTTCAAATCTAGCCTCAGACGTGTATTAGCTGTGTAATCCTGGGCAAGTCACTTAACCTCTGTCTCAGTTTTCTGATCTGTAAAAGGGGAGTAATAAGAGCATCTAATTCCCAGAGATGTTGTGTGGACCAAATAGAGTGTTTAGCACAATGCCTGACACGTGGTAAGTACCATGTGCATGTTAGCTATTATTGCTGTTGTTGGTACTATTAATAACGAGAACTTTTGTAGCAAAAGGATTCTGCAATCAGCCCGGGTGAGTGATTAGAAGACTGAATTGGCTTCATTGTCTTTGGACCCTAGGTGAGTACCTCCTCCCAGCGCAATCTGTTTTAAAGAGTTGGAATGGAAGGAGTAATCTACATGTACACATCACCAAGTGGAATGGAGAACATTGTTGAGAACAAGGGGCTGGAAGTTCAATATCTTTTTGCTCTTTCCTTTATGATAACAAAATAGCATCAAGGGATAACTTTTATGAGTCCCATTTACCTTATTGAGCACCAGGATTAGCCAGCAGCTCTCATGTTCATTTTACAAAAGTTTTTAAGTGGCTAAGAGATTGGAAATGAATGAATAAGGTATTTATTAAATGCTTACTATATGCAAAGCACTATACTAAATGCAGGGGTTACAAATAGAAAGATAAAATCATCCCTACTATCAAGGATCTGACATTCTAATGGGGGTTGTTGTTTGTTGTTGTTGTTCAGTTGTTTTCAGTCATATCTGACTCTTTGTGACCACATTTGGAGTTTTCTTGGTAAAGACACTAGAATGATTCACCATTTCCTTCTCTAGCTCATCTTACAGATGAAGAAACTGAGGCAAACAGAGTTAAGTGACTTGCCCAAGATCAAGGACTTGCCCAAGAAAACTAGTAAGTGTCTGAGACCAGATTTGAACTCAGAAAGATGAGTTTTCTTAACTTTAGGCATGGCATTCTGTCCACTGCACCAACTAACTGCCCTCACGCAGTAAATACTAATCAAACTGGACTTTCTCAAGTAGCTGTGAAGGCCATCAATAGATGGCTACTTCTAAGTGTGCTATCATAGTCATCTGTGGTTTTTATGCTTCATATTGTTTTTCGGGAGGTATCAGATACTCAGTTATCCCATTGGAAATCACTTCTAGTAGAATCTTACAATTTGGTGTCTCAAAAGAATTTCCTGGATGCTCTTTCCTGAGGCTCCTGGCACACTGAGCCAGGAAGAGGAAGTTGGCATGTTCCTTATTCTTTATGTCCATTTCTAGATACTTCTCCTACTGCTCTCACTTAACAACATCTTCTCCTTTGAGCTTCGTTGCATTACTTTATACCATCCTAGCTAGGTCTTTGTTGCTGTGATCATCCTCCCTCCAGTCATTCTCCCATCTTTTCTAAGGAGTTTAGTAACTGGAATACAATATTTCTTTTCAACCTAAGTACTGTTCTCATACTTAGGGACTTTAACATGCATATTGATATCCATTCAAAAACCTTGGCCTCCAAGTTCATCATTCTCTTAAACTAATTTCACCTATAGTTTCAATCCATCTCAGACATTCATGGGGATGCCTTAGATTTTGTCATAACTCATAACTAGACCACCTCCTTGATTTTGAACTCTAAATTCCTCTCTGACCATAATTGCCTATCATCTAATTTCTCCCTCTGTTTCACTCTTAAATCTATTCCTCATTTTCAATGTGACCTTGAGCCACTCATCCTTTGGTATTGACCCAGTCCAAAACTCTAGCTCTGGCGTCACTTAATATTGATCCTGTATTTGACCGGTACAATTATATAATGTCCTCTACTTCCAACTCTCCCCCACCCTTGTCTTTTCCTCATTGATTCCCTGCTAATACTGAATCCTGAATCATCCTTATCATCTGCCTTCTCTTCTTGCACTTCTAATGTTCTTAATACTCCTGGATGGGGCAGCTAGGTGACACAGCGGATAGAGCTCCAGCCTTGGAGTCAGGAGGACCTGAGTTCAAATTTGGCCTCAGACACTTGACACTTAACTAGCTGTGTGTGACCCTGGACAAGTTACTTAACCCTGATTGCCTCACCAAAAAAAAAAAGAAAGAAAAGAAAAAAATACTCCTGGAGAAAGTTAAAGTACCAAACTATCATCCCAAATGAGTCCACTGTGAAATCGTACTATCTAAGTTCATCTGGGCCCTCGGTGCTATTTGGCAAAACTTTATTCTTCCTTGATTGATTCTTTACCCCAGTTATCTCAGCAGCTATTGCTAAAATTCTCCATCCTTAAACCCCCAATGTTTCTCCCAAACCTTAGGAGATGTCCTCATACCCTATATTATTGAAAAAAGAAGACATTGACCTAAATTTCCTCTTCTCCTCTACTCCATACCTCAAATTCTTTCTGCTTTCATCCTTTGCTTCTCTACTTTTGTCTCTCAGGAGGAGTAGTTCTCCTTACTGAAGTCACATGTCTACTTTTGCCCTTGATCCTATCCTCTCCTATTTCCTTTAGGGAGTTGACTCATAACTCCCTCATTTTCAATCTACTGATACTTTTCCATAACCCACAAAATTTTTCAGGTTTAGCCCATTAAAAAGAAGCTTCATTTGACCTTACCATCCTCTCAAGCATTAGTCTCATGTCTCTACTCCATTTAATTTGCAAACTCACAGAAAGAATTATCAATATTTGCTATTTCTACTTCATCACCATTCATTCTGTTTTTAAAACCTTGAAATCTGAGAAAACATAAAATCTTGAAAACTGGCTTCTGATTCCACTACTTAATTAAAACTATTATTTCCAAGGATACAGATAATACCAATGGCTAAATCTGATATCCTCTTTCCCCCCATCCCCACTCTAATCCTTCTTGACCTTTTTGTGACTTTAGAAATTGATTCACTCCATCCTTCTGGACATTTTTTCCCTTTCTTGTGTTCTGTGACACTATTTTCTCTAGAATTTCCTCCTACCTGTTTGATCACTCATTGTCATCATTCATCTCTTGCCCCATTAATGTGGATGTTCCTTATTGTTCTGTCCTAAGTCCTCACCTCTTCTCTATAGCAATATATACAGAAAGTAATTTAATGTGACCAATTTGGGTTTATCCTAAGGCCAAAAGTATGGTTCAACCATAAGCAAACAAGACAATTTTTTTCACACAAATGACAAAACCCATTGTTATTCAAGTAGATATATTAAAAGCCTTTGAGAAATATAATATTTATTTATTCTAAAAACAATTAAAAATATCAACATAGACATAAAAAGACCCTTCTTAAATATGACAAAAATATTATGCCTATGACCAAGTGCTAGCATTATTTGGAATGTAGAAATTTTGAAAGTTTTTTCACGATAGAGAATAAAGCACTTTGACACTTCTTGATACTGGTATTTGAAGAAAAAAAAATAGAAATAACCCTGAAAGTTAAATTAAAGGTAAATCTTTGGAAGAGAGAATTCAGTTGTTCACATCTGCAGACAACATGATGATTTACTTAGAAAACTCCAAAAACTCATAATAGCTTCATAAAGGGCACAAACTAAATCTATGAAAATCATGTGCTTTTCTAATCAGTTGTAGAAATCTGGAGAAGATGGTAATATAATAAATTTTATTCAAAATAAAAGCAAAAGATGATAAAGCATATGAATATTGACCTATTATGATATATACAAGATTTGCATAAATATAACTGAAAAAGATTGAAGAAAAGGAATATTTCTGGAGAGCCTTTTAGTGTTCATATTTGATCCATTCCAATATAATAAAAATGATGATAGAATCTAAAATGAACTACAAATTTAGTTCTATACCAATAACTCTAAGAGGATACTTTATAGAATTAGAGAGAATAACAAAATTAATTTGGAGAGATAAAACACCTATAATATCAAAGGAAGTAATGAAAAAATTATGTATGGAACATCTTGTAACATCAACAGACCTCAAACTGTATCATAATGAAATATTCATCAAAAATAATTACTTCTGGTTAAAAAAATACAAAATGACACCTGTGGAACAGACTAGAAAATCAAGAATCACAGGCAATCAAAACACAATAAATTATTGTTGGATAAACCCAATACCATAAATTAGTGGGGGAAAGATTCCTCTTTTGATAAGAACTACCATAAAAACTGGAAAGTAATTTGGTAGGAATTAGATATAGCTCTGAAATTTATACCATATACCACAATAAGTGCAATAGATACATGAAAAATTGAGGAAAATGGAAAGAAGTCCTTTTCACAGATATAAGGTAAAATTCTTAACACAAGTGATGCAGGGATCATAAAAGACAAAACTGATAATTTTAATTGTATGCAATTTTAAAAAGGCTTTTGCAGAAACAAAATTTAGACAAATAGAATAAAAATATCTTAATGAGAAAACATTTGCATCAAATATCCCTTATAAAAGTCTGATGTCCAAAATATATATGGAATTGACAGAAATGTATCAGTTCAAAGTTCATTCCCCAGTGCTTAAAGAGATTTACAGTTTTCAAGAGAAATATAACTATTAACTTCACAAAACAAGAATTAGAAATTTATTAATCCAAATTATTGGTAATTAAGAAAATATAAATTAAATCAACTTTGAGGTTTTATCCATACCATATATGTTATCAATGACAGCAAAAAATATAAACAGTCAGGAGTAGATAAGCTATGAGGGAAAAGGCGTACAAATGCACTATTGCTAGAAATATGAATTGATCCAAACATTCTGGAAAGCAATTTGGAATTACACGAAAAAATGGGTATTTATATCCTTTCACCCAATCATCTTCCTACTGGGCTCGTGCCCCAAGGAGCTCAAAGATAGAAAGAAAAATCTGACCTATGTCAAAATATTCATAGTAACATTTTTGGTAATATCAAAGAACTGGAAACAAGGTGAATACATTACTTAAGGCATAACTGAATAATTTGAATGTAATGTAAGGTTAAAATTATCATGATTTGGTTAATAGTAGATATATGAAATTCATAGAATCATGAGATTTATATAAATTGATACTAAGTAAAACAAGCATAAGAAAAGCAATACAAAAATGATTATAATCATATAAAGGAAAAGTTCACTCATGAGAAACCAAAATTTGAGCAACTGAAAAATCAGTAATAACATTAGAGAACAGATAACGATACATCCCTCCTGCTTCTCAGCAAAGAAGGGGAATATTGAGGACAAATAGTTCCATACATTGTCAAACATCATCATTTTCTCCATTTTTAATGTTTTTCTTTGTTACAAAGTTAATTCCAATAAATAAATACAATAAATCTTTATTAAGTGCCTACTATGTATCAGGCACTGTGCTTAATGCTGAGAATATTATTAATAAAAAATAGAGCAGTCCTTGCCCTCAGGTAGCTTATAATCTAATGGGGGAAGACAATACACAAAAGGAGGCATGAAAGTGCAGATACCAGAGGGTATGTGGCATGGGGACATTTTGTTCTATGGCATTGAAACCAGATAAAGCAGAAGATCCAAAGTAGAGTGAGATGAGAATCCAGGTTTTGGCCTCTATAAAGGAAGGCACTAGGTGGAGTTTGGTACTTCATCATCTAACCCTCAATAAGAAGGCTGAGGAGGCTCAGGGAGATATTGCAATAAAGCCTTGAGTTAGCAGCATGATGATGATATTAGCAATGCTGAGCTTATTCTGAGAGCAGTATCTTGTTCTTTGGAGTTGAAACCAGACAGAGCAGTAGATGAAAAATGGAGAGGTTATTTATGTGTTTGTGTGTGTGTGTGTGTGTGTGTGTGAGTTGGGGGGGAAGGTACGAAGACAGGGAAATAGCCAAAAATGACTGTCAGATCATAAGGTATTGCTAAAATTTTAATATAAGACATTGTTGAGCATATGTATGCTAGGAAAAAGAAGTAGATTGTGATTGGTCTTTTCCTCTCCCAATGATCAGGCAGATCTTAGAGATGAAATAATGGTTCTATAAAAGTCAAGTTCTTTCAAAGGAAACATTCTGACCTAGATCTATTTTATTCAAATTTCTGCTTATTTTTTTGTAGTAAAAAAGCTTATTGGAAGCAAATTTAAGAATGTCATTTAAGGAAAATGGTCAAGTTAAGTCCCAATGCCACTTTTTTTCAAGTCCAATGGTCCATGTTAGACAATAGGAATTTTTAGAATTTCTTTAAGCTCTGATAAGTAGTGTAATTGTTGAGCACTTTGGAGGAAGAATGAGTAATCCATAACACTTTCTTCCCTACTTTGCCTGCTTTTTTTTCCATACAAAGTGATCATTCAAGTAGAACAAATGAATGACAAGTAGTTAAAGCTGTTTGGAAATATTATCAACATATATATTCAGTATAAATGGAGGTATACTAATCCTGTAACTGCAGTTTTTGTTTTGAATGGTGTGAGCAAATATACTTAGGTAACAGGTAATGAGATTATCAAGTGAGAGAATAGAGGGGAAAGAGAATAAGACAGAACCTTAGGGACCATCCACAGTTAGCCAGTGTCATATGATGATCCAGCAAAGTAGACTGAGGAATGGTCAGATAGATACAAGGCAAATTAGCAGAGAATAGCATCATAAAAATGTACTAATCCATTGTTGGTGGAATTGTAAACTGATCCAACCATTTTGGAGAGCATTCTGGAGAGCATTCTGGAATTATTCTCAAAGAGTTATTAAACTACCTATACCCTTTGACTCAACAATACCACTACTTGGTCTATTTCCAAAGACAATTAGAGAAAAAGGAAAAGAACCTATATGTTCTAAAATGTTTATAGCAGCTGTCTTTGTGGTGGCAAAGAACTGGAAATTGCAGGGATGTCCATCAATTGGGGAATGGCTGAACAAGTTGTGGTGCATGATTGTGATGGAATACTATTGTGCTATAAGAAATAATGAGCTCAATGATCTTAGAAAAACATGGAAAGACTTGTACAAAATAATGAAGAGTGAAATGATCAGACCAAGAAAACATTGTATACAGTAACAGTAATATTGTTTTAAGAATGACTTTGAGTGAATAAGTTACTTTGACAATTACAAATATCCAAATTTATAAATATATTATATATTATAAATATATTTTCAATATATATAAAGGACATATGAAGAAAAATGCTACCTGAATCCAGAGAAAGAACTGATAAATAGAAGTATGAATAGAATAATTTTGATATGCATAACTATTTGGGTCTAATGGTAGCCTTCTCCATGGTGGGTGAGGGAAGAAAAAAAATGAAATTTACATGAGAATTCTGTTGTTGTTATTGTTTGTCCTTCATTCTCAAAGAGGACCACGACATCAGGAAGGTGATGCCATGACTTGCAAGTGAATTGGATTTAAGTGAGGCAAGGTTGTGCAAAGTCACCAGCCTCACTTTCTCCTCTGGAGCCCTCTGAATCTAGTGGCAAGATATAAATCAGGACAACTGGAGATGGCCCTAGATGCAGTGGGAGACCTTGGCCTTTTTTATACTAAGGTTTTTCCCAGGTCTCAATTTGACTGAGGCAATGAAATGAGACAAATAATGACCTCTTTTACCTAATTAAAAAAAATCAATCTTGTAAGGGAAGACCCTTAGGGGTTTCTGGCTAAAACAGAAACAATTGCTATTTCCATTTACTCTGAGCCAATTGGAGCCCAAACAATGACCACTAAGTGGGGCTTGGGCTGGGACCTATTGTTGGCCAATTAATGAGAGGCAGAGTGAATTGGGTTTGAGGCATAGTCCTTAGGAAAGAAATCTAACCTATAAACCCTAAAATATCTTGTGAGGTTTAAGTGATCAAAATTTATATTCCTTTGGGCAGAGCATGGACAAATAAGGGTATGATACCCTATGCGGACAGAGGGAGAGGATGGAGGAAAGAAAGGAAAAGAAAGAAAAAAAGAAGAAAGGAAAGGAAAGAGGAAAGAAGAAAGGAAAGGATAATTTTATTGTGTATTTGAAAGGAAAAGCAAGTTGTACATAGATTTAGTTTCATATGCAATAATCTTTTTTATTGTAATATAGATATACTTCTTTTATTCAATAAATTAAAAATAAGATAAAATAAAGAAAATGCAGAGAGGAGAGAATATCTGAGAGGAGAGAGTAGTTAATAGTGCCAATTGTGGAAGATAGGTTGAGGAGGATTGGGATTAAGGAAAAAACTCTCAGACTTGGCAATTAAGAAAACATATGTAATTTTGAAGAGAAAAGTTTCATTGCTGTAATGAGGTAGTGAAGTGGTGTCAAACTCAAATTCCTGTAGTGGCATATTGGCTTAGAAAACTACAATTTAACATTATCTCTGCTTTATTATATTTTTATTTATTAAAACATTTATCAATTAATATTAATCTGGTAGGCCTCTCAGGAGCTTTGCAGGAAAAATTTGGTAGTGGACTTCTAGTTTGACATTTCTGAAGTAGGGAACCCGAATGCAAAGGGTTGAGGAGTGAATGGAGACCAAGTGGAGGTAGCTTCTAGCTTCAATCTGTGGCAATGATGAAATACGACTTTGCCACTGAAACTTTTAGTTTCTTTCCTAGGATTTTATAATCCCTAGAAATACTTTCTAGACTCTTTCTGATGGTATAATTTTTCTCCATGTCAATCATCAGAAGTGGGTAGTGGTTATATTCATGAGGAAAATAGCATACCTCCCTATGTTTTCATTGGTTTGATCTATGGCTGCCTTAATATACCTCATCAAGGAATTGAAAGCCATGATTGGTACACTTCTTTCTTTGATCAATACTTAACAACCTCTCCTTCTATGTTGTATTGCCTGTGGATCCTTGTGAGGGAATGTCTGATGTTGGCTACTGCCACATGGAGATTGTGGCAAGATGGGGCAGGGACAAGATATTAGAAAGTAACCGGAGCTCACGCTCCCGAGGCAGGGGGCTGTGCCATGTGGAGTTGTGGTGAACTGGGGTAGGAATAGGATACGGGGAAGTAGCCGGAGCATGTGCTCCTGAGGCAGGGGGCTGTGCCATGTGGGAGTGGGACGGCAGAGAACGAGCTTCCTTTGTCACATCCTCTCCCTAGGTGTAGCACTAACCCCAGACATCTCCTTCCTGTATCCAGGCCTAGCCTCCTGTGTCACGTCCTCTCCCTAGATGCAGCACTAACCCCAGACGTCTCCTTCTAGTATCTGGGCCTAGCTCCCTTTGTCATGTCCTCTCCCTTGGTGTAGCGCTAACCCCAGACATCCCCTTCCGGTATCTGATCCTACAATCATTCACTGGTAGGCGGGCTGAGGAGGAGGGGCTAGGAAGGTATATAGGGGCGGTAGGGGTTGGAGCTCGCTCTCTCTTGCTCCTGCTCTCTTGCTCTTGCTTTCCTGCTTGGCCTTGCCGTGATGGCCTCTGAATAAAGTTCGAGTGTTTGCATCTCCTGATCAGCTCGTCTCTGTGTTTATCTGGGTGGGCACCGAAGACTGGTAAGTATGACCCTGGCAGCCTGCTCCTTATAAGAGGAGAGTGCACGGCACGACCGGCACAGATCCTCATTATTACTATTTAGAGAATGAGAAGCTACTTGTTCCATAGAGTCCAACAGCATCTTGTATGGGAAGATAACTTAAACTACTTATGGAATACCAAAGGTCCTGTAGTCTTTCTATTTTTCCTTTATTCTTTGTGTCACAGTCTTGATGATATTGACTCACGTCTTTTTAGCACTTTAAAGCACATAAAATGGCTTACAATTCACTGTTCCTTCTTTAGATTTTTTCCTCTGTTTTTTCTTTCAAGCATTTTCCCTATTCTTGCAAGAAACATTTCATACTCTTGATAAGTGAATAAAGAGATTATCTTCTACCCTTTTGCTTTCTCTTGTAGAAGATCATCAACCTGAATTTTGTGCACATGGAGTTGTCAATTAGTACTTGAGGAAGAGCAAAAGCTTTTTGTGTCACTAAGATCCTCTTGGCTTTCCATATTTATGGGAAGTGAAATAATAAGTTTTCTGTTGCTCTTGTTGCATGTTCTTGCGACAAACTTCCTCTGTACCAAAAAAGAAAAAGAAAAAGAAAAAAAGTATTTATACTTTTTTGTGACAGGCAGCATGGTGAGAAAGCCAGTCTTGGAGTCAGGAAATCCTTTGGGTCCAGACCTGCCTTTGACATATATTGGCTCTATAAGCCTGAGGTATTCACTTAACCTCTCAGTAACTCCAGTTAACTATCTAAGAAGTTTCTGACTTGAGAGGGAAGAGGAGGTTTTCTCACCTGGGAGTTCTCTGTACTGAAGACATCATAGTCTTTATCCTGATTATATTTGTACCTTTTGTCTGTAAATCATAGTCATTTCAAACTCTCTTCTAGACTGAATTATAAATTGGGATCAAGATAAAAGGTAAGTGAAAATATCTGTTGTGGTGATTATATATGATCATGTATACAATGGGTCATCTTAGTATTCCTCATTGCAGCCATGAGGAAGAGATATATTTCATTGTCTGTTCTTCGGTACTATTATTGTCCCAAACCCCAATTTCTTAGAGTTTGACTTTCTTTTGGCTTTACTTTAATTTATGTTATGGAAGCCATTTTGTATAATCTTCTTTGGGTTCTGCTTATTTTATTCTGCATCAGCTCATGAATTTTTCCCATGTTCCTCTGAGTTCCTTATTTTTTTTTTTTGCTTCTTACTGAATAATACTATTCAATTACATTCATATACCATAGTCTATTTGGCCATTGCCCAACTGATGGGCATTCCCTTTGTAGCTTGTCTTCATTTTTACATTTGACCCTTGTGCCTAACTTTCACGGGAAGCTATTTGACTTGATTTTTGAAGTCTCCTGAATAAGGCTTCATCTGAAGCAGGCTTTCCCACTTTTTTGGGTAATTTTCCTTACCTTTTTAAACTATAACATTACTTGCTCACTTGTTAAAGTGCCATTTGATTCATAATTAGGTGGCAAGTAGGAGAGTTGGTGTCTGAAAATGATGCAGTGAAAAGATTGCTAGATTTGTAATCAAAGGGTTAGGGTTGATAATCTTAGCTGTTCTGCTTACTGAGACTTTGGATGAATTACGTTAACCTCTCTTGGCCTCAGTTTCAGGGTTAGATTAAATGATATCTGAATAATCTATAATTAGTTCTAAATTGATACTCCTACAATCTTACTACTATAGTACCTTGCCTTAGGTCAGGGGTTCTTAAACTAGGGTCTGTGAACTTTTTAAGAAATATATTTTGATAACTATATTTCAGTATAACTGATCTCCTTTGTAATCATGTGTATTTCATTTTATACATTTAAAAACATTTTGTGAAGGGGTCAGTAGACTTCACCAAACCTCCAAAGGAAATCCTGAAATAAAAAGGTGAAGGTCTTTTGTCTTAGATCCTATCTTATATATACAAGACTATGATTACCTGGGTTTGAGATAGTGGGAGCAGTTAATTTCAGTTAAGAGATTGGATGTCTCCAAAATGGAGAAATGTGCCCAAATGTCCTCAAATGATTATGGTTCTTATTATATTATTAATTGCCCTGGTCATTTTAATGTATTAAAACTTTTAACACTCCTACCAGAAAAAATCCTGACATTTGTCCCTATTGCATGGAAACTCATCTGTCATTGGTTAAATGCATTCCCTTAGTGCCTTTGGCTATTTAGCAAGTCAGTTTCAACAAGCAAGTATTATTTTTTTTTTATAAAATGTTTCCAGTATGGGAGTGCACAAAGAAAATGGAGGGTTTACACTGTATGGAGAGGTGAATGAGTGTTGGAAAAATGAGTTTAACCAAGAAGAGATTAGGCTAACAATGTGGGGTTTTGTTTATGAGATGGTAGTTGTTCACCTAGAGACATAGCACTTAATCTATTTTGTTGCCATTTTACTTTAATTCAAGGATCTGTGATTTCATTTCTGGGAAATTATATTTGTGGGAAGTTACCCACAAATCACAACCTCCATAGAGGCAGCAAGGTGTTACGGTGGATAGAGCCCTGAGCTTGGAGTAAGAAGACCCAAATTAAAATCCCACCTCTGATGCTGACTAGCAATGCAAATGTGAACAAATTACTTAATTTCATTCTTTATAAAATGAAGGGATTATATTTAGTGGCTCCTAAGAGACCTAGGGTCTCTTCTGGTTCTAAATTTGTGCTCTTAATATCCTATGAAAATCTTATAGTCATCAAGAGTTGTTGCAAAAAAAAAAAATCCTTACTAGGCAACCAAATTGTTGGGTCTGCAAACATAGCTAAATTGATCCTTAACTCGGCAAACTCACAATCCATAACTAGACTTATCCTGGAAGTCTTCCCAGCTTGGTAGGATATGACAGTATTCTCCAATATAGCCTTTTAGAACAAATCTATCAAACAATAATCATTTATTAAGCACCTATTATAGGTCAGGTGCTGTGCCAGGATCTGGGTACACATAGACAAAAATGAAATAGTTTTTACCCTCAGGGAACTTACATTTTACTGGAGAAACCACACTTACTTCCGTACTCTAATGAGGCAATATGATAGGATATTCATTGTTTCACTTCTTTTTACCCACAGAAACTTCCAAAAAACCTGAGCTTTGACTTATTTTATGAGACAATATCTGTGGAACATTTTCTCTTATTAATAGTTCCAGCTTTCAAGCATTCAAACAATTCAGCATTTTTAACATTGCACAATTCTTATTTTTAAGCTGAAAACAATTCCTTTGTTCCTTGAGCATTTACTCAGTGCCTAATGTATGTACAGCTGGCTAGTAGGTGTTGTTGAAGATGCACAAAGGAATAGAATGCCTGGTTTTTCCTTTGAGGAAACTTAAAAACCTAGCTGAGACCAGGGATAAATGGAAAAATATTGTAAGGACATAACCTGCAGATCCAAAATCATAGAGTATATTGCTTAGATAATACCCAAAGTAGATGTATCTGAGGATAAAGTGACACATAATTAGTCTTATAAATGAACATATTGCTTAAATCGTATTAGGAACACATGCATATATATTATGTAAGTGTATATGTATATATGTAAAGATATGTGCATATATATGTAATGTACCTATATGTGTATATGTGCATGAATGTGCATGATACACAAGTATATATGAGTATATATGTAAATATGTATGTATATAAATACATATAAATACACACATACATATAAATACATACATGCATATACATATACACACACACATAGACACACTATATATATATATATATACACATATACACACACACACACACACACACACACACACACACACACATGCATTTAGAGAATCCACCCCAAATGTTCACGTGGACTATTTGTACCCAACCTATGGTAGAACATTCTGAGTTCATATTGGTCTGATCAGCCGCAGTTGGAGACACTGTAACTTGACTCTAGCATGGTGATGTCATTTTGGACCTCCTTGAGAATGAAGGACAACAACCATATGCATACACACACATGTGTATACATATTTATATGTATGTGTATATACATATATATGTATGCATTCATGCATGCATGTGTATAAATATTCCCAGGAATAATAAACTGTCTAGCCACTGCCTTCTATTATTATTATTCTATCTATCATTACCTTAGCATAATTTGTCATTTACAATTTCCTTTGCTCCTTCTATCATCCTTTCAATCTACTTTATGAGGAGTGGTGATGTAGAATTCTGTCTTTTTCCGCCATGGCTATGCTTGAAATGGTAACTTCCAATGCTGATTTCTATCCCATCCAAACCACAGCCTCTGTCCATCCAAACAAAAGGGACACTCCCTTATTATGACACCACTTGCATTAATCAGTAGGGGGCACTGTTGAACAAACAACAATGTCAAGATTCAGCGTGCTAATTTTATCTTGTTCATATCCAGAACAAAGATCCAGAAGCAAAGTTCAAAACCCAAATTTGGCTTGTTTCCCACCTGAAAGTTCCATGGAGAAAATGGGCCTGATGAACTTTATATTAAAGAAAAAACAGTTTATTTGGAGTCAGAGAATCTTGTTCAAATATCAGCTTTACCACTTTCAAATGTATGATCTGGGGCAAGTTATTTAACACTAAAAGGACTGGAATTTAAAGGACCAAACTGCATCAATTTTTCAATCCTTAAGTCATAGAAAATTGAGTTAGGATGAAACTTTTTATTTCAAAGTAAAATTATAATAAAATGTTTGTGTCAATTGACATGCCTGGTTCTTCTGGTGTTAACTGATCTGGGCCTCAGTTTCCTCATTTATAAAATGAAGATGTTGAACTAAATTGCTTTTAAGGGACTTTCCAGCTCTATATCTATGCTTTGAATAGACAGAAGATATGGAACTTTAAAATTGTGTTCTGATTCTCTAATCTCTAATTAGCACACAGGTGGTTTTTTTTCTCAAAGCAAATGATATGCCCTACGTCATTTTTGAAAGATGTGATCCATTTGGGGAATGAATATTACATTTGAACATATGGAATAAGTATTACAAAATCAAATAATAGGATTCTACCTCCAAAACATGTTGGGAATCGGTGTTTTAGCAACCAGGCAAGAGTATGTATGTGTAGGGGAGTTTTTAAATGTGGGAAAAACAAAAACAAAAACAAGTAACTAAAGTTTTTAAACCTATCAAAACCAATTACACTTGGCATTGCAATATCTTTATTTTATTTATTTATTTTCTAAATCTCCATATGTTTATTTGTTTGAGTATTCTGTATGTTAGCCAAGAATATTTTGAGATTTGAGTAAAGAACTCCACCTGGGCAGAGACTTTATACCCACGTTCACCAATCTTATATCACAGACACATATTAACATATCACACAATATCTTTTTTTTTTTTAAAGAAAACTATCCTTCTCATCCTATTGGCATTCTGTATAAATGATGCCTTAGGCATCAATTGAAACAAGAATTTCTTTTCTCTGTTAGTATTTAAGGAATCTTAAATTAAGTACCTACTATGTGCCAGGCACTGTGCTAATTACTTTACAAATATTATCTCATTTAACATTGACAGTGGTCTGAAATCAACCAACAAAAAACAATAACAACAACAAAAGAAAACAACTTAACTTTTAAGTTCTGTGTCTCTCATTCTGTCTCAGAAGAGATGTCTCTCATTGTTGAACTTTAGTGATTTAGAGGTACTGGGCCCTCAAAATCACAACACATGGGTCCTGCCCAAAGGAATTTGACCCAAGCCTTCTTTCAGCCAAAGACAAGGTTTATTAGAACATCCACCACATTGGCTGCACTCTTAAGCAAACTAAGCATTTGTATTGCTAATACAAGTGGGCCAGACCTTAAGAATTTGTGCTCTTGGCTAGACTCTCAAATAATCTCAGCATTGGCTAGTTTCTTAAGGAATCTGAGCACCTTAATGGAGACAAGGTGGACCTTATATACAGAAAAACTGTGGGAGGGATCTAGGAGTGGCCAAGTAGTTTGGGGTGATGGGAGGAGGGGTCTAAGGAGGATCTAGATGGGACTGGCAGGTAAATTGGAGTGGTCAAGGGAGAATGGAGTCTAGATAGGATTAAGGGTGAGAAGTGGCCAGGGGCAATCAGGAGGTAATGGAACAGAATTGGGAGATTGGGGTAGCCACAATGGAAGGCCAGTTGAGTGGATTACAGCCTCAGGCAAACACCAGAGATTTGGGAAAAGTCCAGGGATTTTCTTTTTTGGGGTTCAGATCCCAAAGACATGGTCTTTTACCTTTAGGGGTTCAGATCCCATCCCCATCACCATCATTAGTGACCATTGTTTTCTGATGATGTGCTATACTGTCCTCATGTAACTAAAGAATTCTTAGTTACATACTCTCAATCGTTAATGTTCTTTCTATCCTTAAATTATTTTGTATTTGCTTACTAGTGTACCTGTTGTATCCTGTCAGTAGAACTTTAGATACTTGAAGCAGTTTTATTTTTGCTTTTGCATCCCTAGCATTTACGACATTTTCTTGTTTTAAGCCGTATTGGGGGATTTTGTGACTTACAGAAATCAAGGAAATAATTGGCCACATCTGTCCTTTTCCTGCATCAAGCAGCAAATGCTTTCTAAATGGGTGGTTTCTGTTAAGCTAGCAATCACACTAGTGAAATGAAGAACATGCCTGATGAACAAGACATATATCTGAAGCCGAATTTATTCAAATGAAATTTTTGGAGGACAGCCATGTAGTCCTTGGTGTCATGGCAAAGTATGAACAGGACTATTGAGAGGATCTATGGGAACTTCCAATTAATAGTGTGTTTTGCCAGACTTACATTATTTCTGGCTTTGGGCCTATTACTCATAGTATTAGTGTAAGTGGTAACAGTTGGCATGAAGGTCTATGAAAAGAGCAGCAGTACTAAGATAGAAGCTTCTAAGATTCTCTTTTATACAGAAGAAATATCAATGTAAGCTGACATTTGTTAAGTATTTTCCCTTCTTCTAAGAACCGTACCTTGTAGGGTTCAGGTAGTCAGAGGCTAGGATTAAACTTAAGTACTTGTTTTCATAGATTGAGGCCTGATTTTTGAAGATCCTTTGTCTCTATATTTCTAAGGATAAGGTGTCTATCTCTCTGCAGAAATGGCCATTATCTATACAACCATAGCTTTTTGGGAGTTTGAACATAAAGTCTTATGAGTCAAGTATGCAAAATTAGCAATACTTATGAATTAATTTTTGAAATAAAAAATTTAATGAACAAAAATCTATTTTCTTTCCCTCCTGTACTTACCCAGCTGGGGAAAAAATAACAACAAATATATATAGTTAGGCAAAATATATTTCACCATTGAACATGTTCAAAGAAATAAATATTTTATATTGTCCACTGAATTCATCACCTCTCTTTTCAGAGGCAGAATACTTCATCATCAGACCTCCTAAAAATAGTAAAAATCCTTTACCCCCCAAATCAAAGATGTCATCAAATCTCTCTATGACTTAAATATATGATTTAACTCTTACCTCTCCTGAGTTAGACTCCAAACTTTAAAACAGACTATATAGGTGGAATGAACAGATTAACATTCATTCCAGGCTTTTATTCAGCCTTTCAAATGTTGGGATGTTTTGTATCTGCAAATGAGATCAGCAAGCAAGTTAAGGAAGCTTAAAAAAAAAAAAGACCATCATTATATAAGCATTTAATTGTTAATTAGATTCAATTTAATTTTTTGTGTGTGAAAACGTTTTTATCAAGAACATCATGTAAACACAGAAAGATAGGTACTTTATTTTTCTTGTCTAGTAGCAGAAATGAATTGGTACTGCTCCATCTATAATCTCTTAACTCATGACCAAATTACCTGGGATTTTTGAGAAGGCTAGCTGAAGTTAAGGATGTGCTTTCTGGGTAAGGAAGAGAATTAAACTAATTGACTCACTTGGAGATAAAACATATGACCTTGGCTTTGTTAGACATTTTCTTTTTTTTAAAGATTTTTCAGATTTTATTAACTTATTTACTTTTAGTTTTCAACATTCGCTTCCACAAGATTTTGAGTTCCAAATTTTCTCCCCATTTCGTCCCTCCCCCTACTCCAAGATGGTGTGCATTTTTAATACCCCATTCCCCTAATCTACCCTCCCTTCTATCCCCCCCTTCTCTTATTCCCTTCCTCTTCTATTTTCCTATAGGGCAGGATAGATTTCTATACCCCATTGCCTGTATATCTTATTTCCCAGTTGCATGTGAAATCAACTTTTAACATTTGTTTTTAAAACTTTGGGTTCCAAATTTTCTCTCTCCCTCCCTCCTCACCCACCTTCATTGAGAAGGCAAACAACTTGATACAGGTTATACATGAGTAGTTATGTAAAACACTTCCACAATAGTCATGTTGTGAAAAACTAACTATATTTCCCTTCAATCTATCCTGCCCCCCATTTATTCTATTCTCCCTTTTGACCCTGTCCCTCCTTAGAAGTGTTTACTTCTGATTACCCCCTCCCCCATTCTGCCCTCCCCTCTATCATCCCCTGCTCTCTTATCCCCTTCTCCCCTATTTTCCTGTAGGGTAAGATAGATTTCCATACCCAATTGAGCGTGTATGGTATTCCCTCCTTAAGCCAAATCCTATGAGAATAAGATTCACTCATTCCCTCTCACCTTCCCCCATTTCCCCTCCATTGTAAAAGCCTTTTCTTGTCTGTTTTATGTGAGATAATTTACCCATTCTACATCTCCCTTTCTCCTTCTCCCAGTATAATCCTCTCTTACCCCTTAATTTTATTCTCCAGATATCACCCCTACATCTTCAACTTACCCTGTGCCGTCTATCTATCTATCTATCTATCTATCTATCTATCTATCTATCTATCTATCTATCTATCTAT
>NW_020949613.1:25496088-25545663 GCF_900497805.2 Vombatus ursinus
TATCTATCTATCTATCTATCTATCTATCTATCTATCTATCTATCTATTTATACATGCATATAATTTTTCAATCCAACTCCCCTAATACTGACAAAGGTCTCATGAGTTACAAATATCATCTTTCCATGCAGGAATATAAACAGTTCATCCTTAATAAGTCCCTTATGATTTCTCTTTCCTGTTTACCTCTTCGTGTTTCATTTGAATCTTGTATCTTAAGTCAAATTTTCTATTCAGTTCTGTCCTAGGAGTTTTCTTTTAGGGATCTTTTTCAGGAAGTGATAGGTGAATTCTTTTAATTTCTATTTTGCCCTCTGGTTCTAGAATATCAGGGCAGTTTTCCTGAAATATGATGTCTAGTCTCTTTTTTGTGATCATGGCTTTCAAGTAGTCCAGTAATTTTTAAATTATGTTTCCTGGATCTATTTTCCAGGTCAATTGTTTTTCCAATTAGCTATTTTACATTGTCTTCTATTTTTTCATTCTTTTGGTTTTGTTTTACAATGTCTTGATTTCTCATAAAGTCATTAGCTTCCATTTGCTCCATTCTAATTTTTTACCTTTTTTTTAAACAATTTTTAGGTAATTGGGGTTAAGTGACTTGCCAAGGGTCACGCAGCTAATAAGTGTCAAGTGTTTGGTCTGAGGCCAAATTTGAACTCAGGTCCTCCTGACTTCAGGGCCAGTGCTCTATCCACTGCACCACCTAGATACCCCCTCCATTCTAATTTTTAAGGAAGCATTTTCTTCAGTGAGCTTTTGGACTTCCTTTTCTATTTGGCCAATTTTGCTTTTTAAGGCATTCTTCTCCTCATTGGCTTTTTGGACCTCTTTTACCATTTGGGTTTGGCTATTTTTTAAGATATTATTTTCTTCAGTATTTTTTTTTTGGGGTCTCCTTTAGCCAGCTGTTAACTTGTTTTTCATGATTTTTCTTGCATCACTCTCATTTTTTCCTCTACTTTTCTTACTTGCTTCTCAAAATCCTTTTTGAGCTCTTCCATAACCTGAGACTGATTCATATTTTTCTTGGAGGCTTTGGATATAGGAGCTTTGACTTTGTTGTCTTCTTCTAGTTGTACATTTTGATCTTCTTTGTCACCAAAGAAAGATTCTGTGGTCTGACTTTTTTTGTTAAGTTTGCTCATGATCTCAGCCAATTACTTGAGTTTTAAACTCTTTGTTAAGGTAGGGGTTTGCTTCTTGTGTGGAGAATGTACTCTCCCAAGCTTTGGGTGTTTTATGTAGTTGTTTTCAGAGATGCTTCTAGGGACCTGTAAATTTTCAGTTCTTCCAAAGTGGTATGATCAAATGCGAAGTGTTTATTTCTTTCCTAGCCTGTGCTCTGGTCTATGAGTGACCACAAGCACTCTTTTCTGCCTTGGAACTGTGAGGAGGATTCCCTCTCCCCCACCACTACAAAGCTCCACCATTCCAGAGCTCCTTCTCACCCCGGGACCACCACCCAGAACTGCGACCCAGGTCCAAGCATGGGCAAAGCAAGAGAATCCTGCCTCAGTACCAGCAAAGAGATCCCTGCAATCTCCCTCTGATCAGCCACTTGATTCCCCCCTGTCTATGGGCCAAGCTCAGGATTCAACCAGTGCCCCAGGGCTGTGCTGGGACTGGGGCTGGGACCGAGTTTCTCTCTCACGGCAGTCACAGACTTTTCCTACTGACCTTCTAAGTTGTCTTTGGCATTTGTGGGTTGAAAAGTCTGGAAACCACCACAGCTGCCCATGATTCAGTCCTCTGAGGCCTGCTCCAGGTTCACTGAGGCCTGTGTTGCCTGCGTGCCCATGCTGAACCGCATTCCTCTCCCAGCCCGGCATGCCCTTTCCAATCAACCATCCAGGTTGCCTTGGGCTGGAAATTTGTTTTGTTCTGTCTTTTTGTGGATTCTGCTGCTTTAGAATTTGTTTGGAGCCATTTTTAAAACAGGTATTTGGAGGGATTTGAGGGAGAGCTCAAGTAAGTCACTGCTTTTACTCTGCCATCTTGGCTCTACCCCCTGACCTTTTCTCATTTTCTTTTGATAACTAAACTGCTGTTTTACTTCTTTATTTGCTTTACTGTTTACTTCTTGTTGAAAAGGTATCTAGATGGGTGAACTAACACTTCAGGAAATTGTTTCAATGTTTTTATTGTATTTGGGTTATTTTAAGAAGGATGGATCTTTTCTTTCCCTAATTCTTTATTTCAAAATATGTTATTAAAAGAATATGTTGAGTCATCATCAACAAAGAACAAAGTTTTTAATTACCTCTCCTGCCACTGAGATTTGGGATGGATACTTCGGAAATGAAATTTCACAACACTCTTTATCTACTTGCAGACATTATAGAGAAAGCCCAAGGCTTTTACAAGCTCTGTGTAGAATTTTCTTATGCTTTATCAAATATAGTAGTATCTGCCATTGTTTTCAGCTTTATTATGGAGAAAAACAGGTGCTTTGGAGGAAGATATAGTATGGGAAAAGATGGATATAACTTTTAAAAAGTATAGATTCTGAGACTTCATAAAGTGCAATCATCTTATTCAAGTTTATCACATTCACGCCCATCTTTTGATATTTATCTAATCTTAGGAAGATAAGCTCGAAGGACCTGAGGTGGTTCCATTGGTTCTCATTATTTGGTGAGCAGATCATCAGACCATTACTTATGTATGTCTTCGATGGTCACTCCTCAATCTTGAGGGATTTAGGTTAATTCCATGATACTGTGACATTCAAAAAATTCAAGAGACATAATTTCTGGATAATTTAATAATTTTATTAATACTGCCAGCATTTTAATGAAAGGGTGGTCATTTGGCCATCTCTCTCTTAGATCAAAAACTATCATGGAAGCAAGCTTGCATCTTATTAACCCATTGGAAGACAGGTATTCCCAAAGGTGGCAATGAATTCTGATTGGTTGACAATTAATGAAAGAATGATTATTACAATGAGGAACTGAACCTATTCAAATGAAATTTGATTATGTCAAAGCAATCTATTAAAATAATTTATCAACATCCAAACAGGAGCAAAGCACAATGACTTCCTCACCTGGGTGGGGTCTGAACAAGAAAGTTAGTCTAATCTCAATATAAGTAGTGATTTCTAAGAGACTGAGTTTTTAAAATCAGGACTTTAGAAAAAGGGTGGAACTCTGGATCTTCCCAAATCATTGGTTATTAATAATCATTTCTCTCAATACCCTGTTGTTCGGAATGTCAGATCATACTTTCCAAAAGGGAGGGCTTAGCTTACCTATTGGTCTACTAGCTATTAATGGTTTTGGCCAAAATAGTCATAACAAAAAACAAAACAAAACAAAACAAAACCTCAGATTACTCCTACTTCTTACACTCACTTTACACACAGACACAGACACAGACACAGACACATACACACTTTTTTCAAATTGAATATTATTTTTACTGATTAGCATGTCTCATGATTTAAAATAATTCTAGTGAAACTTCTTGTATGATGGAAGATCCTTTTATAATATTGAAAAAAATTGCTAAATGGATCCATTTTCTAAATTTGTATTTTTGTATATCAAGTTTTCAAAAAGCACAAAAGATTCAAATTCTGTTGAAAAAATGCTGGTTCAAATCTTATAACAGCTGTTTACTACCTGCATGACCTTCAGTAAGTTGTTTACCCTCTCTTGGCTTTAGTTTCCTCATCTTTTAAATGTTTTAAATGTTTAAATCACCTCTAGGTTCTGAATCTGTGATCCTATGATCCTAGAGTCAGTATGGTACAGGAAAAGGGCCATTGAATTTAGTCAGAAAATCCATGTTCAAATTCTGGCTCTGTCACTACCTGTGTTACCTTAGGCAAGCCACTTAACTTGAGTGGTCCTCAGTTTCCTCATCTCTAAGATAAGAGTGTTGGACTAAATGACTGACCTCTCAGGTCTCTTCCAGCTCTAAATCCATGATCCTATGGAGGGGCTTAACATTTGAAAATTGGGGAGTCCTACTGCTTCTCCTCTGCCTATCTCCCAGCCTTTGTCCCAATCCCAAAATATCCACCCTGTGCCTGAGCTTCATTCTTTGCTTCTAATTTCTGTCTATTTCACCTTGATTCTGGACCTAAACTGCTTTTCAGTTCTATCCTCTTATGTCACACTAGTAAGCCAAAGGGCAGTGCTAGAGTTTCTTTCAGTTTGACAGAGAGAGACACAGATTTAAATGTCTTGGGAGTTAAGAAATATCATAGTCTGTCCTAGAAGGAGCTTGGCAGTGTGCCCCCAGGAGATGAAGAATTCTACCTATGAGGTAGCTAGGTGGCACAGTGCTGCGTCTGGAGTGCTGAGTCTGGAGTTAGAAAGATGTGAGTTCAAATCCAGACTAGGATTCTTACTATGTACACAGTTTTCTCAACTGTAAAAAGAAAATAATAACAAAACCTACTATCTCATAGGGTTGTTGTGAGAATCAAATGAGATGATATTTGTAAAGCAGTTAGCATTATGCTTGGCACATAGTAGGAGCTATGTAAATGCTTATTTTATCCCTTTCTCCTTAAGGGAACTGGCAATACTGAAGGAGGAACAATTAGGCAGGAGCTAGCAGAGACTACAATGCTGTGATGTCCCTCACCCCAGTTTCTGAGTTACCTACATTCATATGTTAAGCACCCAGTAAGACAGGCGAAAGGGCATCTAGGTGGCACAGTGGATAGAGCAGTGGGCTTGGAATGAGTTCAAATCCAGTCTCAGACGCTTACTAGTTGTGTGAACCTGGGCAAGTCATTTAACCTGTTTGCCTCAGTTTCCTTATCTGTAAAATGAGCTGGAGAAGGAAATGGCAAACCACCCCAGCATCTTTGCTGAGAAAACCTCAAAATGGAGTCATGAAAAGTTGGAAAGGACTGAAATAACTGAACAAGATAGGGAAAGGAATAGGACTGCACCTCTGGTTTCATTATTATAAGGAATTTCTGGGGGAGGAAACTCCCTCTACCAGTGTCTTCTCTGCAACCTATTGTCTTAGGGAGAAGTGTCTAGGGTACTAAATGTTAAATGATTTGCCCAGAATCATGCAATAAGAGCCAGAATTTGAGCTCCTGGTTTCAAGTCTAACTCCTTCTCCAGGATGTCTTATTGTTTCTCTAGGCACTCAATATCATTTAAGTGTTTAATGATTAGCTGGGCTTTAAAAATGAAGAAAGCTTAGCAGGATGGGCAAAATTGTTTCTTTCAGACTCAAATGAATCACATCTCAGAAAGAAGCTAAGCAGTGGGGGCAAAATTATTTTCTATAGACCCAGATGGGTCACATCTCACATCCACTTTTCAATTAGGAGTCTGAGAAGATGTCGATGCTATGCTGTCTTTCTTTCCTGGACACATCTTTGCTCAGCTTGTGTGTGGAGAAGGGCCTGTCAGTACTTCATGGTTGGCGGTGCTAAAACTGGTCAAGAGGACCAGAATAATTAGCATATAGAGTGGTCCTAGTCCCCAAGTGTGAGGGAGCTGTCTATCGGCTTGACCGTTTCTGTTTTTGTTCTGCTCTTTGGACTAACATTTGACAGAAATGGCAAGTGCCCTTGCCTGAGTGATCTGTTCTCCTGGCAGTTTTCTGTAGTTGAGCAATGCTTGAAACATGTTTAAATTGTTGTAAAGCTACTAATACTGACTCTCATGTAATCCAGTACTGGCCTGTAGAATTACTTTACACATTTTCTGTGGCTATTTAGCTTGTGAAAATAACAAGATATTTTAACAGTATATTCCCCTAATTAACTTATCAATGAATTTCAATGTGTCTTTTCTTGATTTAAAAAAAAATACAGCTTTATCACTAACCATATAAATAATAATGTATTCCCATTCCATAGGACTTGTTTCTGAGGTTTTTGAGTCTCATTGACATTCCCAGTATGCCGCTGAAGTGATTTTTGTATGAGAAAATGAGGAAAAGAAAGCATATTAAATTACCTGCTTGATTGAATTATTACCCTCCCAAACAGATAAAGCCAGAGAGAAGATTTTGCATTCAACTTTGAATGCTAGATCAGACCAAGAATAACAATGAAATGCACTAATGGAAGGTTTCGCATTAAAAGCTCTTGCCAGAGGCCTTTGGAAAGTGAAGTTAGGGGATCATTGGCAAGAATTTCATAGCTAAACTTAGTTAAGATGAATCATTTGATAGGCAATTTAGGACAGTATACGATCCCTTCAATAATTTTTTTGACTAAAATTCAATTTAGAAAACTTTTCTGCATCTCCTATTATGTGCCAGGCATTATGCTAGGCTCTAAGAATACAAAAACAAACAGGAAAAAAATGATTCATGTCCTCAAGGAGCTTACATTTTAGTGGAATGTAAAATAGAGAAACTGAATCAAGTAAAGCAGAAAAAAACATTGTGGTATATGAGAGAGATGTTTCACTGGGCCCCTATTTTATTCCAACCAGTATTCATCAGTTCAGTGCGATTCCATAGGGATGATTATTAGTCATCATTAGTGATTTATTCGTTTAGTAACTTACATTTAGTCAGTTTAGTCATCTAACAATAGTGCAAGGATAACATACTAGTACAAATTTTATATATATCATATAGAGGCAATTAGATAAGATAGGTTCTTTCTTATAGTAGATCTCAAAATTTAAAACTATATATTCACTGTTTGCCACTTATTTACCAGTTATAAAGTTCACTTGCCTAACCACAAGAATGCTGATGACCAAACCCAGTGTGGATGGGATGTCTTGAGGTGATATGGAAAGTCCTCCAACTTATTTTTGTATCTTTGGATGACCCTCTCTTGCCCAATATGAAAAGGGCCCCATTTTAGGACCACTTGGTCAGCAGAGGTGACCCTTGCCTTGTTCATCATGTGGTCAACCATGCTGGTGCATCATTTCTGGCCCTCCTGGGGGATCAAAAGGAAAGCCTATCAACCAATAAGACTCTGTATTTTATTTTTATTCTTCTGAGTGTCTGGGTATCAAATCCTATTAAACTAAGGTCCTGGGGAAAGGGAGCATCTCAGATCATGAGGAAGATATGAGGTCCACTTTATTAGGTAGAACCATGAAACCTTTAATAAAGTACTATTGGCTTGGAGCTCTGCCTCAGTGGTTTTTCTTACAGACTGGATAATTTTGGACCCCACAGGATCTAACTCTTGAGCTGAGCAAATTCAGTTTAAAAATTTAAGTGCCTATTATGTTAATTGAACTATCATAATCTTTGAAGCAAAGATTTATATAAAACACAGTTCTCTCCATCATGTAGTCTAAAGTCTATCATTATCATGGATAATAAAAATATATAATAATATGTAAGTACATTAGAGAAATATGGATTGTGGGTGTCAAAGGGGGAAAGTTTCAACTAATAGTGAATATCAGGGCAAGTTTCATGGAAGTGGTGACATTTGAGTTGGGCTTTAAAAGTGAGATTTCAGTAGGTGAATGAAAGGGAAAACATTCCAGGCCTGAGAAAGCAATGACACAATGACAATATTCTGCATAGGTGCAAAACTTACATTATTATGTATGGGCATTATGATCAACAATTTTTCATTAACTCATTGAAAAAGTATTTATTAAGGGACTACTATGTTCTGAGAACTTTTCTAGGTGCTGATGACACAAAGACAAAAATAAACAATTTCTGCCCTCAAGAGGCTTATATACTATTGGTGAAAATAACACGTTCTCAGAAAAATAAGCTAAAATGTACATAACAATACATACAAAGTATATAAAACAAAAATTAACTTGAGAGGATGGGCAGGATGTTAGCAAATGGGGTAGATATGGAGTGGGGCACCTTAGGATAGGCTGCCTATAAGAAGTAGCATGTGAGCTAAGCTTTGAAGGAAGCTGTGGTGCTGAGGGAACATGTCTTATGCATGGAAGATGGCTTATGCATGGAGATGGGAGGTAGAATGTGATTCACCAGAAATAGCAAGCAGACCATTTGATTGGAAAATAGAGTATGTGGAGGAGAGTAAAGGGCAAAAAGCCAATAAAAGTAGGCTGGAATTGATTGTGAAAGGCTTTAAAAGTCAAATCAAGGAATCTATTTTTTTATCCAAAAAGTAAGAGGCAGCCACAACAGCTTCTTGAGTAGAAGAGAGTAATATACTGAGAACTGTACTTTAGGAATATTAATTTGGTAGCTATGTGGGTATGGATTGGAGAGGGAGAAGGCTGAGGGAGAAAGATCTACTAGGATTCTAATACAATAATGCAGGTGAGAGATAAGGAGAATCTGAACTAAGGCATGAGTATGTGAGTGGAGAGAAAGGGACAGATGTGATAGAAGAGTTTTGGAAACTCTGTATATATATGATGTAAATTAGTAGCATACATATTCTAGATGGTGAACTAATCCACACTATCAGTATTATGGATACCCTATATATTTTTGGGGGCAGCTAGGTGGCATAGTGGTTACAGTGCCAGGCCTGAAGTCAGGAAGACTCATCTTCCTGAGTTCAAATCTGGCTTTAGACATTTATTGCTGTGTGACTCTGGGCAAGACACTTAACTCTGTTTCTTTCAGTTACCTCATCTGTAAAATGAGCTGGAGAAGGAAATGACAAACCACTCCAGTATCTTTTTCAAGAAAACCCCCAATGGGGTCATGAAGAGTCTGACAGGACTGAGAAATGACTGAACAGCACATATTCCTGGGGACCCGTTGGTGGCACCTAGCATATCTAGCATAGAAACTCTTCATTTGATTTGCCTCTTCCCAATCCATCTTCTGTATAGTAACCAAAATTGTCTTCCTAAGGAATAGGTCTGCCCATGGCTCTTACCTGCTCAACATTTTTCAGTGACTTCTTGTTGCTTGTAGGAGAAAATATGTACTTTTGCTTAATATTTAAGTCCCTGCCCAATCTAGTCCCAGCCAACCTTTACAGTCATTTCATATTATTCCCCATTCGTAAAGTCTAAGTTCTCTTCAAAATAGAATACTATTTCCCCCATTCTATTTTTGAATATGTTCTATTTACCATTTAAATAAGCACTCCCCAAAGCTTGGGATGTGTTTCTTCATAATCTCTCTGACTCTCAGAAGCCTTGTTCAGTCGTTTCAGTCATGTCCAACACACTTTGTGACCCTGTTTGGGGTTTTCTTGGCAGAGATACTGGAATGGTTTGCCATTTCCTTTTCCAACTCATTTTACAGAAGATGAAATTGAGACAAACAGGGTTAAGTGACTTGACCAAGATTACACAACTAATATGTGTCTGGATCTGGATTTCAGCTCAGGTCTTCCTGATTCCAGGCCTAGCACTGTATCCTGTGCCACCTCACTGACGTCTTCTCTTCATTCAAAGCTGATCTCAGAAGTTATCACCTCTGTGAAACCTTTCCTGATGTCCCTTGTTCACTTCTTTTCCAGAATTACTTTGTATTTATTTACCTTTCTGTAAACATGTTATACATAGAAGAAAGTAAGTTTCTTGAAGGCAAGAACTATTTTGTTTTTGTCTTGGTATTAGCAGCTGCTGAGAGGCAGCACAGAATAATGGAAAGCTGACCTCAAAGTCAGAAAAACCTAGGCTCAAGTTCTTCCTCTGACACAAATTGGCTGACACAAACTCCCTAAGACTATTCTTTGCAGAGAATGTGTCAGCCTGGTTTGGTAGGAATTTCTTCACCCATGTGGTCTCTACACCAATGGGTTCACAGGTCCATTCTCTATCCTATTTGTATCCCTCTATCAGGGGCTGTGCTAGCTGTGGAGGAAACAAAGATGAAAGTAAAACAGTCTCTGCCTTCAAGGAGCTTACAATCTAGCTGGAAGACATCACATGCATAAGTAAATCACACTATATACAATATCTATCCCTAGCAAATTCCAGCATGATGACTTACATATAGTAGGTACTTAATAAATGCTTGTTGAATTAAACAGAATAGACATTTGCTCAGGCATAGTAAACATTCCATAGATCAGTAGCAAAGAATGTTGATTTCATTTGTTTCACTGTTCTGATATCTAGCTGAACGATGAGCTAAAAAAATTCTTTGACCTAATTGAACTTTTGAAACACGCTGGACTTTTTTTATCCCAGTTTTAGCTTGAATGTAGTTATACTACCCAGCTGGAATGAGACAAAGAAGGGCATACTTTGTTACTTCTTGTGGAATGATTTAAACCATTTTTTTATGCTGTTTTAAATGCTGTTAGAAAAATATATAGAAATGTCATGTATAGCAGATTAGAGGGCCAGACTCTAGGAAAATCTCCTTTTAAGTCTTGCTTCTGATAAATACTGGTGGTTTGACTTTGAACAAATCACAACCTCCAAGTGACTCTAGGCTGTTCTCTAAGACTATCAAATGCAGAAGAGTTGCAAAACTGCATTTACAGAGGGTGTTTTCTCACTTGTATTTCCATGTACAGATGAAATCATAGTTTTATGAATAAAAAGAGCATGTTAGAACTCCTCCAGTTACATGAGATTTCTGGCACGCTTCCTCTTCCTTTGAAGATAACTCTCATTATCTGAGAATTCCATTGTCCTCAAATGATAATTTGTAGAAATTCAGCAATGGTAATTGTAATAACCTAAGTTTTGCCCCCAAAAAGTATTATAAGAAGGTACCTCCTATACTTTCTTTGCAGATGTAGGGATAACTATGGGTGTGGAATATGGCATATAATACCAGATCTTTTCTATGTATTCATTACTTTTGTTGAATAGTTTTTTTCCCTCTTATCTTTTGTTATAAGAGATTGTTCTCTGAGAGGGGGAAGAAAAAAGGATCTATTTCTGTATTAGGCATGCTGCAAAAACAAAAAAAAGGCAAGAAAAATAAAGAAATTGAAAAAGTATGCTTCAATCTGCACTCAGAGTTCATTTGGTGAGACATAGGTCTTTTCCAGATTTTCCCTGTTTAGTATGAGCAATCCAAAGAGGGAGACTACTAGGGTATAGTGCATATAGTTGTTTTTCTCTCTTGAAGAAGTTGTCACTTAAAAGAAGAAAGCAAAAGATGAAGTTTTTTTTTTGAGTTTCACTTTGTACTACTTATGGTTAAGTATCAACTTTTCTTAGTATATAAATATATCCAACTTGAAAAGGGAGGTAGAGCTTTTGAAGGATCCTGCTGCTAGTTGCTAGTGGTATTGCTAGGAAATATTAGACAAGTCAATCATTCAAACATAAAGTATCTATCATGTGCAAGGCAATGTACTAAGTGCTTTGCATTTTCATTCAAGATCAACAGTGAAGCACAGTGGAAAGAGTGCTGTATTTGAATAAGAAGACTTGATTCCAAATCCTGTCTGTTCCCACTTACTATCTCTGTGACTCTGTGATTTAATTTCTCTGATCCTCAGTCTCCTCATCTGTAAAATCTATGATTTTGTGAAATAAGATACAATATCCATCTTCCAGGAGTTCATGAGATAACATGAAATAATATTTCATTGGACATTTTTGATTCTTGAGAATGGCTTGAAATAGAGGGAATGATACAGTACTGATCAGAGATAGAGTGCACCAATCAAAAACTGTAAGAAGATATTTGCCCTGCTCAGAAATTCCATCCAAGGAGGAATGGGAGTATCTCAAGAACTAATTTCTGAAGATGCAAATTGAAGTAATTCTTTTGAAGAAGAAAAATGGAAGTTTTCTGAAGAGACTCACGTGGATGTATGGAGATTTTACCAACTAACTTAAATTTAAAAAAAAAATACATGCAGAAGATGAAAGTAGAGTCAGGCAATAGAGGATGAATACGAAAGTGTCATATGATCCTGTAAGAATAGTGTCCGGAGTACTAAATTTCATAATGAGTCCCAGCTCTGAAGCAAAGGTAAAGACTGAGTGTTCATTGCTATTGGTTAAAAGAAAAGCATCAAATAAGGGATAGGACCACTGAATAGCCTAGATTGGATGATAACACAGTTCCTTCCTTCTCTTCCAAAGAGAATGAGCGATGAAATCAAAAAGACAGCAAGAATAGTTAGAGAATTGATATTCAAAATAAGTAAAGAAAATGATAAAAGTGCAGATAATTGCTATTGATAAGTTTAAGTCATTTAGCACTTATAAACCTTATCTTTTTATATAGAAAGAAATGGCAGATGTCATTGCTGAGCCTATCAGTTAAATCTGAAAGACTGTGGAGAAAAGTAAAGGTACCATGGGATTTGGAGAAGGACAAACACCTCAATTTGCAAGGAAGGCAAGAGATTATAGTCCACAAACTCTCCAGGTGAGCTTGACCTTGATTCCTTGCAAAATTTTGGAAGGGTTTTTTAAAGGGCAGCTAGATGGTTCAGGGGTTATCAAAGGTTGGATGTGGAGTTAGGAAGACTTGAGTTTGCATCCTCCCTCAGAATTAAGTAACTAGCTCTGTGCCCTGCACAAGTCACTTAAACTCTGCCTTAGTTTCCTCATCTGCAATATGACAATAATAATAGAACCTACCATGCAGGAGTGTTGTGTAGATCAAATGAAATAATACATGAAGAACACTTTGAAAACCTTAAAACATCCTATAGATGAAAGCAACAATAATTATTTTTATTTTCACTTGCAATTCTAGCCACTAGGTCATATCATGATAGAAATTTGATAAGTACTAAACTTTTATAGCCTGCAGCGATAGGTTCTACAGTTTGTGCTATTATCTTGAATAATCTATGTGGATCATTAAGTCTAGGCTTCCTAAATATAAATATCCAATGATTTCTAGTGGCAATAACCTGGTCCTGAATTGCCTTTGTGAGCCCTTCCTTTTCCACAAAAAGTTTCCCATGACTTAGCAATTTTTCAATACTTCTTTGGTAATATCTTTTTGGGTAAGTTCATGTTGGCATAGCCTGTGAAGATCTTTAGATTCCATTCTTGGAACTGGTTTCACAGACTCCATATAGAGGTCTTAAACTCCTTGTGGAAGTTGAATGTACTAAAACATACATTCAACAATAGCATCTACCTCTTATCATTATTTGCTGTTGCTTGATGAATCCAATATCTACCTGTAACAAAAGCATTTTCCCCTAGATTTTTTATCTGTTTATTTATTATTTACTCAAAGAGTATCTATTTGGCCTCTTCCTCCATTTTGGTGAGGAAATGTTAATATTTCTGCAGAGCTTTTGTTAGGTTACTTTGAAAATTTATTATGGTTAATTTTACAGTTTACAAAGTATACTGATCTTGCATTGGTGTTAATTATATTAAATGTATTTGCCCCTTCAACTTTGATTTCAGGATGTCAATAAGCCTCTTAACATGCCTCTGAGATCTTTAGAAGACCAAAGTATTTGTAGATATAACCTTTCTCCATTCATTCAGTCCAATCTCTAACTTTCTTTTATGTATGTTAAGAATTTTACATGTTACATTACACATGTGTCAATAAGAATAATTCAAACTGAGCAAATTTTTTGGCTTCCATTGCCCCAATGAATTCCTTCCCAAAGATTAGTTGTCTAAAAGACATCACCTAGGATGATCTCAACCATTACTGCATGCTCCCTGAGGTCATGACTCACTTTTCTGGAGGCTAACTCTCTCTGGGTGATCAGTTCTTCATTCATGCAAGTGGAATACCACTGACTTGAAGATCTCAGTGGTGATTGATGATTGCACCATTTTTTTTTTCATAGTCCTTGCCAGTGGTAGTATATATTTGGAGTAATTGACTGTCCAATAATTTGAAAGAGAACCCAGAATGAAGTTAACATTCTATAAATTTTTGCATGCAGTGATTACTAGGATGTTTTATGACTATAAATGACAGTAAAAAAAATTGGTTTCTGAATCAAGGATATTCAAAAATGAGTCCTTTCCCCTATAGCAATGTCTTGGACTCAAGAGAAGCTATCAAAAATGATGACTTTGTGGTTAGCATCTATACAATATAAGGCAGAGTGGATAACTTTTCCTACAATACCTAAATCCAAGCCAAATCTGTTAATAGTTTCGAACTGTTTTGCAACTATATCTCATTCTTATCATTCTCATTCTTCTTCTCTATCAGACCAGCTGCCACTGTGGCCTCTTCATAAGTAATTCTGGTCCTGTGCTATTTAATATTTTAATCAATGACTTGGATAAAGGCATAATTGTCATCCTCATTAAATTTGCACCTCCCCCCACAAAATGGGGGAGGGGTGAGAGTTAACACATTAGCTGGAAAAGAATACAAAAAAGATATTGACAGGCTAGAAAATTGAGATGATTCTAACAAGCTGAAATTTACTAAGGATGAATGAATATAAAATATTATGAAGGAATGGTTAGACAGAAGCTGATCTGAAAAAAATCTGGGATTTTCATGGACTGCAAACTTAATATGAGCCAGCAGTGTGATGTAGCAGCCAGAGGAACTTAATATGACCTTGGACTGCATTAATAGAAGCAGAGCTAAGAGACCTAGGGAGATGATTATCCTTTGTACTTTGTCCTGGTCAGACCACATCTGGAGTATTGTGTTCAGATCTTTGTACCACAGTTTAAGAAGGAAATTAATTAGTGGGAGAGCATATAGAGTAGGGCAATCAGCATGGTGAGATGGCCTTGAATTCATGTCATATGAGGCTCAGCTGAATGAACTGGGGATGTTTGGCCTGGAGTAGAGAAGAAGACTAAGGGCAGACCTAAAAGCTCTGTTCAAGTATTTGAAAGGCTATCATGTGGAAGAGGGATTAAACTTGTTCTGTTTGGACCCAAAGGGCATAATTAAGGGCAGTGAGTGGAAAGCATAAAGAAGCACATTTAGGTTTGATGTTGTCCTGGTGATATCAACCAAGTAGAAGCCATCCCACTCCTGAATTGGCTTATAGAGAAGGTAGAAATGGAACTAAAGAAAACAAATGAAGGACATACAACCATTTTGAATTAAATATACATACGGGAGAACTGTGCTGGAATGTGTTGAGATAGTTTCACATTTTGAAGGAGAAAATGTAAGCAAAGGTGTGGAAAAATACTTTGTACATACCTGTACATATAAATGCTTTCTCCTATAGTTTTTTCCTAGCTGGG
Source organism: Vombatus ursinus (assembly GCF_900497805.2). Taxonomy (NCBI): domain Eukaryota; kingdom Metazoa; phylum Chordata; class Mammalia; order Diprotodontia; family Vombatidae; genus Vombatus; species Vombatus ursinus. The sequence goes on from NW_020949613.1 coordinate 25,511,079, forward strand.
AGTGAGGGTGTTTTTTACTCCTATCTTTGTATTCACAGAGTACTTCGAACAGAGTAGGTGTTAAATAATTGCTCATTGATTAATTGAACCAAGAATGGACCAGTAAAATTTTCTGACTTGTATGTCAACTTTCCCATCAATACAAACATGTTATGAGGATTGTTTACACTTACACTGAGGATATCTCAACTTTGAGGAAGGTATTAGTTGGGAATAGACTTTCTATAGAGATATTCCACTGTTGACTACACCACTACCATCATGAAGTTTACCATCAAAGAGAGAGTACAGGAGCTCACTATGTAAATTGTTTTTTGATTACAGAAAAAAATGATTCTGTTAGGCGAAACTGCACTTTAAAGTCTCCATTTTAATGAGGTGTAACCCATCCATACATCCAAATCATTGAAGATTCATGTTCAGATATAACAATAGGCATCACCTTGCTCAATGAGCCTCTGATAATCAGCATTAGGCAAGGAATAAAACAGGGAGGTCTGTGCTTCCCAAATGCGTTCACCACTATTGTGGATGAAGTCCAATGTAGAATCCAAATTGAACTAGAATTCCTAATGGATGGTAAGATCTTCCAGATGGCCATTTGCAGATAATATCATTCTGGTTGTAACAAGATCTGAAACATTGCAGACCATTCTGGGCAATTCTATAACTACTTGAAAACTTTTGGGTAGACCATCCACATTGAAAAGAACAAGTAGATGAAGAATGTCTACCCAGATTGTGTTATGAAGTTGAATGGAAAATATATAGATCTTGTCCATTAGCGTGTATGTCTGGGGCAAACACTACAAATAGATAATGAATTGGGATTAGAATTAAACTGAAAATGGAAAGTAGAATGGGTTATCTTTAGGCAGTAACAAACCTTATTTAATAAGCCAACCTTCTTCCAGAAACAAAAGTCCATATTTTTTGCCAATATTCTACTGATGCCAGTGTTATTGACAAAAATGGAATACAACACATTCCAAAAAATTGAAAAAGAATATCACACAAAGAACTTTGGATAGGTACACTGGGGGTGTGAGCGTATTGCAATATAAAACTAAAGAGCAATTTCAAAGAAGGGGAGGAACAAAAGTTGTCTAAGGAAATGTATGATAAGAAAAAGTAATGGGGATTGTTATGGGGTAAAAGTGAAAGATGACAGATGGACAACTTGAATGCACCACTGGCATGCTTAAGAAGTCAGGAGAAAATGGGAAAGGCCTTTAACATGTTGGATGGACTCCTGCTGGCAAACTGGCAAGACAGAAACAAGAATTACTTAGGATAGGAAGATTCAGATGGATTGTGACCTGTGTCATTGGAGTGAATATCCAGGTCTGGAAGATCATATATATTTGTGTTTCTTAGTCAGTAAAATCTTCCTAACCATCTTTCCTAAGTGAAAATAGCTCTCTCAGAAGGTAGAGGATTCCCCTTCATGGGACATCTTTAAGTGTTGTTCAGTTGTTTCAGTCATGTCTGACTCTTTGTGACCCCATTTGGAGTTTTCTTTGTAAAGATACTGGAGTAATTTGCCATTTTCTTCTCCAGTTAATTTTTATAGATGAGGAAACTGAGGCAAACAGGGTTAAGTAACTTGCTCAGGGTCATACAGCTAGTGAGTGTCTGAGGCCAGATTTGAACTCAGGAAGATAAATCTTCTTAATTCTAGGTCTGGTACTCTATCTGCAATATCTTTGAGTAGGGATTCAATGACATCTTGTTCTTTGTTTGTGTGAATGCATATGCATAAGCTATTTGTGGCTATCAGCTTGTAGCAGATTTATAAATTCTGTTATTTAAAACCTTTTACAACATGGGCCCCAGTCTACCTTTCCATTTTTTATCACACATGGTTCTTTTTTCATACACTCTCTGATACATTCCAATCAAACTGGTCTTCTTACTGTTCCTCATATAAGGCACTTCATATACTATTTCTGGGCCTTTGCACTGGCTATTGCTCTTGCCTTGGATTCCTTCTTTCTTCACATCTGCCTCTTAGAGTCCTTACTATCTTTCAAGGCTGAGATCAAGTGCCATTTTCAATATGCTGTTTGCCCCAGCTGCTAATGCTTTCTCCTCTAAATTATATTGTACCTTTTTTGTATATATCTGTGTGCATGGTGTCTCTTTTGCTTTTAAACTCCTTGAGAACTGGGACTGTTTCACTTTTGTTTTCCATTCTCAATGCCTAGTACAATGACTGTCACATAGTAGTCACGTAATATATAGTTGTTGATGGATTAGTTGAGAGACCTGTGGAAAGTACCAATGAACATGGTTTTAAGATTGTGTATAGACATGAAGACCAATTGATAATGAACAATGGAATGGGATCAAGAAGGCAGAAGGTAAAGATTTTGAAATGCTACCAAGTGAAATGTCCCAGGTTAAGTAACACCAAGAAGAAAATATCCTTTAAACCAAGAAAGAACCCTTTTGCTAAAGATGCAGGGAAATGAATACTACTAGAGAAGAATTTCATGCAAAATGTCACACCGCCTTCTCTGTGATGCTACCAGGGAATTCACCCTCCCTTCACTGCATCCCCCCTCTCAAACCCATTCCCATATTGACTAACTGATGGGAACTAAGGACTGAATATCTGACCACCAAAAGTGGATAGGCAACTTCTACTGGAAGACTTCTAAGGAGATTTGTAGGGATGAAAGAGAATGTCTATGAATGTTTGCTTGTGTCTGTGCATGTATTCAGTTCTAAGTGATATCTGTGGCAGTTATAAAGAAGTTTCTTAGTAATTCTTAGTGAATTTCTGAAATTTGAAATTCTGGGTCTACTAGTGACACTCCTCTGAAATATTTAGAAGCATATCTAGATGTAGCCTAACAAACTTGTACCATACTGTAAGGAACCTCAGTAGCCTCCTTGACCAGTTAAATGAAAATACCAGGGAATTTCAAATTCCTTGAGTAAGGCCTATGCAAACAGCCAAAACATCTCTTTCCCACCAGTGAGGAGGTTGATTATCAACTACAGTTATCTCTTCCACATCTTGGGGGTTAGGGGTGTGGTGCCTACTCCCACTCTCTCACCCCCGTTCCATGATCTGGAAAATCTATGTAAAATTTTTTGGCACTCCCTTCATAATAGAGAAGAAGTCTGAATTTTTTCTTTTTCTTTTGTGGGGTGTTTACAATACCTTATTTAAAATTTATTTCATATATTTTATTTGCACATATTTTATGCATTTCTGAATTTCTAAACTTTTTCTGTCTGTTGACCTTCATGTGTCATTTATGGCTTCTACAAAACTTCCCCCCCCAAATTTTCATTTAATATCTTATGCAGACCTGTGAGATATCAAAACCATGATGGGGAAAGTCATGAAATGGAAGGACTAACTGTAGTTCAACAATTCCCCAGGCATTCTCTGCTATCCTGAACCCCCTAATGAATCAGCACAAGTCTCCAAATTTTGTACTATATATCCAGTCCAGGCATTCTGTTCCCTACCCGCAATGTCTAATCTAGTTTGATCCACATAAGAATCGATGAGGCTCTATGGTTTTGGAATTCTCTCCTCCCTTGCACCAGATATCCCAGTGGACCTGTTTCCATCCTCCCTGACTACCCGTGGTATTGTATTTCCCCTCAACAAAATTGGCTTTCTTTATTTTCTCTCTATTAGCTCCTTTCTCTTGCTGTGCTCTGTCTTGTGATGCTCTGCCCCCTCCTTGTACTGTACCCTGGAATCTGGAACCACACTTAACCTACATTAAGATATACATGAAGATAAAAAACAGACATTTGATTGAGAGATTTCCATTATTATATACTCATCCTCTCTCATTAATATTTTTTAGTTTAATAGCACAAGGAAAAACGAATGTAGAATGAAACATTCTGCTCTTCAAAGTTATGCCTTTTAAGGTAATTTGTGGAAAAGGACTGAAATTTGACAAGTTGTCCCAAAAGTTTTAGTGTAGCTTTAAGTATTAATAACTTAAAACTTTAAGCACCAATAGTTTGAAAATACACTAAGACTTTTGTAACACACTATATTTGTTGAGTATTTGAATATATTTGGGTAGTAGGAAAGTAGGTAATAGGATCATAAATTTAGAACTAGAAAAGAACTTCAAGATTATAAGGTTCAACCCACTTATTTTACAGGTAAAGGAAAGGAGGCTGAGAGAGATTAATTAAAGGTCAAACAACTAGTAAGTATCAGAAGTGGGATTTGAACCTAGGTCCTTCTGAATATAAATGTACTGTCTTATCCACTATACCACACTGCCTCTCAATTTACAACGTATAATTCTTTTTTTTTTCCCCTGAGATTTCATTATTTATTGTTTACCAATATTTCAGGTTAAAAACTAGAGCACTTCAAAAGTGTTATTTTGCCTTTGTGTGTGTTTGTGTGTGTGTTGTTTAAAACGCATTAGACACAGCCTATCAAAATAGCTTTAAGTTTCCTGAAGACTCACCAAGAAGAGAGTGTGTGACTCTTGACCCTTGATATAGAACAAATTGTCTTCACTAGCCAACTTCCTTCCTTCCTTCCTTCCTTCCTTCCTTCCTTCCTTCCTTCCTTCCTACAATAGATGGAGAAATAGCTTCAGAGTCAATAACACTTGCTTTCAAGTGCTGCCTCTGACACATACAGGTTGAGTAAACTTGGGCAAGTCATTTTAACCAAGTGCCCTAGGCAAACTCCCTAGACTATAAATTGTAGACAAAGTGTCCATTGCATTGGTAGAAGAATTTCCTCACCAGGAACTTCCTATACAGGTAAAATTAAACAACTAGTTTAAAATATGAGTGGATTAGGAAGATGATTAACACAAATTTAATAATAATAGTTCACATTTTGCAACAGTTTGCAGGAGATCCCTTTTCTAACAAGTATCCTGTGAGGTAGGCAGGTTAAGTATTTTTATTATTGTTTTTATAGATGAAGAAACAGATTTAAAGAGACAAATACCTTGCCCTAGGCTACATAGCTAATAAGACTTGAATCATTGCTCTTCCTCTGCTTTTTTTTTTTAACCAAACCTGTCATAAAAGTTTTACTAATAAATGGTTATGTCTCCCACTATTTAGTATTTGTGGGATTTTCCCATTTTTAATGAGTTAAACAATTCTTGCCTCATTAGACTACATCAAAATGTAGTAAATTCCTAAATAAGCAGATATGCTGCAGATGCTTCATTGACTAATATAATGCCATTGCCTTCTGGGCACATGATGAAAGCTGAATGAACAACAGGGAATGAATGATCAGTACATGTATTTGGTTGAAGGTGATGTGCATACAGGCAGTTTGGCAAGTGGATAAACCAAAAACAACAGGGCTGTTTCTAATATCAGTGATATAAAATTTCAACTTCAAGCCAAGTGCACACACTTCGAAAATTTTGTACATAAAAAATCAAGAGAGGAAAGGCCAGTTGGACCAGGCAAGTTTACACTATCAAATGACTATGGGATAGAATGCAATGGGAAAATTTTAGAGTGAAATCATTTTCCCTTGAGATCATATTCTTTTGAATTCAGAACGTTGGAATAAGATTTCTATAGCTGTCTAATAAGAATATGACTGAGTTTCCTGGATCATTCTGTGGAGATATTATTATCCCAAAGTGGGCCTTAGGCAAATTATAAGTTGTCTTCTCTCATACTGCTCCCCATTGAAATGGTAACTTTGAAATGGTCTAGGTTCTGGCAATCCCAAGAGAACGTTTGCATTTTAATTGGGCAATCCTAAAGAGGGACCTCAAGCAAGCCCAATGGGAGGTGGTATAAATAGTTTCTTTTGCAGAGTGAGGTCCCCCAGAGCCTCTCAAATCACAACATTGAATCATATAAAATAAAAAGCAGTCAGGGACTTCAGAAATTATCTAGTTCAAGTGCTTTATTTTATAGATGAGAAAACCAATTGCTGATGGTGGCTTCTGTTTAACGCTGTCCTTGGATGTCACTTGGATGTCACTTCTGACTGAAATGGAACAAGTACCCATAGGTCAAAAGGAAATAAAAACATCAAAGCAACTTCCAGCAATTTCTGTCACTATAGGTGTTAGGAACTTCCTACTGTCTGACAGCACAGTTCAGCAGAAAGTCCATTTTTTCCTCCCTAGTTCTTGACTTGCTCGCCTGCTTGGTATTATTCGGAAAGAATCAGAGTATTTGCTCCCTCAGAGGCTTGAAAATTTTTTTTCTTTTTTTATTCTGGTATTTTCACACGTCAATGCCATGGAGCTCATAAATTCTTGGGATTGTAGACTCAGAGTCAGAAGAAACCTTAGAGGTCATATAAAACAATCCCTTCATTTTATAGATGAAGAAACTGAGGCCCAGAGGAAGGTATTTTCTCAACATTATATTAAGAACAAGTAGCTGGGGCAGGATTTTAACCAATGTCCTCTGATTCCAAATTCAATATTTTTTTTTCCACAGGCCAAATTTTCTAAAAGGAAGACAAAACAGTATGCAAAGAAAGAAACAAAAATCTATGTTTTTATTCAGGTCTCTAAAGCATTTCGTAAATATGGCCATAGCGGGGACTATAAACCCTTTTATTCCCCATCTCCAACACCAGGTGATTTCTAGATTTTCTCCACTTTATTCTTTACCCTTCCCATCCCTTCAAGCTGATTTCTCTACCCTGCATGTTTCTGGGGATCAGGAATACAAAAAGCACAACTAGATGGTGGAGGGTGAATTCATTGGTTCTACTGAGCCATGGAAGATATCTACATGACTGAGAGGTATGGCACCTGGGAGCCTGGGAAAATGGGGCATGGAACTATGACTTCATCCTAATCCTACTTGATACTGGGGATCAAAAACTTCATTTGGAAGTTGAGAGAGGAAGCATATTCCTGACTACTGGGTATAATTCAGTGAGACTAGAATTTGGCAGAAAATCAGAGAGAATTTTCTTATCTAACATTAAGTTAGAGGAATGCTGGGAAGTCAAGTGCCCTTGGCCAAAATAAGGGAAATGTGGAATATCCTTTATAGTTATGAGACTGGCCTCTCAATGGGAATATTTGGTTGAGAGATGCAGAAAAGGACTGATGGTGTCTCGTGCCATCTTATTGCATAAGAGAGTGGAGACAGTATAAGTGAAAGCAGTGACTCAGGATCTTACCACTATTTGATAGCAACTATGGAGAACTACAACCATGAAGAAAAGCTATGTTACAGGGAAAACAGAACCATAGAGGAGGACACTCATGAGGATTGACTGTGGATACCTTTGCTGGTGCTGTAGATAACCTTACCAAGAGACATGTACAGAGGAACTGTACAAAAGCTGTAGCTTCTCTGAACTTTATCCAGGATTTAAAATCACAGAATTTCAGAGCTGGGACCTCAGTTTCTATCCACTAAAGTTAGATAGGACCTCTGGGGAAAGGCTGCTCATAAATAGGTTATTTTTTTTTCTGTGACATCTGTTGTGAATACTCTATTTTAATGAATTGTAAACAAGTCTTTTCTTTCTTTCAGCCTTGTGACCCATGTGATTGCAAGCAGAATTGGTTACAAAGCCCTGGATAGCAAAAGGCAATGACAGTTCCCAATTGCCTGGGTGGGAGCAATAGGTCAGGGAAGTGAGGGAAGCCCAATCTTTTCCTATCATATGAGAACATCTGACACAAGAGTGAGCATCAACACATAAAACATAATGGTGCAACTTTGACAGAGAAACTAGGACATAGAAAGAGGTAATCTGTGCAAAAATATTCCCCACCAGTTTCCTCTCAAAATTCTCATATTTTCCACAAAAGAATTAAGTTCTATAGTAGTGGTCACATGCAATGATGCCATTTCTTTGGGTGAAAGTATGCACATCATGGTCATTTAAGTAATGATTACGAGTTCCTTAATGGTGTGCAGCTGGATAATGTTGAGAGGGGCTGGTGAATCTGATTAGAACAAAGGCACACAAAATCTGTTCAGTGATCTAGGCTGGCATGTCAGAGGTATAGTTGGACAGCTGTGATAGCCAACCTTTAAAAGAGCAAGTGGTGTGTTTGTTTCCCCAAATAAGTCGTAATGAAAGGGGGAAAACTGGCAGGATGCAAAGGTAACAGAAACAGGAGCCATTTGTTCTCTAGCTTAATACTGGTTTCATTTTTACATATCTCAGAGTCTGATGATAACCAGAAGATACCTGGCATGACTGAACACTGGATGGGCTGAAATAGCATGTGAATTATTTTCTCTGGTCATTTGATTTAATGTCAGGCTTGATGTGGTAATGTGGTTTTGGCAAGGAGTTATTTTGTATGTGACTAAATCCCTTTTAATAGAGCTAATTTCTTTTGTCTTTAGCAGATCTAATCCTTTCTATTACATCTGAATTTCAACACAAGAATTTTTTATTTTAAAAAAAGGCGTTTTTCAGCAAAAAGGACATTCTTTGGAAGTTATTGCAGTGGTTAACAACAAAACTGAATGTTACTCCTGATGATTGCTTGCTCATTCAGAAACATGGGTTTGGGGGGATGAAGAAATTTTAGTTTCAGGGTGAAATTATCAAAGCTAGTAACAACCAAATATTATCTATTAGAGAGGAGACATAGCATAGGACAGATGTTTTTAATCTTTTCTTGTGCTATGGGCCCCTTTGGAGGTATGGGGAAGCTTATTGACCCATTTTCAGAATAATGTTTTAAAATGTTATTTAAATGTAAATAAAATGCATACAATTACAAAAAAGATCAACTATATTGAAATACAGTTATCAAAATATTTTTAAAAAGTTCACAGATCCCAAATTAAGAATCACTAATAGTGGATGGAGAAACAGGCATGGAGTTTGGGAAACTTGTGTATAATATCTGCCTCTGATATAGCTATGTAACTGTGGACAAGTCAGTTAGCCTCCCAGTGTCCCATACAACTCTCTTAGAACAAAATAATAGGTCTGATAGATCTGGCCTTGTTAATTGGCCTCCTGCTGAGGAGCAAGTGATTGTGCTTTGAGATGATGAAGAAATTCCTTATAGGTCTTCTTAATGAGGGGCTATGTCAACCAGTATTGGTGACTGAGGCAGGAATGGTTTCCCAGTCTTGGGGCTCAAAGAAACAAGGAGAAATTTCTTGTATAGATAAAATCACAGAGTTGCCTCCCTTTTCCCCAAAAAGTAGAAAGAAAACAACATCAAATATTTGAGTTAATGTTAAGAAAAAAAATCCCTAAATAAAACCATATGTCCCCAATTTATCACCTGAGTATGTGTTTCTTCTTTGTTTCTTTCTTCATCATTCCCCTGATTTCAGAGTTTTCACTCCCTAATTGAAAAGGGTAATTTCTTACATGGATTTTAACTTCTTAAATCTAACCTATTTAGTGTGAACAGGCAATTATCTCAAGGGACCCAAAAACAAGGCCATGATAAGGGTATGGCCAACTGGTTTCTAATTGACTTGCCTCATCTAATAAGGTGTCTTTCTTTCTGAGCCAATTAGAAAGGCTGAAATAGAATATTCTGGAAAACATTAAGGTCTGTATATGAACTGTTCTTAACATAGTTTATATATATTAAAAAAAGAAAGCCCAACTATCTGTCTAGAACAAACTACTTTGCTGGTAACTCAAACACAATGTTCCCCACTCCACCTTTCATTCATTTGTTTATTTCTGTCTTTTAATTTATCACTTTATTTTCTCATCTGGCTGTCATCTCTTTTCAATGATTTATTTGCAGGGATAAGAAAGAGCTTGCCTGTCCTCAGAGGCTCCAGTATGGGAATAGGAAAACCCATTTCTGCATATTTCTACCCATCCCTTGGAGTCCTGAGGATATGGGTTTAGCTGTCCTTCTTTCACTGTTGTTTTCTGTTTGCTCTTAAAGTCAGGTCAGTAGAAATATAGATTATAATAATCTTAGCTAACACTGATTATCTTGCATGATGATGATAATATAGTGGCCATCCAAGCCAGTCCTGCAAAGCTGTTGGGGATGGGAGTAAAAGCAGGGAGGGCATAAGAGAAAGACAGGGACAGGTACAGGGATAAGGAACTCTTAATGAAATTTCTGCTCAGGAATTTCAAATCTCTGGTTACATCACTGATTGATACTCTCCATGAAATACATGGGAATCTCATTTTAGATTTTGTTTTTCTAAGGACTTACTAAAACAAAGGAAAGTATACATGTTTAATACAATTTTATGACAGCTTTTAAACAGAATAATATTTATCTTTTTAAAAACTAATAGTCAAATATAGAGCATTAAAACATTCACTTTTTAATCATATATCTTTACTTGTGGAGATGGATGTATTTTCTTCCAATGTCTCATCTACCTATGGCACTATGGACATGAGGAAAGTATAGGAAAATATCAACTAATATAATCTATGTCAGGTGCAATAGAATGCTCCAACTTGGAGTTAGGAAGACCTGAATTTGAGTCCTGTCTCCAACATTTACTTGCTTTGCGACATCCAGCAAGTTACTTCAACCTGTTTCCTTATTTGTAAAATGGGCATAATAATAGTGCACATCTCAGAAGGGTGCTGTGAAAATCAAATGAGGCAACACATGTAAAATGGTTTATAAATCTAAAAGTGCTATCTAAACGCTATCATTATCATTGTTATTGTCCTCCTTCTCATCATTATTCAATGGCATTGAAATGTGAACTGATGTGTGTGAATATTTGAAAAATTCTGATAAAATTGAAATTGAATGATCCAATAGGCCTCATTTCAAATACATCTCTCCAAAGAATTGTTGTTTAATGTAGGTCTGGGGTTACCCTAGTAACCCTATATATGAATGAAAGCATCAATTCCATTATAGCTACCACTTCTCCAAAGCTTTTCTATTCTTTGATTCTCTGCCCATTTGTGGTCAGAAGTAAGTATTTTTTACTTGCTGTAAAGCTAACGAAAAAAAAATCAAGCCTATCTTTTTGAGTGCCCAAATGTCCACTGGGTTTTGCAAATGTGTAATGGACCTGCCCATCCCTTGGAGTCTGGAGGATATGGAGTTAACTGTCCTCCTTTCACTGTTTTCTGTTTGCTTTTAAAGTCAGGTCAATAGAAATATAGATCACAAAGATCTCAGCTAACACTGATTATCTTGCATGATGATGATGATATAGTGGCCACCCAAGTCAGTCCTGCAAATTGGGGATGGGAGTAAAAGCAGGGAGGACATAGAGGAAAGACAGGGGCAGGTACAGGGATAAGGAACTCTTAATGAAATTTCTGCTCAGGGATTCCAACTCTCTGGTTACATCACTGATTGGCACTCTCCATGAAATACATGGGAATCTCATTTTATATATTATTATACCCAACAGCCACTTTTTCTTTTCATTGCTTTATTATTTTTTATAGTTGTGTGAAATGCTCTCTTAGTTAGCTAAGGGAGAAGAAGAGAGTACCTTTCATTTCCTTCTAAATTAATGCCCTCCCTTTTATGTAACCAGATTACTTTCTAATTGTACATAATTAAAATAAAATAAATACCACACTGGGAAAGGGAGAGCTATAGGATCAGTATTGTAAATGCTGCATGAGGAAAGGAATAATGCCCTGATTTTTTCTTTTCATTAGAAGGGTCACATAAAGACTTACTTTCCGTGGACGAAGGTTGTGCAGTCATTCTTCCCTCAGGATTTCTGAAGCAAAGGAGAAGAAAAAAATTCCAATATGGAGCATATTTCCCTGCCAGTTTTTAAAAGATTTGTATTAATGTTCTTTAAGAACCTATAGAGTACTGCAAAATAGGAATTTGGCTTAAATTAAAATGGAAATTACTGTAATATTTTTCTCTGAAAAAGAGCTCCTTTGTCTGATCTGTCACTGTATCATCATTTATTCCCCTGTTATTAGAATGATCATTCAATCATGTTTTCATCTTTTAGGGTTAATTACAAACTAATGACTCTTTCCATCAGCTCTCTCCTCCAACTCCTTGACTACATCTTAGAACATACTGTTAGTATTATCTGACAGACTAGAAATCTTAGAGCCCATCTTTCATTTCCTTTCCATTTTTGGAAGAGAAGTTGGTTGAAGTGAGAATAGGTTGGATGCATAATTTACTTATAAACAAGAGGGGAAAATGCATCATTTTTGTATTTATAGCATCTTCTGGGGAATTCCAGAGCCTCTTTTGTGTGAACCTAAGATGCAGAAGCATGAGAACTTTGCCTTTTACTTGTAACAATGGAAACAACAAAGAAGAAGTCTAACGTTCTGTGTTCTCTTCCATTAGAGTTAACATGGTAGTTTCTATTTGGTTTCTCAAACTTTGGCCACTCTCAGACATTTGAGTATTTGAAAACTTGTTTCCTTTTCTTATTTCTGAGAGGCAATATGGTATAATAGATGGTGTTCTCCACTTGGAGTCTACAAGACCTAAGTTAAAATCCTTCCTCTATTGCTTACTTTCTGTGTGACCTTGGGTAGGTCTTTCCAATCTTCCAAACTTCGCATTTCCTCAGCCATGAAATGAGGATAAAAATACCCATAGTATGTTATTCATGGGGTTGTTATGAGTATCAAATAAGGTAATATATGTAAGGCAATAGGTAAATGTCAGATAGCATTTTAATCTAATTTAGAGGCAGAATGCCATAGTGGACTGAGTGCTGAATTTGAATTCAGGAAATCCTGGGTTCAAATCCTGCTCTGACACTAACTAGCTATGTGATCCTGGGTAAGTCAGTGACACTTCTGTGCTATCCACAATTCCGTAGGGCTTATCCACTAAGTCATAGTAGTTTGCTATCTGACTTGCCAAGAAAATTCTTACATCACAGGTTTTCACCTTATGCAACCCAGTTCCCATTCATGCTTGGTTAGGGAGGAGCATCCCTGTACTTCATATTACCTGTGGAATTAAACTCTCCTAAGTGAAAGAGGATACTGATATAAAGTTGTGTGCCTGAGTGAAAGGCAGAGTTGGTGTGAGAGCTTTAGAGAGAAAAGACATGTTTTTCCTTCTGTATTTGAGGGAGCACAGGTTTGGTACCAGACTCTTTTGGGCACTAACTCCAAACATATAGAATGAGAGAGAAAAAAAACTTTGGAAGGACTTGTAGGAGGAGCAAACTCTTCAACATGCCTCTGTTTTCTAGCTTACCTCCCTAGAGACATTGGGGAATTTTCCCTTGGGTAAATTCAAGGTCTCTTGTTTGGTTGAACTGATATGTTATCTTACTCTCACCTAAAGAATGCATACATTCTTGTATATTTTGGAGGGGCATATTCTAATCCATGTAATCTATTTAATTTCTGCTGGCTGTCTGTTTGGATAAATGGGTTTACTTGGTATTTCATTTTGGTGATGGTCTTTTGTATTTTGCATTTGGCAGGAAGAGTCTTAGCTGGTGGGTTCCAGTTGGGATCAATCCCCATCACTTTGAAGAATAGGGGCCCAAAATAGCTTTGTTCTAAAACTATGCACCCCTAAGTCAGCAATATTTAGGGGAGCAGATATATATTATTTTAGTCTAGTTCCTCCTCTCTCAGAGGCTTGAGTACAGAGTCCAACTTCATGGTTCCTTATCCTGTTCTTCTCAAAGCAAGAATTGCAGTCTTCCTTGGAAGCAGGCAAGATACCAGAGATAGTTATTGATGGTTCCTACAAGACATATTTAGACAAACCATGTGGACCATACATATCTTATATGGGCAGTACACATTGCCCATATATTTGCATACTGTTATTACCTATATTTGCAAATTGTTATTACCATAATACAGGGGTCAGGTTTTTATATGAAGCTAGTGATACTTTAAAGTCCCAAAGTCCTTTGTTCTCTCAAATACCTCAGACTGTAAAACTTGCAGTCATCAGGACTCCAAGACCTCCCTCTTCTCCTGCCCTCTCATACTTCCAAGTGCATTGGAACCAAGATGACATTGGAGTTGAAACTTGAAGATATGACCTGGCATACATCATTGTGTGATGGTGGTAGTAGTGGGAAGATGAGTGGGGTTGGGAAGTACACTGTATTTTTCCTTTCTTGCAGTAAGTAATTTCAGAATAAACCTCCATTTGTGTTAAATGTCTGATCACATCTACCACCTATGTTCTGCCTTCCTTTGTCTCAGTTCTTGTGTAAGGAAAACTGAAAGGTGGAGCCTCCTCTATTATGGGACCCTGAGTCCAATAGCAGACTATCAGATTAGAAAGTCTTTGTCTCTTCTCCCCTAAAATATGAGTCACTCCCATGAAGGCCAAATGATTAACTGGCTGTGAACCCAGATAACTATGTGTTTTCTGTGTACCACAAACAGAGGGCAGGACCTAGACTAGTAACTTAATTTGTATAGGGAATTCTCGGGGGAGAAAACTCCTTCTACCAATACTATCTTATCTACAATTTAAAGTCTTAGAGAGTTGCCTAGAGCAATGAAAAATTAAGTGATTTGCTCAGAGTCAAACAGCTGTGTATGTCAGAAATGACACTTGAACACATGACTTAAAGGTCAGGACTCTATTATGCTGTGCTGTCTCTTCTTCCACAGAAACGTTTGTGGGAAATTGCTCATATTGAGAAGTCCACTTGTCCTATAGAGATACATTTCTCCGTATGCCAACCAGGGGTATGCTGTAGCCAGCTTGCATTGGCTTATGATAGCTGATTATTAAATTGTCAGTATGAACATTTACATTTTGGAAATTGGCAAATGCTACCAATCTAGGCTTGATTTATTTTTTTCAATTGTCTAGACTTGAGGCAGTGATGGAAACAATGTTAATAATGCAAATTAAATTTAAAACATGTGATGTATATTCTTTTTTTTTGAGAGTTGGTTGTCAAATATCTACCAGCCCACCCTGATTCCAAAATGGAAAAAGCCATTTATTTTGTACTTTAAATTGTAATAAAATGAGGATTTTTTGCCATAATAGTTATTTTCATTTGCATACTGAAATGATGTCTCCTTACTCCAAAATTCTTGTGACCTCAGCTCTTAAGGGCAGAAAGCCTTCATACATAGAAGTTCCGGATTTGGAATCAGAAGACACTGGTTTGAATCTCAGCTCCATTTCTGACTTGGTGTATTAACTTGAACAAGTCATTCCATTTGTGTGGACTCCAATTTCCTCATGTATAAAATGGAGGTGACTATACCTGTACTCCCTACTCATGATGTATTTTTTAGATATTCAAATGATAAAGTTCAGATGATGCTATATATTAGTAAAAAGTACATAAATATAAATTTCTATTACTTTTATTCATTGACTCAGCTATGTTCTACTTTACAATGCTAATAGATGAATCATAATTTCTTATTGATTTTTAGGATAAAAACCATTTTTTTTCAGTTGGGGAAGGGAAGACAAGGAGAAGAATGACCCTCAGAATTGATAGTATGTTTAAAAGTGCAGCTTATCAGGACCCAAAGTCCCAGAATTTTAACTAAAAGAAATTCTCAAGCTTTTTTACTAGTAATCCAAGCAGCAATCTGTTTTCAGAGTTCCTTTCATGGTTTACTAAAATTTTCTACTAGGCTTCTAAAGTCCTTTCTTTTTTTTATTTGTTCCTTCTGTCTTTTGCATTTCTTTTTTGAATGCAATCTCATGTTTCTATTGGCATCTTAGTGCCTAGGACACAGTAGGCACTTAATAAATATTCATTGATTGATTTCAGCTCTGTTATTTGGCTACATTTTGTTCATCTTCTTGGATATTATACCTTGGTTTTCTCCTTTATGCTCTTGGCTTAGGGTTCTAGAACCTTAGTCCTAAAGCTTGAAAGGACATTAGAGGCCAAATACCCAGCCCCCATTTCATTTT
Organism: Vombatus ursinus; assembly: GCF_900497805.2. Classification (NCBI taxonomy): domain Eukaryota; kingdom Metazoa; phylum Chordata; class Mammalia; order Diprotodontia; family Vombatidae; genus Vombatus; species Vombatus ursinus. The sequence continues at coordinate 25,526,843 of NW_020949613.1, forward strand.
ATATATGAGGAAAATGAGGCCCCGAGAGATTAAATGACTTGCCTAAGGTAACACAGGTATTAATCATTATAGGTAGTATTTCAACTCAGTTATTCTGACTCCAGAGCCAATGCTTTTTCTACACTCTCACTTGCACCCCTGGTCCCCTTCATGCTGTCTAACTTGGCTTCTCCCTTCCATCAGCACTTTCTTATATGTCATTAATCACAATTCCAAGTGGATTACACTGATCTCCCAGGACTGGGTTGCCATATTTTTTAAGTGCTATCTGGGCATTCCTTTAGTCACAGGTGAATCTATCATATTTTGCAAGCTAAAAATTCTAATATAGTTTTTTTGTGGAAATTGCTAGCTAATTTTTATTTCTCCTGAGGCAGCTTGGAAGTGTGGAAAGAACATTTGGCTTTGGAATCAGAAGATCTGGGTTCAAAGTGTAACCTGGGGTAAGTTAATTAAATTCACTGGTACTCACTTTTTTCATCTATGAAATGAAGGAGTTGTACTAAAAACTCTCTCAAATTCCTTCCCCCTTTAGCTCGATTATGCTATGTGACCTTAAACAATATCCTATAAATCTAAAGACTGCAACATCTAATCCTTGCTTAGCAGTGAAGAATCCAACCCATGAGCCTAAGGGCTAATGATAGCAGATAGTAATCAGACATTATGTTTGTATTGATGATACTCTTAACTTAATTGTATTTTTAACTTTTAGTTGGTGTCTTCCTTAAAGTTCATGTGCTCATTAAAACTATATTTGCTAATATTTCAATGGATCTTTCCTATTAGTAGGTGCTGGACTGATAGGATAATAGAAGAGATGTACTTTGCTGGCTTCAATAGTGGTTCAGCCCTTTACCTCCTCCCCTTTTCTCTTACCACTTCACTTTTATTCTGTAAGTTCGTGAGACATTATTCTTGGATAAATTGTCTTAGATATGAAGCTGGGATGAATTAAATTCTGATCAATCAGATTGTTGTTGATCCAAACAGTCCCTTGGGGATAAAAGAAGTGACAGAAAACTGGTTGAGTAGCTGGGCAGGCAATTGCTCAGAGGTGTAGAGAAGTGTAAAAATGATGAAAATTCAGTAAAGAACTTTCAAGGTAAGGTAGGCATTAGAGGTACTGAATGCTGAAGCCAGAATGTGAGCAAGAATGTTTGGGGGCTGAGAGGCCAAGAAAGTAGGCTGAGGACAGAGTTAAAAAACAGGCAGAAACAGATGGGCTGCACAAAATGGAAGTTAGAGGCCATTGTAAAAGTTAAGATGAAAAATGGGAAGAGTAGGCAAACATATTCCAAAATGGGTCAGAGGCGGAAATATCCCACAAATATGAAATATTTTTAGCAGCATTTTTTGTATTAATAAAGAACTAAAAATAAAGCAGATGTCCTTGGGTTTGGGAATAGTTAAACCGTGGCAGATGAATCTCACAAGGGATTTTTTTACTCCATAAGAAGTGATGAATATAAAGAATTCTGAGAAAACAGAGGTTTGCTTTATTTATTTATTTTTTACTTGCAAAAACTTTTAACATACTGATTGAAAGTTAAATAATCAAAATCATAACAGCTGGCATGATGAATCACAATAGTATAAAGAAACCAGCACTGAAAGACATCAGAACCCTGGTGAATTCAGTGACAGTGACTTCAGAAGATTGACTGTGAAGCTTATTTCCTGCCTCTTAGCAGAGAGGTGACAGACTATAGGTGCAGAAAGAGGTATAGATTATGAGAAAGATAATGTGTGGATTTGTTTACCTTAACTCTCCGTCTTGGCATAATGAAGTTTCCTATTGGTGAAGGGGGTCATTGAGAAGTGCCAGTGATACAAAAATATTAATAAAACTTTTTTAAGAGAAAAAAAAAAGACAGCCAAGGTAGCAAATGGCAGTGATAAATTGCCCACAGATCAGATCTTTGTGTTTGAAAGCCCTGACAGAAATTAATCATTTAATTAAAGAATTTCTTTTGTTCAGAATTCAGTAAATGTCATTAATGTTGGTTAATCAAGGTATAACTTTACTTTATTTTTTAAAATTTTATTTTATTCTGACCTTAAGAAATAAAACAAGCATTTCTATAACATAGTAGAATAGAAAAAAAGATGATTGTACATGAAACTGCAAATCTATTATATACAACTTACTATTCCTTTTAAATATATAATAAAGTTATCATGTAACTTTCTTTTTTTTCTTTTATTTCCTTTTTTCTTCTCTCCCCTCCCCCCGTCCCTTCCAGAGATGGCTACTATTAGACACAAATATGTATATATATATATATATATATATGCGTGTGTGTGTATCTGTGTCTGTGTCTGCGTGTGTCTGTGTGTTCATATGTAAAGCAATTCTATATATATATCTATAGATCTATCAGCTCTTTCTCTGGATGCAGATAGTGTCATCCTTCTTATGTCCTTTGTAGTTAATTTGGGTATTTATAATACCTTTACTTTAAAGGGTCATGGGCTCATAAATGTAGAACTAGAATCGATTACTTAATAAACATTTATTAATTATATATTGTATAGCATAAATTATATATAGCATGCCTATACTAGGTCATTGGCAGCTCAAGTCAAAAGTAAAGTATTCCCTGCCCTCAGGGAACTTACATTTGAACAGAGGAGACATGTATATATATACACACACACACACACACACATATATATATATACACACACACACACATATATATATACACACACACACACATAAATATATAAATGTGTGTGTGTGTGTGTGTGTGTACAAAATACATAAAAATCAGATGTAAAGATGGAGGAAGGCCCTAGCAACAGAGGAGACCTGGAAAGGCTTTATGCAGAAGATGGTACTTGAGCTGAGCCTTTAAGGAAACAAGGGATTCCTAGAGATAGAGGTGAGGTGGGAGTGCATCTAAACATGGGGGACAACCAGTACAAAGGTGGAAATAGTGGATGGAGTGTTATGTGTAAAGAACAGCAAGAAAGCAGGAAAGATATCATAGAGTCAGGTTGTGATGAATATTAAATGTCAAACAGAGGAGTTTATATTTAGTCCTACAGGAGATGAGGAATTGCTGGAGTTTTTTGAGTATGAGAATCACTTGATTGACTGCATTCTTCATTTATATCACTTTGTCAACTCCACGTAGGGTTGATTGGATTGAGGAGAGAAAGTCAGAGACCAGTTTGGAAGCTATTGAAATAATAATAGAGTAAGAGATGATAGAGGTAAATGAGATGAGGTAAAAGATGATAGGGTAAGAGGCAGCTAGATGGCTAAGTGGATAGAACACTGGGCCTGGAGTCGGAAAGATCTGAATTTAAATCCAGCCTCAGAACTTTCTAGTTGTACCTCGGGCAAGTCACTTAACTTCGGTTTGCCTTAATTCACTGGAGAAGGAAATGGCAAACCGCTCCAGTATTTCTGCCAGGAAAACTCCATGGACAGTATGGTCCACATGACAGTGGGCCACAAAGAGATGGACACAACTGAATGGCTGATCAACAAGAAATAATAAGGGCTTGAACTAGGTTGTGTGAATGGAGAAGAGATTTGGCAACTCATTAGATATGTTGGATCAGAGTAAGGAGTATAGATAGTAATGAATTTGTTATCCTGAGTGACTGGAAGGATGTTCTTACCCTCAACAGAAATAGGGAAGTTCAAAAGAGGAGTATTTTTATTTTTTGGTGGGGAGTAAGAAAACTGAGTTCTGTTTTAGATGCCATCTAATTCAATCTCTTCCTTTTACAGATATGGAAACTGAAATATAGAAAGGTGTAGTGACTTATTTGGTCATATAGGTGGTGAAGCTAGGCTCTGAACTTAGGTCCTGTGAGACCAAATCTAGAATGTTGTGATGAAATTTTACTTGAATTGAAAAAAATAGTGTAAGATCAACTTTTGTCTCTGACTCTTGAGGGCAAAGAATAATGACTGATCATAAAAGTCTAATGCATATTTTGGGAAAAGTGTGTGTGGTTTTTTTTTTGGAGACTGGAAATTGTGGAGGCACATTGAATATTAAAATAATACAAATGGAATTTTGCAAGTGTGCATGTTGATACAGAACAGTTAAATTAAATACTGAAACTGTTTCCACTAACTGAGTGACAAACAAGTTAAATGCATCTAAAAAAATTTCCATGTAAATCGAGCCATAACTACTACTGTTTTTTTACATGTGACACGTAAGCAAGGATTTTTAGCTAGCCTAAAATGCTAGCTTTGCCAATAAAAATAAAGTAATATAGCTTCCATATAGTACTTAAAAGACACAATTTCAGCTTATTAAGCAAAAGCTGAATGCTTTTTGAAATGTTTTTACAATCAGCTCGTTTAGCCATTCCCCAGTAGAATTTGCTGAGTTAGGTTGCTTGTAATTTTCTTGTGTAAAGCTCCCTCCCTCTTCCTACCCTCCCTACACCCCGCCACTTCAGGATGAGCAGAGTTGGCCTCACTTGACATGATAAGAACTCCAAGGAATTGTCAAGTGATATGGGTTGGCCAGTGTCATCTCCCTGGTGCTAACAAATGAAGTTCAGCAGAGCTGTACTTAGAATATTTTAACTTGGGGCAAAATCACTTGGGGGAGGAGATGATAGGCATGGTAGCAGCAATGGTATGGAATGATATCATAGTATTACTGCACCAGGGGAGAGGACAATTTGGGTCTCCAAAGAGTCCATGCTATGTTTCCATAAACATAACTCTGGCAGGAGGTGGGAGGTAGTGGTCCTGGTCCTGTGCTCAGATAACTCTGGAGTTAGCAGTAGTTGCATTGCATGGTAACATGAGAGAGTTATGAGGTGAAGTCAGGGGAAGAATGCAGGATACTCTTCCAGGTAGTGCTCAAGGACAAAGTCCTATTGACTCCATGTTGGTTACAGGCCTGAGTTCAGAAGTAAGTACAATAGAGTGAGAGGTATTAGTTAGAAGGCAGGTATAACAATAAATCACAATGATGGCGCTTTGGGAGTTCATTCATTGAGTTGCCAAAAACCAATGCTATATTCCAGAGAAAATCTGTTGACTGACTGATTTAGCCTCAGTGATATCAAATCTCAGTTATATCAAGATTCAAATTCAACCAAAAGTCTTAATCTCATTATCTCACAGTCAATGTAGCAGCATCTCCTGTATTCCACATGTATGCAGTGATGACATGAAACAGCCTTGAACTATCTTAGATATTTCTCAATGAGGAATTTTTTTCTTCACTATCAAGGCTGCTGTTCAATCAAAATCCACCTCCCCCACAATTTCCTTATAATAAAGATAGCTTGTGCTGGACCAGTTGCCAAAGTATGGTGGTGGGTCTTAAACGTTAGTTCACACTAGCCAAGAAAAGCCAGTCATACTATCATAGATTTAGAACGGGAAGATCCATTCAAGCAATTGGATCCAATCCTTTCATTTTATAGATAAGGAAAGTAAGGTTGAGAGAAGTTGTCCCTTGTCCAGGGTCACACAGCTAGTAAGTATCTGAGGCAGGATCTGAACTCATGACATCCTGATTTCAAACCCAGTGGTCTATCCACTGTAGCACCTAGTTGTCCCTTCTTCATTTTGTCTTTGAAAAATGATTAGGTGTTCAAGATTGTTTTCCTGTAGAAGGGGAATCACTACTCATGGGAGGAAGGTGGAGATACCCTGATGACTGTTTGAACTCTTGTAATTGCTACCCAACCTGCTCGCCTTCTGTACTTTCTAGAGTCAGCTTCATGAGGTATATTTTTCTTATAAGATTCTGAGTGTCAAGAAATCTTTACAGATAATACATGGGAACTCAGGGAAGACCAGAAAAGTAGCTTTTAATCTGAATCTGCAGGACATATCATTATTGTTCTTATCCCTTTTTTTGATGTACACTATGTCCAAAGCATCACAATGCCCAACTGCTGACCACATGCAGAACAGAATAACGATAACCAGCATCATGTCTGGCTCTAATGCTGCCTTAAATAGCCATGTTCCCAATGAGCTCACTCAAAAATAGTTAAGACCAGCTGCTCCATTGACTGACTGGCTTCTGCTGTAATTGTTCTCCAGTATCTGCCACTTATTACCTTAGGCAAGTCATTTAACCTCTTTGGGCCTCAGTTTCTTTATTTATACATGACACAGAAGTCCCATCCAGTTTGAAACCTATGATTTTATGATCCAAGGCATATCCACAAATGCACAACGTATCAAGCAAACTGAGTGCATTGTCAGAAAGACATTTCCCTTATTCTTATGTTCCTTGTATTTCTGAAAAGGAAGATAACTGCTTCCTATGCACAGAAACTCCCTCAACTTCTGCGGATATGCTCCTCTTCCCATTTACTGAGGACTATTTTTTCCTTTTGTCAAATCTTTCTTTTGCTTCTTTCAACTTGGTAGGCCTGACTTTACCAATAGGTTAGGTGTGGGTCACTATACTGTCTTTATCACTAATAATATTCTCTCTCCTCTACTTATCACCATGCTTCAAGGCTGGATGTGTTTTTTCAATTTGTTTTTGATGCACTTAATTCTCCAATTTCTGCCAACTTCACCCCCTTTTAATCACTGGCAATGTTGACCCGATATGTCTTTTGGTGAATTAAGGATTATACCTCAAATTCCTGACACATTCACTGCAACCCTTAATGAAATATTTCCAGTGAGGAGCCAGTGCTCTAACAGAGCTGGAGAATCTGCAGCCTTGAGGTCACATGTGGCCTTCTAGGTCCTCAAATGTGGCTTTTTGACTGACAAATTTGTTGTTCTGGGAAGTTTGAATTCAGTCAAAGGACCATACTTGAGGACCTAGATTGCTCCACCTCTGCTCTAATAGAAGTAACTAGACTGAAGTTCAGGAGACTGGAATTCTTGTCGCATCTCTGCCCCTAATAAAGTTTGTGCTCTTAGATAAGTCTCACCATTTCTATGGGTCTCATTTTCTTAAGATAATGTGATGTAAGTAATGTCATAGGACTAGACAAGAATATCTTAAAGTAAGAGTTCTTAATCTTTGTGTGTGTGTGTGTGCGTGTGTGTGTGTGTGTGTATGGATGAGCGGATGGGTGCATACATGCTCTTGCATGCACCATGGTCCCCTTTGGCAGTCATAAAGGTTATATGGCTGAAAATTTAGTGAACATGAATGTAATGAGAAAGGCTGCTTTTATTTTTCTCATTAAAAAAACAACTGAGGGGCAAAGTCAGTGCATAATCCTTATGTTGAGAGTTCTCACATGATATGGAGGATTCTCATGCATGCATTTGCAGGGAATTTTCACCTTGTTGACTTGTTGCCTCCATCCAGGAAATCTGAACATTTTACTCTGTGATGCTACTTCATGTACTGTGAGCAACTTTCCTTGTAAGCACATAGTTCACAAGGCCCAGGAAGAAAAAAAATGTTTGTTTCAAGGTCAGAGATTATAAATAAAACTCATAACAAAGCTCAAGGAAATATTGTCAAACTTGGCAAAGACTGACCTTTTCCTAGAGACCTCTCCAGCCTCTTCATTTATATGACTTAAAGTCATGCATTAGATGGGGCTCCCAAAAGACAGTTACTTCTTAGGATTTATCAATGTATTTTATCTACTGGGGCTCTGAAAATTTCTCCCTCTAGACTTCTCACAGGGTGATTGCTCGCTTTTGTCACTCTTCCTGCATCTGGTATGGTCCCCTTTTCTAAGGACTAGTTTTTTTTTTTTTTTTGATGGGGCCTCAGTATGGCAGTGGTTGGAGGAGAGGCTTGTGTTACACCAGTTTCCTGGCATGGAAGGAGGCCCAGGCTATCTCTGCATTTTAGCTTAAATGCTGACTGAGGGCTTCCATCCTAAAGCTTTCCCATGCAGTAAGGCTCTTGCACCAGTGAGATGGAGTCAGTTCCTACCACTCATCTAGACCTTTGGTTTGAACATTTACACCTTGGAAATTAGAAAATACTAGAGATCAGGGCTTGATTTGTTGTTTTGTTGATAGTCTAAACCAGACCTGCACAACCTGCGGCTAGCCAAAGGATTTCCTCTATATACAAAGGATGTGTTCCTCTACATTTTTTGAGGGCTGCCTGAAATCCTTTGGTATGCTGCAAGAGGCCAGAGGGCTAAAAGTGGCTTCTGCCAGCTGCAAGTTGTACAGGTGTGGTCTAGACTTAAGAAAATGAAGGAGAAGATAATAAAGATTAATGCTAAAATAAAGATTAATGTTAAAAAGATTAATGTTAATGTTAAAAGTTATTAAATATTTACCAGCAATAATCACTTGCATCACACTAAAGTTCATCCAGGATTCAGGACTACATCTCACCCTTTCATCTCTCTGCTGGTCTTTGTCATTGACACTAAGTTGGGACTGGTTGAATTCATCATCTCATGTCATATTTTCCCCAGATTTGGGGCAATATTTTCCCTACCCATATAAACATTTCCCTTTAATTTGTTTGGAGAATCATTTCATTTCCCCTCACCCCTGCTCCAAATCTCTCCCCAAAGCCCGTGAGTTCTTCTGGGAATAGTTGAGGGAATAGCATTCCCCAAACTATTTCCCCCCATGGGAATAACATTCAAATTACCCTAAGCTACCTAGGGCTGACCTCTTTTCTTCCCCCCAAGCCAGGAGAATGGAGGGAGGTTGAGTTAAACAAGCATGTTTCTGATAGCTACCACATTGGCCATTTTAAAGAAACCTTACTTTTGATAATTTTGGACATTATGATTTTATTTTGCTCTTGCCCCATGCATATGACTGCAGATGACTAATGTTTCCCATGTTAATGCCTGGAAGATAATGACTGAAGTTGGGGAAATAATGCATTGAAGCATCCTAAACCCTAGTGCAGATGTTTTTTCCTTGATCTTACTCATTTGTTTTTCTTCAGTCTAAGATCTTACCAGTAACTTAAAACACTAAAGATGGCCTCTTCCAATTTGGGGCCCTAGAAGAAGTTTCTACTTTTCAACATAAACTCCTCAGTTTCTTCACCTGTAAAATGAAGGAGTTGAACTAGATTGCCTCTGAAGTTCCTTTTTGCCATAAATCTATGGTCCTAAGTTTCTGGTGAATCTAACAGGAATTTCTTTTAAAACTGTCTTTTGTTCTAAAACTAGTTATCATATATTGCCCAATATATTTTGCTGCCTCAAAAAGAAAAAAAAAAAGGAACAAGAAAAGGTTTTACTGCCCAAGGCCTGGTCCTGCATTTTTGAAGCTGATTTCAAGCCATTTACTTTGATCCTCCAGCCCATCTTTCCCCTCTCCAATTCCCTTTGTTGCTATGTCTGTCTCTGTTTTGATCTTAGATCTTTACTTGTAATTTGTGTTTTGTATTTACATTCTATTTAGAGTTTTGGTTCATTACTTTTCTGGTCTGCTTACCAGATCCTTGTATTCTGAATACACACCAACCTTCTTGCTCTAACTTAAAATGGTATAGTAGAAAGGATAGTGGACTGTGAGTGAGAAAACCTGAGTCCCTGTCTTTTTTAAGACAATAAAATTATGTGACTTTGTCTAAACTAACCTCTCCAGGTCTCTATTCCCCCCTCCTTTTTTTAAATTAAGATAATCTTGTGTACATGCTTACAGCACAGAATCACTTGATGTGGTTATGGAAAAGCTCTTTGTAAATGGTAAAATACTAAATGAATATAAATATCTCATTTTACTTTTTATTCTGTCTTTTAAACAACAACATTATTCTAGTGAACCCATATGGATACAAATTATAGAAATACTGCTGCCTTTGAAGAATCTTGAGGAGGTATCATCAGAAAACTGGATGGATAGATCCGTGTGGTCCTTGGGGCACAATGGTAAAATGGAAGCTAATTTGTCTTTCTAATTTTGCTTCTGACTCTCTGGACTTCACCGCTATGCTCTAGATGCCTTCTCACTCTAGAACAACATTTCTCCCTACAGTTCCCTTCTCCCGTTGGTTAGTTCTTTCTAGGGCCTTCATTTTTGGATGGACTTAGGCTGGCCGTGCTTCATTTCTCTCCTGATTGTGCTTCTGACTTTCTGGACTTTGCCACCATGCCCCTACATGGGTACTTTCTCCTATCCTTCAAGCCTTTTAGCTGTCTCCTATGTGTTACTTTCCCCCATTAGAATGTAAGCTTGTTGAGGGCAGGTATTGTCTTCATGTGAAGTGAAGTCACTTCACTTCTCTAGGCTTTAGTTTTCTCATCCATAACATAAAAATGAATTGGGCAAATTGATCTCCAAGGCTCCTTGAAAAGACTCCTGTTGTCTTTGTATCCCTAGTATGTAGCATAGTTCCTGGCACATCATAAGTGTTTAATAAATCCTCACTTATTTATTTATTTATTTTTCAAAAAATGGCATATGTACAACCTTTGCACATCGTATCTTCCTAGATGTTGATTCAATCGAGTAAAGAAGATAGCAAGTGAAACACAATTATTTAACAGGCAATGCTGAATATAAATTAAGTGGAGGTTGCCTCTATAGCATTTTTACATTTTTCTATAGGAACTCATCCTTTCTGTCTAATGACATCTGGGACTGGGAAATATAAGGCAAAGCTCAGATGAATGCTGAAGGGGAAAATGTGCTTATTCAGATGAAATTGTAAAGTTGAGAGCTGATTTCATTTCAACATGGGGTATTTTGAACTAGACTTTGGGTTGAATTTTGAGTCAGAAGAAATAACACAATTGCTTTTCTACTTAACTTTCTGCCAGAGTTTGTTTGAGATTTCAATACTTTACCAACTCAGCTGGTTTTGAAATAAGTTTCATTTTTTTGTATAATAAACTGATGCATTTCCTCTTCTCCTCAAAATCCTCTTTTCTTCCAGACCTAGCTGAAGATTGACTGTGTACATTGTATTTTCTGACCAATCTGATCTTTTCTTTATTATATGTTACCCCAGGAAGGTTATACGTAATCTATAATGTATCCACACAAGGTTGCCATAAGCTTCTTTCTAATTATTTTACCTTTATCAGTATAGATATAAATTTTTACTTTTTTAGTAAATTTTAAATATGACTAAGGCAGAATAGAAATAACAGGATTTGGAGTTAGAGCACCTAGGTTTGAATTTTGTCTCTGATATGACTTTTGTGGCCTTGGACAAATTAGCTCATCAATCTTTCTTGAGCCTCAGTTTCCCAGTATGTAAAATGAGAGGCTCGGACTAGGTAAGTTCTAAGGCCACTCTAGCCTCTAGAGATATGATTTTATAATTTTATTTTATTATTGTTTTTGCATCCTCCCACACCTGCCAGTCCAATGGAAGTTGAAAACGAGATTCTTAATGATTTTCAAATGAATAATAAGGGAAAGAAATCTGGGAGGGAGAAAGAATCAAGCCCTTTTTATTAGAAATAATCTGAAAAGCCATCTTATAAAGATGTTTGGGACATAAGTGTCATCTCTATTGCTGGTTGTAGTTATACATCTCAGACTAATTGGGAGGTTTGGACAAATGAGTATCCCTAAGAGTACTTCAAACCACATTCAGAAAATAATGTAGTTCACTTTCTTGGTTTTTGTTGTGGAGACTGAGAAGTCGAAAAAGGGGTCTTGCAATCAAATGTAAAATTTCCCGGGTAATAATGTGTTTAATCTAACAAGTAAGATGAAATTCTTGAATTCTATGAATCTCATTTAGGAGACTGCAATGTCATTGGGTTTGATGCAATCAACAAAATGTCATCCATAAATAAAAGGATATAGAAGCCCTCACTATTTATAACTAAGGATTTTAACTTGGGATCCATGAACTTATTTCTTACATATTGTGATTCTATATTTAAATATAATATAAATATAAATATTTATTTATTTAAAAAATAAAAACCCCATTATTTGAGAAGGGATCCATAGGCTTCAGTAGCCTTCTAAAGAGGTTCATGATACACAAAAAAGTTTAGAACTCCTTATTTCTCAGGGAGAATGTCTCCTCCCTGACTTGAATTCTGTGTTGGATCTTCTCCATGACAATGGGGAATGCCTTTGTAGAGTAGACATGTCCCTGTCTTATGCTTTGTTTGATATTAATAGATGGCAGTCAGAAAGGGTTATCTGTGATTATATCCTTCAAAGAATCTTGTATAAATTTGACATATGCATGGTAGATACTTTGTTGGAAGAGAGCTTTTATGGCTGTGTTTTGCTGTACTGTACTTTTTTTAAAAAATAATAAACAAGCAAGACAAACAAGAGTTGTGATGGGCCCTTATATTTCCTACATTTTTGGTGGGCAATTGTGTGATGATAAAGATGTAGTCTACTGTGAAAAATCACTTGGAAAAGTCTACCTATTTCCTTAATATATAATCAACAACAAAGCTCTTAATGAATGTAGAACTTATTGTTACAGAATTTTATTTAGGTGGGAAAGTAGCTAATGTTTCTTCCTTGATATTTTTTCTTGTGTGTGTGTGTATGTGTGCGTGTGTGTGTGTGTGCATGTGTGCACGTATTCACACATGTGAAAAAGGTTCTAGTTTTTTTATGCTGTGGTAGCCTCAATTCTCCAAACAACTTCAAATTATGTTATTTCTAGAATCCACTTATTCTATATCCACTTGTTCTAGTTCAACTTTCCTCCCTCCCCATCTACAAGTCATGATACTTACTGTTATTGACATCTGTTCTAATCTAGCTTCTTTTCCCAGTTTCATTTTTTAAGTGCCTTTTCTACTTTCTCAAGAAGCACAGTGGGACTATGATGTTTAGGGTCAAAAAGTTTATTGACCTTGGTTAAAAGAATTTATTATAAAAATATTTATAGATCTTTTCAATCTTTTATATGTTTGTCCTCTTAGTTTCATTATTAAATGTCCTTGGGATGGCATCTCATTCATTAATTCATTTCACATGTATTTATTAGTGTCAACTACATTCCCCACACTATATTAGGTGTTGGAGACACAGAGATAAAAAAACAGTTTTTTCTCTCAAGGAACTTGTGTTTCTATTATGGGGAAATGACACATACATTTCTGCTATATCTATATAATTTATCATACATGTATAATATTTATACATATAAATACAAAATATTTACAGAAAATTAAAGAATATTTTTCATGGTGGAGGATCAGGAAAGGCCTCATATAGTATATGGAATTTGACCTGAGCTTTGAAGGTAGATAGGGATTTTTAGAGGTGAAAGAGAGAAGAGAGTTTGTTCCAAGCTTGGGAAGTGCAACACAGAAGAGGTGGAATGTCATATGTGGGGAAGAGTGAGTAGGCCAGTTTTGACCAGAAAGTAGAATATATGAAGGAAATAATGTATAATGTGCCTGCAAAAGTAAATTGTAGCCACACTGTGAAAGAATTCAAATGACAAAGAGATTGTATTTTGTCCTAAAGGCAATAAGGAGGCCCTGGTAGTTCTTGAGCAGGAGACTGACATGGTCATACTTATGACTTAGAAACATCAAATTAGCAATTGTTGGGAGAATACATGTATAGTCAGACTACATATATTACTACAGGACCCTATACACAGTGGAATTTTATGTCATCTACATTTTTTCAGCATTTGCATTATAGTTAAGATTTGGTCTATTGTGGACTCTCATTTGGTAAATTTGTCTGTTTTTTTCTAATGCTCTCATTAAGGATGCCCTTGAGTACTTTGTAGTTTATTTCAATAAAATTTTCATATAGATAGAAAAGCTTACATATAGATTTGTAATTACTGATATTACAGCGGCTTTTTTGTTGTTATTATAATAACGTAGCCTACATTTGGTCCTTAGGATGAAGTAGCAAAGTAGATGATAATGCCTTGTTTTTAATGTCATTTCCACTGATAAAGATGACATCAACCTCTGATGTTGAACAATTTGATAGTGTCAAGTATGTTGGTAGTAACAGCATTCTTTTCTGAGTCTTCAGTAGGGGTGGCTGTAGTACATGCAGAAGCAGTTACCAGGATGCATTTCCATAGGAATTGCTTCCCAGGATGATGACTGAATGCACCAGGCTGATAACATTGTTAATTCCAAGAATCTTCGATTCAGAGTCCTGAGCTGTCTCCATCAGGATCTGAGGGAGATTGTGGTCAAGGTGAAGATGTTGGTTTGATATGCCTAGCACATGCTCCCTGCTGCTTCTCCCTCAGAAGGGCCTTGAAGCTTCAGTGAGGCTTCTTGCATATCTTGTGTGAGGCAGTATATTGACAGTTGGTGAGAATGACTGGTCCGTTTTCCACAGGAGTTGCTTCCCCACTTGTTGGCAGTAAGGTCTGGGATAAATGAAAGGATAGTGGTCTGGGAGGTGCTACCACTGCCAGGTCTCCTGTGCCTAATTGAAGGAATCCGTAGTTTTCACCAGACTGTCAAAGGGGTCCAACAGAAGAAAAAAAAAGATTAAGAACTCCTGAGTTAAACAGAGAATTTAATGTCCTCCTGGCCTGGACCTATATCTCAGTTTCTCTTTATCTCAATATTCTCTATATCTATATTTCTCTCTCTCTCTCTCTCTCTCTCTCTCTATATATATATATATATATATATAAAAATAATATATATATTCTATATCTCCTCTTGTTTCTTCACAGCTTTAAGCAAGTATTCAGCACATACTAAGTAATAAATAAAGCTATTTAATCAATCAATCAATAAACATTTATTAAGTACCTGTTATGTTCCAGGCACATAAGCTAAGTGCTTAATCATTGTGGTATATTTCATTTCTGAAGTTGTGTAGTTATCTGGTAAGATCATGGTTTCACTGAAGAGGAGAAGCAAGGGAGAGCAAGTGTGCTAAAGTCCTTGCAAGTATAGCACAGGGTTTAATGCCTAGCATTGTCATTCTTCCATTGGCATTGGAAACAGTAATTTTGGCCTAGGTTATTGCTGCCATTTCCTCTTTACTTCTTTGGAGGAAAGGTCCTATATTAATCTTCACAGGGGGACTACGCAGTATGCTTCAGGGCTTTTTATAGATCTTTTAAAATTGCATAATTACAAATGGAGCACATGGGTTCTTAATCAGTTATTCCCCACCTTCACAATATGAACCATCTACCTCTCTTTCTAGTTGTGCATATTTCTGATGAAATCTTTTATACAGATTCTCCTGCATAATCCTATGTTGGTAATATGTTGCAATTTATTCACTCTCACCATTTATCTCTCAATTGCTCATTGGACAGTCTACAACTATAAATCTTCAGAGATGGTGAAATTCAATGACTTGAAGTTATATAACATTATAAGAAGAATACACCAATTCTTCAATGGATCTGTGATATTATTGATATGGGACAGTCTTTCAGGACATATTAGAACTCTTCCATGCTTGGCTATTTGACTCTCTTCCTTGTCCTCCCATGATTCCATTGCAAGGGGTACATTTTCTTGACATTGCTTGGATACCATGTGGGTTGACCAGTTGTTGTTATCCATCTGTCACACAACATGATTGACTTGGTTTTTTCCCAGGTCATACTTTTTTCTTTTATGGCATCCTTTATACTGCTTCTCCTGTATAATTCCTTGTTTTCAATATTCTGTGGCTTACTCATAAGCAAAACACAACTCTCCACTTGCCCCGTGGTGATCCTTACCCTTAAATATTTGGGAGTTTTAATTTTTCTTCTCTCACAGCCACTTTTCTACTGGGAGGATATTGGTGTAAGAAAGATGGTACTTTGTTTCAACAAGAAGCTTGGGGTAGTAGGGGTGGTGATGTCAAAAAGGGCTTTTACAATTTCCCATAAGCAATCTAGTCTGTTCTAGTCCTTCTGGTGAATTCTTGGTCCAGTTCATTGTCTATTTGCAATGTATGACCTAAATCCATATAGTAATTGCTGATTCTGGGATCTCTTTCTATTCCAATGATCAATGTACCTAGCTTCATTTACTGTTCAGAGACAATATAGATTATCTACAAAGAAGGGAAAACATTTAATATGAACTATTCTTCTTGACTTTAAACTTCTTTATTTCTTGGCATGTGCAAAAATTTTGACATCCCTGAAAAAGGTTTTACTTTCCATAACATTCCCTCTCTGTAAGGCTATCATAAACCAGAGTATCATAAAAAAGGCCCTAAACTTGGAGTAATAGATTCTTGGTTCAAATCCCAGCTACCTATGTGACCTAGAACATCATTTAAACTCTTTGGGTCTCTTTTTTCTCATCTATAAAATGAAAAAAATGACTGGAACATTTCTAAATCCCTTCCGGCTCTAGACTGATGGTCCAAAATATGACATAGAAAGCTTTTGCATGAAATTAAACAAAATCAACACATTTATTGTCCATTCGACTGAATATCAAAGTAGACCAGGTGTTTCTGTCCTTGAGATAATGTAACTGCAGTGGCTACAAGAAGTTTGTCAAGATAATAATTTCTTTAAGAAAAATTAATCTATTTTTATGTGAATATTCTTAGTAAATCTAGAATTTATTTTATTTCATTTGGAGTAGGGGTTTACTGAAAGTCAGAGCATATGGACTGAAAAAGTTTGGGACCTTCTGGCCTAGATGATAAGCATCCTTCTTTTACTTGCCTTTTCCTCTATGGATGGTTAAAGCAAACTCTTCCGAATACTTACGATTATCATTTATAGGAGGCTCTGTAGTCTTTCAGGGTTTGATGAAATCACAATGATTTCATAAACAAACAGGAACTTTTGGAGGACCTCGCTATCTCTAGCAGGTGTTCTCAACCTTTCTTGTCTCACAGACCTCTTTGACAGTCTAGTGAAGCCAACAGATCCCTTTTCAGAATAATGTTTTTATAATGCATAAAATAAAATGCTTAGGCCTAGAAAGGGGACTAATTATATTTAAAAAGTTATATGTTCATATTTATATTGTATACATTGCATGTATATTGCATATATATATACTTAAATATTATGTGTGAATATGTGTATGTGTGTGTATGTATGTATGTGTATGTGATCTATCTATATGTCGATTAACCCTGGGTTAAGAATCTCTCATCTATAAAGACTCATTTAACTATGACTCTTAAACAGACCTTCTTCATGACAGTGGTTAATACCTTTGGCAAATATATGTCCATTGTTTAGTTTTGACTTGATCTTTATAATTAGAAGATCACTAAACCTAGTTAGCTCTATTTCTATATTCTTCAAGAAATCTTGTGTAATTTTTGATGTATGCATTGAAAACACTTTGTTGGAGAGAGCCTTTTTAGGTGGCATTTTGCTCTACCAAATCAAGTGTTTTTAACAAATTAACAAAAAATAATCATAGTGGGATTTTATGTCATCTACATTTTTTCAGCAATTGCATAATGTTTAAGACTTGGACTATTGTGGACTCCCATTTGGCAAATTTGTCTGTTTTCTTCTAATGCTCTCATTGAGGATGTCCTCCAGTACTCTGTAGATTGTTTCAATAAAAATTTTCATATATATGGAAAAGCATACATATGAATTCATAATTAATGATATTTATACTTATATTTAATGATAGCAGCTTTTTTTTGTTATAACAAAGTGGCCTACATTTTCCCCCCCAGCCTTTTTCTATCCTTCAGATGGGAGATTGATGCCTGAATACCCTCAAAATTTTTTCCCTTCCAACATAAATCTTCTTTGTGTATATTTAACCTAGTCCAGCTCTCCATCTTAATTTCTCTTGGTCCCAGAGATCATCCATCCATTCCTTCCATCTTTCCACAGATGAGGAACCTGAGGCCCACTGTTTATCGGAATAGGGACGACACTCACTGCCAAATCTTTCTCTTTCAAAATAAGACTCAAACAAAACTCTCTAAGCAACACACCAGCTGGCTCACACATCACTTGTAGATTTGTCTCTTTGATCAAATGCCTAAATTGATATTTCTCAGTCTTTGTTTATATTAATAAGCCACCTGAGTCACTGAAGAATTTCATTTTTTCTCCTATTAAGTCCAACAACATACAAAACAGCTATTCTGTTTCTTTTATTCATCAATGTTATCAATCTATGGAGAAAAAACCTAAACAAACCAACCAAAAATCTATCAGTTTGGTTCAGTTTATTTCCTAAGAGTCCTTGGCTCCATATTTTCCACTAATGGAACCATTGTTCTCTCCTGTTTCTTTCCAAATGCATATTTCATTATTTTTCTTAAATTGAAACAGGTTTTCAAGAAAATAATTTCCAGTCTCATTCAAAGCATCTGAAAAATCAGTGCCAATTCCCTTTAAAAAAATCTTCATTTCTAAAATTTCAGAAATAATGGCAAATTAATCATATACAAATACATACTATAAAGGCTCTATTAGAATTAAATCTTCAATGGTGAGTAAAATGCTGACATTTTGCTTAACAGCCAAGCAAATAAGAAGGAGAGGCAAGATGGTCAGCATTATTAGTCCTTGAGTCAGTGTCCTTGGGATTAAAATATATAAAATGAATACCTTCAGGACTTGCAGTTTATTCTAGAGAATCAGTAGTGTTATTATGTAGGAAAAAAAGTCCTGGACCAGAAGTCTGATGCCATGTGTTGCTGTAGGCACTAGCTCCAATGCTTATAAGCCATGGGATCAAGGTCCCATGAGTTATTATCCTCAGTTTTTGTCGTCTGTAAAATAAAGATAAAAATATTTGCCCTTTCTGCCTTACAGAGCTCTGAAATATAAACTGTTATTATTGAGGGTGCTATTATACTTGATCAATACATATTCTATAAAGATATTTTAAAGAGTACCTGCACTGTTTTCTCCAGAAGTTTTTGCAGCATGTTTTATTTATTGGATGGGTGGGAGGCTGAACCAATGATTTTATCAGTGGAGAAACTCCCACCATGAGGACAGATCAGCAAATCATCTGTAACTTATATTCTTAAGAAAATTATCTGGGCAATTAAGAGAGATTAAATGACTTGTCCA
>NW_020949613.1:25545673-25677192 GCF_900497805.2 Vombatus ursinus
ACACACACACACACACACATATATACACATTCTAAATATATATAGATATGTATCACATATATACATGCATATACATTTACACTTATACCTTAGAAGCAGGATCCCATGAATCTAGGTTTTTCTGATTCTGAGACTGGCTATCTACCATGCTTTTAGATGATTCAGTGGATACTGTGCTGTGCCTGGAGTCAGAAAGACTCAGGCATTATTAGTGTGTGACCCTGGGCAAGTCACTAAACTTTTGTCTGCCTCAGTTTCCTCAACTGTAAAAAGGAAATCTGAATATCACCCACCTTGCAGGGTTATTGTGAGACTCAATTGAGATAATATTTGTAAAGTGCCTAGCACAGTGCCTGGCACACAGTAGTTACTTAACAAATGCTTATTCCTCATACATTGTTGGTAGAGTGGTAAACTCTCCATTTTGGAGAGCAATTTGGAACTATGCCCAAAGGGCTATAAAAATGTGCATACCCTTTCACCCAGCAATGCCACTTTTAGGGCTGTATCCCAAAGAGATCATAAAAATAGGAAAAGGACCCTCATGTACAAAAATATTTATAGCAGTTCTTTCAAAGAATTGGAAATTGAGGGGATGCGCATCAATTGGGGAATGGCTGAACAAGCTGTGATATATGAATGTAATTGAATACTATTGTCCTATAAGAAATGATGAGCAGTCAGATTTCAGAAAAACCTGAAAAGACTTGTATGGACTGATGCTGAGTGAAGTGAAGGAGAACATTGTACATAGTAACAGCCACATTATGTGATGACTAACTTTGATAGGCTTAGCTCTTCTCAGCAATTCAAGGATCTAAGACATTTCCAAAAGTCTTAAGACAGAAAATGCTATCCACATCCAGAGAAAGAACAATGGAGTTTGAATGCAAATTGAAGCATACTATTAGCTCTTTTTTTTCTCCTTCTGCTTTGTTTTGTTTCTTCTTTCTTGTGGTTCCTCCTATTGGTTTTAATTCTTCTTTACAACATGACTAATGCGAACATATGTTTAACAGGAATGTATATGTAGAGCCTATATCAGATTACACACCATCTTGGGGAGGAAGGTCAGGGGGGAGAGGGAGAAAATTTAAAACTCAAAAGCTTATCAAGTGAATGTTGAAAACTAAAAATAAGTAAAAAATTTATAGAAAAATAAATGCATATTCCTCCTCTTCTTATGTTATCCTATCTCTTGGGTTTCTTTTTTTATTTAAATAATCCAAAAACATAGCTTATGTCTTTCCTCTTAATTCTTGACCTGACAATGGGCATCACACTCTGATTTCTGCCACATTACTCATAGATACAGAGGCAGCTAGCCCTCATAGAAACCTGCCAATGTAATATATCAAGATGTTTTGAAATAGAGCTGACAAGATGTTGTGGCAAGGAATGACCCTTGACTTAATGCCGTTTGACAGCAGATATCAACCTCAGGTACAGCAAAATCAATTAAACGTAGTTGGTTTGTGATCAACTGTATCCTGATAAAACATAAATACACATACATTCATACAAATATATATACACACATACATACATGTGTGTACACAAATAAATACAACCATATACTATATATATTTCAGTTCTGGGCACAGAAACCCTATTCTTCAAGTTTTTGATTTTTGACAGCTTGCACTGCCAACTTGATCAACCTGGGTTAGTATCCAGGCATTAATATAGATGTCAGACAACTGAAAGCATCAGTCATCAGGTGTGTGTGTGTGTGTTTGTGTGTGTGTGAAGAAGATTCAGAGAAGCAAAAAGGAAATGTACAAAAACACAAGCTATACCTCATACTCAGCCACAATCAGTTCCTGAAATTCTACTTTCCTAAAAAAAAAAATCTCTTAGGAAATTCCTGAATGGCTTATTAAATGGTTTTGTGTTAGGTGGCATAATTTAGCCCACAGGGGTCATTGTTAGGCACCCTATGGTTTGACAGGCAGACTGGGGCTGTCAGATGGAGTCTCAGGGAAGCCACACACTTCATCATTTCAAGTATCCATATTATATGTGGCATTTATAGTTAAGCCCAAGGTGCCTCCATGTGAAACCGAGGTGTGTTCTACGACGGTGCACTTTCCAGTGACTGATCAATGGATAAGCAATTTACAAGGATGCTCAGGGGCTATAGTGTATGTGCTGCTAATAGACCTCTTTTAAAAACAGAAATATTGCCTCCAAGCAGGAAAATAACGTCTTGAAATACTACTCAGTTACAATGCATATGACTATGAATAGGATGTTAGTTTTTTGATTGCCTCACAAGAAAATTTAAAACTTCTTTGCAGTTTTTGTCCCTTAAAACAACAACAACAACAAACCTTCATCCCTATGTGTGACCTTAGGAAACTTATTCCACTCCTCTTAGCCTCATTTTTCTCATTTGTAAAATAAGGAGGCTATATTAGATGAACCTTTGTTTTAGTTCCAAAAATGAAATTTTTTCAGGTTTTTAATCTGATTGTTCTTATAAAATGATATGGGATTATTATTCGTATACTTACCAACAAGTATATTGGGGAAACAGAGAGGTCATTACTATGGATCCTAGTCATTCTGAATTTTCCAACTTATATGCCATGTGTAGGAAACCATATAAGTAAAAGGCATTAACTCAGTCAATAAGCATTTATTAAGAGCTTACTCTGTGCCAGGGAAGTCAAATAACAAGATATGAGAGACAAAAGTATCATATTTCTGAGTTGTTTGCTCAGTAGACTACTCTATGAAGTTGTAAAAAAGATGTTTTATTTTTTCAGCTTGAATGACAGCCTTACACCTGTCTCTTCGTTTCAAAAAGCATCCTTTTGTAAAGAAATATCAGAGATTGAATGTGTGACATGTTGTTTGATGATGTTTAATTTATGCCTGATTTTTCATTAAATATTGCTGTCACTTCCCAGTGGATCTCAGCCCTTCCCGTTCCCCCTCTCCCTGCTGCATCTCGTGGTAGAGTAGAAAGACTGCTGTGTTCAGAGTGAGAAATCTTAGGTTTAAAAGTTATTTTTACATGTAACTGGGGAAAAATAAAATACTAAATAATAATAATAATGATAATAAAAATGATAAAAGAAATTCTGTGTTCAGGCTTTGTCACATAACTTTTGTAACCTTGGACAGTCTCTTCCCTTTTCTGAACTTCATTTTCTTTATTTGTGAAATGAGGGGCTTATACTGGATGAGTCTTAACCTACTCGGCAGTTGCTTTCAGCTCTTAATTTATGGTCCTATGCAAATGATTTGTGAAGTACTTACCGAAGTGTCAAATTAGCAGAAGATATTTCACACTAGAAGAATGTAATCGACAGAAAATTCTAACTTGAGTTGTTTTATGAAGATTCCTCAATGCAAATGTTCCATTTGCCCCTAAGTATTACCCTTTTCTTTTACTTTAGCATATTAAGAGAAGGATAAAGACAATCCTAACAGCTTCAGATTTATATATAGCTTTGGTCAGGTCAACAATACTACTAAGAATGCCCATGGTGGGTTCACAGATGGTTTTGTCTTATGTCCTTCCCAGATTCTCACTAGACTTTTCTTTCATGGGAGAAGTTTATATTTTGGATATTACCCTTTCATTATGTTGTCCTCTTTGGACTAAGCTTCATTCAAAAATATATTTTGATTATGTAGTGTTGCAGGTGCTGGCTCTGAGGAGAATCAAAGATGAAATAAGATGTGCTCCTTGCCTACAAGAAACATAACATCTAATAGGGTTGAAATAAAACATGAACAACAGCATATAAGAGCAAACGAATGATTTTATTGGAGCTCCGAATGTGGACACTCCCTCTGTCAATGCAAACCAGCACTTCCTCTTCAACTTAGAGTCTTTTGATGAAAAAAACAAAAAACAAAAAGAACCAAAAAACCAAAACATAACAAAAAAACAACTCAGCTTTGTTTTTATAAATGTAATGAAGATACTTTGAATGTCTTCATCCAAGCCATTGATAAAAATGTTAAGCATGAGAGAATAAAGAGTTTAGTCTACTGACATACTACTTATGGATCTCACTTCTAGTAGATAGCTGTTGTTGTTGTTTGTTATTGTAGTTGATCCTTTGTTCTCAAAGAGGACCAATGATATCAGGAGAGCAATGTCTTGACTTGCAAGTGAATAGTAGATAGCTATCCCATTAATATATCCTGGACCTGATTTTGCTCAACCAGATGAAAATTCACCTAAGTTATGACTTAAGTCACAATTATTCATCTCATCCATAATGGTATTGTATAATGAGAGATTCTGTCAAAAATCTGTTAATATTAATATATCACATCTGTAGCACTGTTCAGCTGTTACAGGCAATTAAAAAACAACCAGTCAACTAATCTTGTGGAAAACAACAACAAAATAATTGGAGTTATTTTTGCATGATTTGCTCTTTGGGAAGCGATTCTACATTCTAATAATCTGCATTTTTTCTCAAGTGCTCACAAATAGCCCCTTCCAGAATAATACTGTAGGTTATTGGTAAAAATCTGATAGTTTCTAGAGTCCACATTTTTATCCATTTGGGAATATGAGGACAATATTTCATCTTTCTTCTTCCTACTCTCCATTCAGGAGATCATCTCTGTGATTATGTCCTTATTTTAAGGGTCTCATTGAAAGAGTTGGAGAAATTATGAGGCACTCATATCCATTTTCCAACACTTCTTGGCAAATGTCCTCTAAATGGAAAGTGCTATTAAGTAGGAGGTCTTACATTAAAGGGGTTCTCAATCTTTTTTTATATCAGATAATTGACATTAATGGGGGGAGAAATGCAGATTGGGGTTATGAACACTAATATTTTAGAAAAGACATTTTCTATTCCTTAGGGATACCCCTAGAATTCTGAGGGGACTGGTAGCCTTACTCTGGGGACCTGACTCTCAGTGTTAATATAGGATGAGAGACTAAATACAGGGGCTGTATGCGCTACATTTGTTTTAGGAAAGGAGTTACCAAAATGGAAGTTGTACCTTCATTGTATGGTTTCATTATACAATAAGTAAAAAGCTTGTCCATCACTTAACCTTGCTTCTAAAGGTAGAAAATCATATATCTGTAGTATCTTTAACTTAAAGGTGGGACACAGCAATCACAACAAAATAAAACAAAACAATAACAACAAAAAACAACGCTCTGGCTAAATCTACCCAGAAGAGTTTTTGCTTGCTTCCTGTAGGACTGTAGTTTTCCAGTGCAGTATTTGATGGTGTAAACACTAGATGACACAGGCAAGTAAGGTAGACTGAGCTGTCAATCATCCATTTCATGATGTGGGTCATGACTCCATATGGAGTCACAACCCCACAGTTTAAGAAGTGCTGATCAGGAATGGAAAAAAGTTTAAGATGCCCTGAGTTAGAGGGCCTATCTGAGCATATCTGGAAACTCAAGTCCCACTCCTTCCACTTGGTAGAGCTGCCTTAGCTTTACCTCATTTTGCAAAAATATGATTTTCTTTTCAAATACAGCATGCTCTTCATTACAGGGGAAAAAAGTGGTATCTACCTGAGCTTGCTCACTCCAAGATTGGGCCTTTTCTGGCTCTCCTGTTTTTAAACTAGAAGTTCCCAGGTCTCACACGATTTTTCCCAGGCTTACGAAAACTAGTAACAGACTTCTCATTGTTTCCTAATGATTCCAGATCCCCAGTCTAACTCTTTTCCTCTGAGCCAATTATTTAGTTTCTAAAACTGATAATCATGCTCTTTCTCTTCCTTTTGTTAATATATAGGAGCAATAAGCAAAATCTGACAGCTTGGGTGTATGTTGGCCAACATTTTTATTAACTATTAAAAGCTCAGAAATAGATGCACACATTTAAAATGCAAGATCTTTGTGAACATGGACTGCTTTTCTTTTTGCTTATATTTATATCCCCAGTACTTAGCATAGTGCCTGGCACATTTTGAGTATTTAATAAATCTTTCCTTTTTCTCTCTCTTCCTAAGTACTTAATATATGTTCCTTTCCTATTTCCTCTCCTCTCCTCTCTTTTCCTTTCCTCTCCTCTCTTCTTCTTTTCTTTCCCTCTCCCTCTTCTCTCTCCTTCCTTCTTCCTTTCCTTTCTTCCATTTTGGAGCTTCATTATCTTTTTGTAAAGCTAAATAGTGCTATAAGAAGTCTTAGAAACTTTTTTGATGATTAGTTAGCACAGGTGGTGAGTAGAATAGAGCAAATACAAGTCTCAGAAGAAAAGGTTGATATATTTTCCATTTATGGAAAAGCAAAACAAAGCAAAAATGATTTTTTTAGTGTCTGTGTGTGTGAAAACACAAATGAAGTGAAACAATCACTTCATCAATACTATTGTTCAGTGTTGCCTATGGTTAGTAGAAAGAGCACTAAATTGGAAAATAGAAGACCTAGATTCAAGTCTTTTTTTTTCATTTAATTGTTAGAATGTGAGCTTTTTGAGGGCAGAGAATTTGTTTTTGCCTTTCTTGTATTCCCAGCACTTAGCACAGTGCCTGACACATTGTAAACACTTAGTAAATGCTTGTTGATTGACTAAATGTCCAGTACTGGTCTCAGAGGAGAGAACTGCTCATTGGAGTATGTGTTTATTTTTCATCATTTCTGTTGAGAGTTCTGCTTTGTTTTCTTCAAACTACCAATAAAATGTTCTTTGTGTTTGGTGAATCTCATGTTTGCGAGGGAGTTGGTGATTACATGTTGTGTAGTGTCATATAGTGAGTCTCCCACATCTTCTGGTTGGTGAATATGAACCAGAGAGGCGAGAAAAACCTCCCAAGGCTACATGAGGCCCTTCATATTATGTGGAAGCATCTGATAAGTGGGTTACATATGTGTTTGCCTTGTAAACTCTAAAGCAACATAAAAAATGTTAGTTATAATTCTTACTTGAAATAATTAAAAAAAAACCAAACCAACCAATTTTCACCTGGGATAACAGGTAGAAGAAAAAAAGTAAACCTTTTAAACTGACTTTATTATTTATTACACTTGCTTAGGTGACACAGAGCATCCTGCTGGTACTTTCTAGAAGAAAATATAATTTATCATTATTAACACTAGGAGCTTAAATAGTAGGGAAATAGAGGGTGTCTTTCTTCTCTTAGGTTAACTATTCCATCTGTTCCCTATGTCCCATTCCTTTACTGCTACTGAGGGACCTACTTCTCATCCTAAACTCATTAATTTCCAGTGGGCCTAATGCCTCTACTAGCCTATTTCCTACTGTTAAATGTCCTCAGATCTCTTTCATCTTAGGGAAAAAAAAACATGAAAAGAAAAAGCTCTTCCCCCACCCCAAACAAACCAGAAAATCCCTATACTTGATCTTGTTGCTATTTTGGCTTCTATGCATTTTCTTTCCTTTAATCAACCAATAAAAAATATTTATGATGTGCTTATGTGCCAGACACTGAGGATACAAGTGCAAAGAATGAAGCAATATCCACTTGAAATGAGGTTACATTCTATTTGAGACACAAGTAAATATTACATATATGTCATAAATGTGAAGTAAATAAATGCAAGTATATACACAGTAGTTAAATACAGGTAGTTTGGGAGGATTAGCACTTGAGGGAGTAGGCAAAGAAGTCATACAGAAGATTGTGCTTGAACTTCATTTTAAAGGAAGAGAGGGACTATAATGAGGCAGAGGTAAGGAGTGGGGAGAAATTACAGTCAAGGGGACAGCCTTCATTTAACTGTTAATTTTCTTTTAAAACATTTATTTTAATTAATTAGTCAATTAATTTCTAGTTTTCAACATTCACTTCCATAAGATTTTGAGTTCCAAATTTTCTCCCCATCTCTCCTCTCCCCCCACCCCAAGACAGCATGCAATTTGATATAGGCTTTACGTATACATTCATATTAAGCCTATTTTCATATAAGTCATGTTGTAGAGAAGAATTAGAACCAATGAGAGAAAAAATATTTATTAAAAAACATTAATTCATACCTTTTGGTTTTTACACTATAATCATTTACCAATAACACCACCAACTCAAAAAAGTCAAGGAAAACAAACTGACAAGATGATAAGGTCTGTCAAATATGCAATATTTAGCATCTGTGATCCCTCTCATCTCCACAAGAGGAGGTTTTCCTTTGGAAAACAGGGCATTGCTTTTACTCTGACTTCAGTTACTTTCCTTTACATAATTGTGGTCTTTGTGTGAGGTAGCTAGGTGGCACAGTTGATTGAATACTGGTCCTGGAGTCAGAAAGACAAGAGTACAAATATGGCCTTAGACAGTTACTAACTGTGTAACCTTGCATAAATCACTTAACTTTTGTTTGCCTCAGTTTCCTCAACTGTAAAATAGGGATAACAGCACCTATCTTCCAGAGCTGTTGTGAGGATCAAATGAAATATTATTTGTAAAGTGCTTAGCACAGTGCCTGGCATATAGTAAGTGTTATATAAATTCCACTATTCCCTTCCCCTTGTGTTTCTCTAGGATAAATTAGAATTTTTTTTTTTGGCATTTAAAGTTCTTCACAACCCAGCCAAGGGGTGAGGAACCTGTGGCCTTGAGGCCACATGTGGTCCTCTAGATCCTCAAGTGTGGCCCTTTGATTGAATCCAAATTTCATAGAACAAATCCCCTCAATAAAAGGATTTGTTCTATAAAACTTGGACTCAGTCAAAAGGCCACACCCAAGGACCCAGAAGGCCACATGTAGCCTCTAGGCCACAGGTTCCCCACCTCTGATAGCCCCTTCCTATCTTTCTGGTCTTTGTACACATTACTCCCCTTGTCATATTCTCCAGGTCAGCTTGATATCTATCACAGAATACTTGACCTCCATTCTCTGGGTCTTTGTACCGAACATTTCCTAGGCCTGGATTGCTCCTCTCCTCAACTCCCATGTTTTAGAGTCCATGTATTCTTTCAAGATTCAGCTCAACAGCCACCTTCTGTACAAAGCCTTTACTACCTTCTCCCACTCTCTGGATGCTATAGTTTGTCTCCTATCTACTTTGAATCTTTACATGACTATTTATGTATATATCTCCAAATTAGAATGTAAACTCCTTGAAAGAAGGCACTGTTTTTGCTTTTTTTTTTTTTACCCACATTGGTTAGCACAGTGCTAGGTATATAGGGAGTGCTTAATAAAAACTTATTGACTGATTGATTTTCCTTGACCTTCTTCGGATTTTTGCCCAGTTGTGAAAATGGTTCAGTAACTTCTCAGCTGGAAGCTTCTTGAGCAAGTGGTCTTTTTCAGATTTCTCCATTTCCTCACCTATTTCTTACTTAACCCTTGGAAATCTAGTTCCTACTCATACCATTTTATGGAAGCTTTTTTCTCTACTACCAATGACCTCTTTCTTGTCAAACCAGTGACCTTAGCTCATTTTTCATTCTCCTAAATCCATCTACAATACTTAACACTAATTATGGTTGCTTCCTCCTTAATACTCTCTCTTTTTTTTGGCTTTCATGACACTTTATTTTCCCTAATTTTTTCTCATCCTTTTCTCATCATTCTTTCTCAGTCATTCCTCTACTCTCTGTTTGTGGGTACTTGTTGGAAGTCAAACTTTGGCCCCATGCTCTTCCTTGATATTTTCCCTCTGAATTGGACTCTCACAGCTTCTACTCTGAGCTCTGTGATTAAAACTGGAATTCTGGGATTGCTTTTGACTATTTGCCACATTACTTAAGACTCCTTACTATCCTTCCTGTAACTCAGACTTCTTGCCTTCCCCTTTAATTTTTTTGAAGAGGTTGAGATTAAGTGATTTGCCCAGGGTCACACAGCTACTAAGTGTCTGAGGCTGGACTTGAACTCATGTCCTCCTAACTCCAGGACCAGTGCTCTACCCACCATGTCACCTAGCTGCACCTTTAATTTTAACCATTTTTTTCTTAACAGAGTAGTTCATATATCCATCACAGAAAAGGTCAGAAAATCCACACTCTTCAGAAACACCAATATATCCATTGGCATAACAATCACCAGCATAATACTGCTTTAATCATATTCTCCTTAGTCCTTATTACAAACCCTGTGCTTCACTTAAACTGGTATCCTTTCTGTTCAATGAAAATGTTTTGTCTCTACCAGAGGTTCCCAAAGATACCATCCTGTGAGGTGCAGTGGAACAATGGGGGAAAGGTAGTAGCCTCTGGTGCAATTGGGGGGTGTTGAATAAAAATGAGGAGGTGCTGGAAGCATAAGGAAAGAAGATGAGAAAATCTTGAAAAATCATGTGTACATGTTTCATCTATCATATCACAGTTAAAGTCATGGTGATTACATTGTTTACCAAATAAACACACAAAATGCAAGTTATAACTGATCAGTGATCAAGTCTGCTGTCAAGTCTTCAGAAACAAGCATTGGCAGGTGACCATGTCACACATATTGGGAAGCCCAGCACGCATAGCAGGAATATGTGCATGTAATGACTTACTTATAATATGATCCTATATGGTTACATGACAGAATATTGTGTCATCAAAATTTCAATGCTGGAAAAAAACAACACAATTTAAAAATAATTTATTCAATTTAAGATGTGTCATTAAAATATTTTATATTTTTTGAAATGATATAACTTTCAAAAAAAACCATTAAAGGGTTAAGGAAAATAGATTTCTAGGAGGATGCTGAGTAATTTTTTTAAAGGGGGCAGTAGATCAAATAAGTTTGGGAGCCTTTGGTCTAAGCTTTGGCTAATGATGCTTCTATTTCTCTAGTGCCCTCTCCTGAGTCTGTACCTATCCAAACTCTTCTGGTCCTATCTTTCTATATGCCCTACCCTTTTCTGAATTCCATAGCACTCATGACCTTCAGTACTCAATTGGATACTTAATCATGTCTTTTGTTTCAGCACTTGGATAGCTCCCAGAAAGTACAGCTTGTATTTCCTTCTTTAGCCAGCAAGGTGGCACAATGGGTAGAACATTGGGGCCTGCAGCTAGGAAGACCTGAGTTTAAATCAAATCTCAGACACTTACTTGCTGTAAGAATCTGCAAAAGTCACTTAACTACTGCCTGCTTCAGTTTTCTCAACTACAAAATTGGCATAATAAGAGCGCTAACCTTCTAGGGGTGTTGAGGATCAAAGGAGATAATGTGTGTAAAGTCCTTAGCAAAACACCTAGTACGTAGTAGCTGCTTCATAAATACTTGTTTCCATCCTTCCTTTTGAAAACCTCAGAGTATATAGCACCATACTATGAACACAGTAGCATTCAGTAGGATAATAACACCCCCAACTCTGAGCAGGAAGAGATTTTGACAGTTACCTGGTCCAACCTCCTCTTTTTATAGATAAGGAAATTAACTCAGAGAGGTTAACCCAGGGGTGGGAAATCTGAGGCCTCAAGGCCACATGTAGCCCTCTAGGTCCTTAAGTGTGGTCCTTTGAGTGAATCCAAAATTCACAGAATTTTGGCCTCATGTGGCCTCGAGGTCACAGGGTCCCCAACTCTGGGTTAAACTGTTTGATTCAAAATCCAGCACTCTGTTCCCTATACCAATATGCAACCTGCTGAATGAATGAAATGATCAAAATGAGGGTGAAAGAGAGAAAATAAGACAGCATTATGTTTGAAGTGGCAATCTTTGGACCACTTTTTCAGAAGTCTACACATGATGTACAGTAGATTAATTAAGATTCCTTTCCTATAAATGTTACATTTCAGTTCAGGCCTTGCTGGAGCCTTTGATTTATTGTTAAAGCACCCCTGGGATAAGAAGCTTGCCAGATCATTTTCATTCTAACCACAAACGAGGAAGAAAATGGTTATAGTAAAGAGCTAAGGGGTTCATTGTCTGGAAATGCAAAGACTTAAGATGTAATGTAGTAGCAAGAGTCATTTCTCCTAGCCTTGAATAAGAAAGATTTCTTCCTAATTTTGCATGAGATTAGAGGAAGGTTGGCCTTCTGTTTGAACCGGGAACATACTACTTATCACCTTGAGCAAGTTAGCTTATCTTTCTGAGCAAGGGTATCCTCCAATGTAAAATGAGGGAGGTGAACTAATCAGTTTCAAAAATCCCTTTCAGTTCTGCCTTTATTATTTGTTGAAGGGCTGCAATTTGAGGGGAAGAAAGAGTAGGTGGTGAGAGGCCTGATATGGGATGGGAAGGAAGTGAAGGACAAAAAGTAATTCTAGAACCTGGGTTCACTATTGCTACATTGAACAAATGGATTACTGTCCCAGGCTCAGCAGTTTCTGCATGAGACCCTTTGGGTAAACTTGACAATTGATACAGAATTTCATCTGTTTCCCACTTGATAAGACTCCTAAGTTTTATATACAAAAGCACGGACTCCACTTCTTCATAATAAATGTATTACTTTGCTTGTTCCATCAATTTTCTTTCTGTTCTTTGTTCACTGGACTTCTGATGCTTTTACTTAGAGGCAATAGTCTTCATGCATTATATTTACTCATAGGTTTATGCCATAGGTTTATAGTGTTTAAAGCTAGAGAAACCTTAGAGAGTATCTAGTCTAATCCTCTCAATTTACAAATGTGGACATTAAGGTCCAGAAAAGGGAATTGACTAGACCAAGACTTGACCAAAACCATGTAAGTCAGAAGTAGCAGAACTAAGATTTGCAAGTCCTATGACTTCAAATCCAACACTCTTGTTTACTGTTTTCTACCATACCACATTCTGTATGTACAATATTTTAGTTTTTTAGCAAAGTAGTACATTATAATTAAAATAAAATCCACACTATATATTTAGGCATTGGTTCTGGCAGAGGAGTTCAGCTGAAAGGAACCCCTTGTTAATAAGGACACAAGTTTGCTCTCTCCCCAAGGGCCTATTAATTTTATTTAAAGTACATTTCAGTTATGTTTAAGGTTTACTAAATATATTCATGGGAGAAAGCAAAAGCACATATTTTCAATGCAAATAATTGATTCGTATTGCTGTATGGAAGAAAGACCTAAAGCAACATAGCCCCTGAAGAATTGAAGATGAGCCATGCATAGAGGGCAAAGGAAAGGTGCATGATGGGTGTGGACAGGCTGCAACAGATAGCCAAGTAATTTCAAAGAAGAATGGGAGTAATGGATTTCTTTAAAGAATCATATGCCAGAGAGAAAAGATGGGTACTTCATGATGTCAGGAGAAATTGAAGATCTCCAGTGCACTGGGGAGACCCACTGTTGGCTATGTTTTGGGATGACATGAATGAGAGTAATACAGGATAGAAAATTACAGACAGTTTGCTATCTATATGGTGAGAGGAAAGTCTCCAATCAAGGGAGGAAGTGGAAGGCAATAAGTATTTAAATAGTGATCACTTTGTGCTAGGGCACGGTGTTAAGAGCTTTACAAATATCTCATTTGATCCTCACAACAATGCTGTGCTGTTATCCCCATTTTACAGTTGAGGGAAGTGAAGCAAACAGAAGTTAAGTGACTTGCCTGTAGTCACACAGCTATATTTGAACTCAGGTCTTCCTGAATCCAAATGGAGATCCATTTGGGTATCTGAGTAAGTTTTATTAAGGTCTTTTGTTTTTACACATTACAACTATTTCTCAACATGCTTCATTTTCCCCAATGAAACTTGGCTAGTAGCAATGTAAGACAGATAAGCAAAACCAATCAACATAGTGGCTGTATTTGTTTGTGTACCACATTCCTCAATTCTACCTTTCTACAAAGGTGAGGGAAGTGTATTTTCTTATAATGTTTTCTTAGCCCAAGACTGATAAATAGGTTAATCAGAGTTAATCTGTCTTTTAAGTGTTATTTAATGCACATCACTGTTTACACCATGTTTTAGGTTCTGTTTATGTCACTTAATGTTAGTTTATATCTGGCTTCCCAAAATTTTCTGAATATCTTATATTTATCATTTCTTAAAATACAATAATATTTTCTTGCATTCATCTATGCCCACAACTTATTCAGCTATTCTCTTATCATTGGTATTGGTTATTATTTTCACAAAACACATCTAAACTCCACAGTTGCTTGCCATGGAGTTTTTTTGGTTAGAAAAATGACTAGAAGTTATAAATAAATCCCTGTAAATTTCTTACCACTCCTGGGAAAAAAGGTCAAAACCTATGTCCTACTGATGGGAGTAGATCAATGGTATCATCTCAGGATGGAACAAAATAATTAAAAGTTTCATCTATAGCATGAACATGACTCAGAATATGCTCTAGATTAATGCTAATTGGATTTTCCAGCTATTTGATTAATTTCTTTAATTGTACTCCATCTGCTTGACTGAAGAGTTTTCCTTGCATAATTCTTATACAAAAGTATTTTGGGAGATAAGAATCTTTGCAGGAAGCCCTCCATTTGTTTTTGTTTTCTCTACTTTAGGAATTGTTCCAGTAATGCATTAGGAAACAAAACAAAATGAGAAAAGTTAGGTTAGTAGTCTCTTCTGTATTTGTAAGAATGCATATCTTTTTTCATTAAATATTTAAAGTTGTGAGTGCTCATTTTTTATTATTACAATCTTGGGAAAGTGAAACTTGTTTTCTATATTTTTGCTTTGAGAGGTAATGTTTTTAAAGCACATCTGTAACCTTCCCCAGTATGTTCTACTGTAATGATTACAAGTCAGTGAAGAAAGGCAAGATCACTGAGTGTAAACAAAAACTAGACAGGTGGTCATTACTCAAGTCAATGATGTTCTAAGATTTTATTTGTGAGAGAGTTTGCCTTTTTTTAAAGCTACATGTTAACTGTAACCATTCCTAGAACCTGGCTTCCAAGATCAAATGAGCATAACTAAAATGATCTGGGAAATTTCATATTTATCACTTGATAAAAGGCATAGTGCAAAGGCCAATGGAGATCATTCCAGAAAGAGGAATTTCATAGACATCAGAAACCTTCTAGTACAACCCATACCAGAAAATCATCCCTTCTCACAACATCCTCAGCAAATGGTTATACAGTCATTACTTGAAGACCTTATCTGAGGCTGAAACTATTGCCTCCTAAAGAATCCCCTTTTGGCCAGCTGTAATTGTTAACGTGGCCAGACATTTACCCTGAATTAGCTGCTTTGTGACTTCCACCTATTGCTCCTAGTTCTTCCCTTTGGGGTCAGACAGAAGAAATTTAATTCCTCCTTTACATGACAATCCTTTAAACACCTGAAAACAGATATCCTCTCTACAATCTCCCCACCCCCACTATAGTTTTTCCTTCACCAATTCCTTCAACCAGTTCTTGTGGCCATTCATCATACTGGTTGCCCTCCTCTGGATACTCTCCAGCTTATCAATGTTCTTTCTCTGCTGTGATGCCCAGGACTGATTATAATACTTGACTGTGGCCTGACCAAGGCAGAGTAGAGATGTATTCCTTATTCCTGTAAGCTAGTCTCTTAATGCTGCCCAGGAAAACATTAATCGTTTTGGCTTCCACATCAGTACCTTTGTACTGGCTGTACCCTATGCCTGAGTTCATAGTCTACCAAAACCCTCAGATTTTTTTTTCAGATAAACTATTTCATAACCAAGTCTTGTGCTTCTAAAGTAAAATTCCTGAACCCAAGTATAAAACCTTTTATTTTTCCTTATTAAATTTCATCTTATTAGATTTAGCCCAATATGTTGACCTATCAATATCTTTTTGGATCTTAACCAATAGTTCACTATACTATCCTTCCCAGATTTGTGTCATCTGTAAAGGTAGTAAGCATGATGCCTATTTTCCTTTCAGCCATCTAGACTTTCATGTCAGGAAGTAATTTAGCATGGGATGCTTATTCTATTAAAATATTTCAGCACCGTGGAATCCTTCTTCCTTCATCTTGGGAACATCTTAGTGCTAACTGGTCAGAAAGACACAAGTTGATTCTGGCTTAATGGGAGAAAGAGGTGACCTTAATCCAGGGTAGGGGTTCTCAAACTTTTTTATGTCCTGGATGCTTTTGGCTGTCTGGGGAAGCCTATGGACTACTGAATAATGTTTTTAAGTGAATAAAATAAAATGCACAGGATTGCAAAGGAAGCAATTGTATTGAAATATAGTTTAAAATATGTTTAAGAGTTTATGACCCCAAGAACAGACCTCTTTTCTGTGTAATATGTTGTGTCAATTCATTGTAGAGCATAGCTTCAAAGACATAATGAAGAACACTGATGTGACCCCACTGATTTCATAATTACCTGGGAAATGGGATGATTCCCAGCACCTAAAATAAATTCTCAGTATATATGTTTCATTTGATAATCTGACTGGTAATTTTAATTTTTGATGAGAGCCATAATGACAAACCTATAAATCCTTTATGGCAACAGTGCTGAGCATGTAACTAGTTGCTGTTGTTTAATTTCAGTTGTATCTGACTCTTTGTGACCCCATTTGGGATTTTCTTGGCAAATATACTGGAGTAGTTTGCCATTTCCTTCTCCAGCTCACTTTACAGATAAGAAAACTGAGGCAAACAGGGTTAGGTGACTTGTCCAGGGTCACACAGCAAGTCAGTGTCTGAGACAAGATTTGAATTCAGATCTTCCTTATTCCAGGCCAGCACTCTATCCACTGGGCCACCTAGCTTACCATATAGTAGGTTATCAGATGTTTATTTAATAAAACTTTTTGGGTTTTTTTGTTTGTTTGTAATTAACAATTTTCCTTTCCATATACTGAATAATTGCAGATTTTGTTTGTCTGTTTATAACCATGTATTTACTGAGTTTGAATCTTTTTTCCTGGGTCTGGGACATTTAACAATAGGATGAAGGAAGAAAGTCAATAAGTACATGTGCATTTGTTAAGGACTTACTATGTGCCAGGTACTGTGCTAAGCACTTAGAATACATATATGGGTAGAAAAATAGTCTCTCTCCTCAAGAAGCTTATATTCTAATGGGAGAAGACAACATACAAAAGGAGGCTGTGAAGGAGTGTGTGTGTGTGTGTGTGTGTGTGTGTGTGTATGTGTGTGTAGGGGTAGGTACAAAACTACCAAACTGACCTTCTCTCTGTTCCTCAGTCATGATACCCCACTTCCCACATTTGTACCTTTGTACTGGCTGTACCCTATGCCTGGAATTCACTTTCTCTTCATCTCTGCCTAATGGCATTCTTTTCTTCCTTTAAGATGGAGTTTCAGACATGATCTTCCACATGAATCTTTTCCTGATTCCCCCAACTGTTAGGGCCCTCCCTCCTACATTCACTTATTGCCTTATTCCTGGAAGCTAATCTCTTAATGAAGCCCAAGATAATATTAGCTTTTTTTTTTAGCTTCTACATCATGTTGCTGGACATATTAATATGTATATATTAAGTTTATACTTATACTACATATATTTTATATATTCTTGTCTCCCCCATTAGAATGGAAGTTCCTTGAAAATAGGGATCATTGTATACTGATTCAATCATTCTGGAGAGCAATTTGGAACCATGCCCAAAGGGCTATAAAATCATGCATACCCTTTTGCCAAGCAATGCTACTGTTAGAGTTGTATCCCAAAGAGATAAAAAACAAAAAGGAAAAGGACCTATATGTGATAAAATATTTATAGCAGCTCTTTTATTGGTGGCAAAGAATTGGAAATTGAGGGGATATCCATCAATTGGTGAATGGCTGAACAAATTGTATATGATTGTGTGGGAATACTATTGTGCTTTAAGAAATGATGAGCAGGCATAGTTCAGAAAAACCTGGAAAGACTTACATGAACTGATGCAAAGTGAAGTGAACAGAACCAGGAGAATGCTGTACACAGAAACAGCAATAGTGTATGATGATCTAGTATAAATAACTTAGCTACTGTCCTTGATACAATGATCCAAGACAGTTTTGTAGGGCTTATAATGAAAAGTTCTGCCTATCTCCAGAGAAAGGACTGGTAGAGTCTAAATGCAGATCAAAGATACTGTTTCTTTACTTTCTTTTTCTTTTTTTTTGTCTGTGTTTCCTTTCACAGACTTACATGGAAATGTGTTTTGCGTGACTACACATGTATAACCTGTGTCAAATTGTTTGCCTTCTCAGTGGGAGGGGAAAGGGGAAGGAGAGAGAGAATTTGGAACTCAAAATTTGAAAAAAAAAGTTAAAATTGTTTTTGCATGTAATTGGAAAAAATAAAATATTAAATAAAGTTAAAAAATGGGGATCATTTCTTTTTTGTAGTTGCATCTAACATCTAACATAGTGCCTGACATAATAGGCTTTTAACAGATACTTGCTGATTGATCTGTTTCATTATAGTTTATATTTTGCATTTCTGTTCACCTAGTCACTAAAATCTAGTATTAAGATAAAACTATGATTAACTCAGTCATTTATTGACCTGTACTTATATAATTTGCTCACTGTGCAATTGAGAGTGAGATTATATTCAGTTATACACATATAGCAAAAAGGAAGCCCTTTTCCTAATTTGCTGTTATCTTTTGACATCTATGGGCCTGAAATGAACAAAAACATTTTATTGGTAAATATTATTATCATTCTTCAAAATCAGGTGTAAGAATGGGGAGTCAATTGAATAAATAAATCAAATTATCCCACCCCAATTAAAGTAAGTGATAACATGTTGAGCCTGTTATGTTTGTTGCATGAGAACACATTTTGATTATTTATTAGGTGTGAAGAAAGCCTGGACATCTCCCTGAGTGTGACAGGAAATAGGTTCTAATTGGTTGAGAGAGTTAGTCATGCCTTGGGGTCTGCATAAAACCATTAAGTTAGTTGCAATTAGTGATTCAAACATTTGCCAGCATAGGAAGATTCAAATGAGAAGCAAGCCAGTAGACAATGTTCCAACCACCCCACCTTGCCCAAGAAAGAACCACTAGAGTATCTCAGACTCAGTCTCTTCTCCTTCTCTCCTGTTCACCTCCCACCAAAACCTTGATCAAAGGTGTATCTTTTATACTTCATAGGTCTGGATGATCTTGGACTTTCTCGCAGTATCCCAGTAATGTCTCTGGAGCAGTTAACTACATGATCTCTGTCAGGGGCCAAGGACAGACTGGATTGGAGAAGAGAATTAGATTGAAGGACAAAGATCCCAGAAGACAAAAAAAATACAATATACCCAAGGGGAGCATCTTGAGGACTCTAGCAAAAGGACTTCCAATAGGTGTTATTTACCCTCTTTTGGTCCTTACATTTTAAGATTGAGCCTTCTTTCCCCTACAGGCTGTATGTACTGGTGACACAGTGACTTTGTCAGGGTGCAGAGGAAGGAGAGGGTTTATACCAACTCTTTTTACCATGCTACTTTAGTAAATACACCTTTAAAAAATAATTGAGTCAGGCTGATGAATTGACATTAATTAATTATTGTGAGGGGAAGCAAACTGGTGGGGGCTCATGAGCTATAGCATAAGAAAGACTTTCTCAACTCTTATATCCCCTGCACCAGTCCTGAAGGATTAAAACTAAAGCCTTAAGGGACCATGTAGAAGTTACCCTCTGTGTATCAAATTTGTCAGAATCATAGATTCTCCTGGGCAAAGGAAAATTAGTCATCGGTGTTTGGGGGGAAAAAAAAGCTTGGTAAGAAGAAGCTTTTTACATAGTTTCTCAGAGACAGTGAAAACAAAACAGATTTGTTTTCTTATTATTCCATTCCCCTGACCATTACAAGGAAAGCCCATCATCTGCTAGGGAAGAGGCAAGGGAATCGACCTGAATAAGAGTCATGTATGAAGAAGGGAGCTGGGAAGGAGTTGCTCTTCTTACATGAGGGTGGGGGCCACAGTGAGGGAGATATTAGTTTTCCCCTTAAGCAGATAACTTTAACCTCTCAGTTCATTTAGCAGACCATTTCAACCCCCAGTTTATTATTACACTATTATTTTTTCTTCTTTATACAACCAAATTCCTGGGCAGAGCCCAGGGAAGGGGAAGCTTTTTAAGCTCATTGCCTCAACTTTTCTTTATCTGTTCTCAACCAATGGCAACCTAACTCTAACCTATTCACTTAAATGAAATTGCTCTAACTGAAGTTTCCAATGATCTGTTAATTAACTCCAGTAGCTTTTACCTAGAATTCGTCTTTCTCTTCAGCATTTAACATTGTTAACCACCCTCATTTTCTGGATATTCTTTCCTCTCTGGATTTTCTTAACATTGCTATCACTTAGTTATCTGCCTCACTGTCCAGTCACTCTTCAGAGCCTGGGATGTTCCATGATTCACACTCACATAGCATCACTGTGAAAATATTGATGTTGAGAATATAGGCTTTTGTGTTGAGAAACAGTATATATACCCAGATATACATCAGCAAACTAACCAAATGAACTGTCTTTTTTTGAAAAAGAAAAAAAAACATGACCAACTTAATCACCAACAAATGCAAAGATTGCAAGACAACACAATAATAAAAAATCATGCAGGTATATGTTAGGAGTTTGCATCATTAAAAAGGAAACATCTAGTCTTTGCAGAGATGATGCAAAAAAGTTTTGGCTATAGTTTCTGTCCTTAACAGGTTTTCAGTACAGTTGAAGAAACAAGACAAAAATATGTTAAAGGTTAAATACTAAAATCAAGATCAGGAAAAGAAATTGAGGAAAGTCACAAGACAGTAAGTGGTAAATTGCTGAATGAATTATGCAAATAGTAACTGCTCTAGAAATTCTAAGGAAGGAGAGATCAGCATTGGAATGATCAGAGGAGAGACTTCATGAAAGAACTGGGATTTGAACTGATCCTTGATGGAAGAGTAGTCATTTAGATTGATGAGAATATTCAAGGCAGGGAAAAGGCACTGAGCAAAAGCATACTATGAGAAGGTACATGGTCTGTTTGTTTGGAGGATGATGAGCAAATGAGTTTGGCTTAGACGGAAAGTCATTAGATCTGCCTCCAGTCTCTTCATCTTCAATCCATTTTGTATATGCCAAAATTTCTCCCAAATAGGCCTTGTATGTTCCCATGGTCATGTGTTTGCTTAATATCTTCCCCCTGCCTATAGTGCCCTCTCCCCACCATCTATCCTAGAAAGTTAGAAAAGAACCACATTGTGAAATGCTTTAAATGACAAAGAAGGGATTTTTATATTTTATCTTGGAGATAATAGGGAACCATTGGAGTTTCTTTAGTTGGAAAAGTGGGTGACATGGACAGACCTAAGTTAAGAAAATTACCAACCAGCACTTTACTCTCCAACTTTGTCTCAATTTCTCTCCATGTCTCTTTTGTCTTCCATCTCTCTTCCTTTCCCCTCTCTCCCTCTCTGCCTTCTCTCTCTACCCCCTCTGTCTCTTTGTCTCTCTCTGTCTCTGTCTTTCTCTCTCTCAGTTTCTCTCTCTCCACTCCATCTATCTGTCCCTCTCCCACTTCTACCTCTTTGTCTTTAGTTGGGGGTGGCCTTGATCTTGCCTTTTCACATTTCTGATGAGAATTAGAATGCTACATAGTCTCATGTGTACACTGAGCCCATTTGACCTAGGACAGAAATCGATTCATTGCAATCCCTTTTAAAGGAATAATTGCATTTTTAAAATTATTGTTAAGGGATAGATTTTCATTACAAAGTAGTAATTTTTATAGAATAACAGATTTTTTTTATCATTTTACTCTAATAACATATTCATTAATATATCCTTTATTAGTCCATGTGCCTGATTGTTACATTTGTTTCTAATTTAAGCATTCCTCAGTCCATATGTTTGATATATGTTCCCTTTCGATTTAGGAATTTTTATAATTGTCTATATGCTTCCTATTTCCCTCAAAAAATCTGTCTCTTTTTCAAGTAAAATTGCATATTTATTTCGTGGGTTCAGAGATTTTAGGGGCTGCACAAATAAGACAGCACTAACCACTAGTCCTAGAGGATAGGGAAGTTTCTATAAGCATTTGACTATGTTTTATCCTCCCCACTTCTTGCCTGGCCATAGATTTGGGCCTTGTGAGGTAGAGGAATGAGCATTGCATCATCCCTGTAACTTTTAGGAGCAAAGTTCCACACTTCTGTGTGTTGTTTCTTCTATTAAAATTGCTTTTTAATTTGTATTCTTGGGCTTTGCACAATGCTTGGGTAGCACTTAAAAATGTTATTCCTTTCTTCTTTCATTCATTCCTTCACAGATCAAGTGGAAAAGACTGACAAATACCACACTAATTCCAAGGGATTGAAGGGGCTAGGCAAACATTGTAAGCTTCCATTCTTAAACCTCTAGAAGGTATAGATTGTATCTTGATGGATAAGAGGCAGTTCTACATTCTCTTTCCTATCTTCTTCTGAAAGTCAAGAAAGGGAAACTTTAGCTTTCCTATTCTAAACTCTTTACTCACTCAGACCATTTGATCTTGGTGCATATGTATATACAAGGACTAAAAGTCAGAAAGCCTGTCCAGTCTTCAAAAGCAAAGTTAGATTGTCCTTACCTAATTACCCTGCCCTCTCATGACCCTCTCTCTCAGACATCTCTGGCAGAGGCTGAGTGGCTGGGTTTGATGACACTGCCTTCTTTATGATACTCCCTCCAAACATCTAAAATATAATGAGGTGCTAATTGCTAATTACAGCACCAACATATTCAATTGAAAATTTGAATTGGCAGCTTTCTTGCCTGGGTGGTGTTCAGTGGAGATTGGCTATTTGCCAATTTGCATGACTAAGATTTAAAAGCAATATAATGATTGAAGTGTAGGAATAAAATATTTGATCAACTTGCCAAGTCAGCTATGTTTGGCAAGAAGTGGAGCAGGGAGTGTTTCAAGTAGCAATTACTCTGAAATCATCTTTGAAATCAAGCACATTGTAATAACTACAGAATCAAGGTGTTGTGACTCAGTTGGGCAGCCAGAGTGTGGGGTGTGGTTGGATTCTAAGCAGTGAACCTTTGTTAAGGAGATTTATTCAAGGGACTGAGGGAAGAAAAGGTGTAGTGAAAAAAGAATGGAATTTGAAGCCAGGAGAACTAGTTTGAATCATGCTTTTGCTACTTATAACCAATGTTACTTTGGGCAGGCCATTTACTCTCTGAGCCTCAGTTTCTACATCCATAAAATAAAAGAGATGATCCAGATGATTTCACTTATGATATATTTTTTTAAAATAAATATACTTTGATCTTAGATTATCCAGGCTTTCCTCTGTATCCATCTCCCCAGCCCTTCCAGAGATTCATTCTTTATGAATGTCTTTAAATAAAAGAGGAGAAAAAGAAAAATAATCCATAAAATCAATCAACGTGCTGAAAAAGTCTGATATTATATATAATGTTCCATAACTATAGACTTCAAACTTGGTAGAGGAAGAGGGGCAGGACATGCTTTTCTCTCTCTTCTTTGGGGCCTCATGCTTAATCCAAATTTTTTCTAAGGTCCTTTTTAGTGCTAAATCTTATGATTGTATGATGCTATGCAGTTGCAATGTGGGAGCATTGAGGTTTAATCCAAAATTGTTTGTTAAGAGACAAATGTTGGGTCTGAAATCAGAATTCAAACCTGGATGTGAATCTGGTTCTTATTCTCTGTGACCCTGATCAAGTGTCTCTGGATTTGGTTTCATTCCCAGCAAAATAGTGACTGCCGGGACCACTTCCAGCTCTAAATCTATGATTTTGTGATTCTTTTTTTTTTTTAAAGATTCATTAATTTATTTATTTTTAGTTTTCAACATTCACTTCCACAAGATTTGGAGTTCCAAATTTTCTCTCCATCTCGTCCCTTCCCCAACCCCAAGACAGCATGCATTCTGAATACCCTTTCCCCTAGTCTGCCCTCCCTTCTATCCCATGCCCCCACTTCTCTTATCCCCTTCCTCTTCTATTTTCCTGTAGGGCAGGATAGATTTCTATACCCCATTGCCTGTATATCTTATTTACCATTTGCATGTGAAAATGATTTTTTTAACATTTGTTTTTAAAACTTTGGGTTCCAAATTCTCTCCTTCCTCCCTCCCCACCCATCCTCACTGAGAAGATAAGCAACTTGATACAGGTTATACTTATGCAGTTATGCAAAACACTTCCATAGTAGTCATGCTGTGGAAAACTAACTATATTTCCCTTCATCCTATCCTGCTTCCCATTTATTCTATTCTCTCTTGTGTCCCTGTCCCTCCTCAGAAGTGTTTGTTTCTGATTACCCCTTCCCCCAATCTACTTCCCCTCTATCATCCCCCTCCTCTTATCCCCTTACCTCCTATTTTCCTGTAGGGTAAGATAGCTTTCCATACCCAATTAAATGTGTATGTTATTCCCTCCTTAAGCCAAATTCAATGAGAATAAGATTCACTCATTCCCTCTCACCTTCCCCCACTTCCCCTCCACAGTAAGAGCCTTTTCTTGTCTTTTTTATGTGAGACAGTTGACCTCATTCTACCTCTTCCTTTCTCCTCCCAATATAATCCTCTCTCACCTCTGAATTGTATTCTCCAAATATCACTCATTCATCTTCAGCTCACCCTGTGCCCTCTATCTATCAATCTATCTATACATATAATTTTTTTCCCTCCAACTATCCTAATACTGACAAAGGTCTCGTGAGTTAAAAATATCATCTTTCTATGTAGGAATGTAAACAGTTCAACCTTAATAAGTCCCCTATGATTTCTCTTTCCTGTTTACCTCTTCATGCTTCTTTTGAGTCCTGTATTTCAAAGTCAAATTTTCTATTCAGCTCTGGTCTTTTCATCAAAAATGCTTGAAAGTCCTCTATTTCACTGAATATCCATTTTTTTTCCCCTGAAGGAGTATACTCAGTTTTTCTGGGTAGGTGATTCTTGGTTGTAATCCTATCTTCTTTGCCTCTGGACTCTCATATTCCAAGCTCTCTGGTCCCTTAATGTAGAAGCTCCTAAATCCTGTGTTATCCTGATTGTGTTTCCACAATACTTGAATTGTTTCTTTCTGACTGTTTGCAATATTTTCTCCTTGACCTGGGAACTCTGGAATTTGGCTACAATATCCCTAGAAGTCTTCTTTTGGGGATCTCTTTCAAGAGGTGATTGGTGGATTCTTTTAATTTGTATTTTACCCTCTGGTTCTAGAATACCAGGGCAGTTTTCCTTGGTAATTTCTTGGAAGATGATGTCTAGGCTCTTTTTTTCATCATGGCTTTCAGATAGTCCAATAATTTTTAAATTATCTCTCCTGGATCTATTTTCCAGGTCAGTTGTTTTTCCAATGAGATATTTCACATTGTCTTCTATTTTTTTCATTTTTTTGGTTTTGTTTTACAATGTCTTGATTTCTCATAAAGTCACTAGCTTCCAATTGCTCCATTCTAATTTTTAAGGAAATATTTTCTTCAGTGAGCTTTTGGACTTCCTTTTCTTTGATTTTGTGATTCTAAGAAGCAAGATGTAATCCTGAAATGACAAGCAATCCCTAGGGGTAGATATAGATTAGAATCTCAGTAGATATTGTGCCAATGTAGAGATCTGTTCATTTAGCTTTCAACATATCACCATAAATCTCCTGCTTTGCCTGTGCAGGGCTATACTCTATAATAAGACATGAGTAGAGCTAGTCTAAACACTGGATAAGACCTTAAAAAAGTCTTGGGAGAAAGGAGGAAAAAATGTAACAATACCTGAAGTGGCAATTTATTCAGAGCTTTCTGATCACATAAAATCCAGAAAAATTTTAAATCTAATCATAGCATTGTCATCAGGAAGCATGAAGCTGCAATATAAGCAGCATCATGCAAGAGAATGAG
The DNA here is from genome assembly GCF_900497805.2 of Vombatus ursinus. NCBI lineage: Eukaryota > Metazoa > Chordata > Mammalia > Diprotodontia > Vombatidae > Vombatus > Vombatus ursinus. Next base: position 25,571,275 of record NW_020949613.1, read on the forward strand.
CTCTGGCTTAGGATCTGGGAGACGTGGCTTTCAGGTCTGATTGCCACCAACTGACTGTGGAACCTTAGACAAGCCCCTTGAGTAATCTATTCTATAATTTTCTCCATAGTAAAATGAGTAGATGGGAAATCCCAAAATTCTTTTAATCTCAAACCTGTCTTTGAAACAAAGATAACCTTTTTTTAATAGATCATGGAGAGAGGTAGGCCTGGAGTCAGGAAGACCTAAGTTCAAATGAGTGTCAGATACTTTCTAGCTGTGTGGGCTTAGGCAAGTCACTTAACTTCTGTCTACTTCAGTTTCCTCAGTTGTAAGATGGGAATCCTAGTAGCATCTAACTCCCAAGGCTGCTGTGAAGATCAAAGGAGATAATATTTATAAAGTGCTTACCACAGTGCCTGGCACACAGTAAGCACTTAATAAGTGCTTGTTTTTTTTTCCCTTCTCTCCCCCTCCCCCATTACCAAATATTCTTGTTGCTGTTTAGTAATTTTCGGTCATGTTCAACTCTTCATGACTCCTCTTGAGGTTTTGTTGGCAAAGATATTGGAGTGATTTGTCATTTCCTTCTCCATTTCCTCCTCCAGATGAGGAAACAGAGGCAAACAGGGTTAAGTTATTTGTCCAGGGTCACACTGTTAGTAAGTCTGTGAGACTAGATTTGAACTCAGGTCTTCCTGACTCCAGGTCCAGCACTTTATCCATTGCACCAATATTCTACCAGTCTGTAATTCACAGGGCCCCAATTGTGCTGAATTTAAAATGAGGATCATTGAGAATACGACGAAAAAATTCATGATGGGTGTGAATAGGTTACAACACGTAAAAATTAAGAGATTCTGAATAAGAACCATAGTAAAGGATGCCATTCAAGAAATATAAAAAACAAAAAAGATGGGCAGGTCACACAGTGAGAGCAAAAGGTAGGTGATGGTTGCCTGTATGCTCCACTGGCATCCTTGTAGTTACAAGAGAAAGCAAGGATGGCCCTGAACATATTAAGTGTACTCCTGGGATGAACTTATGTAAGGACATGGACAAGAGTCACACCAGATGGAAGGCTTGGACAATCTGAGATGTGTATATAATGTTGGAGGGGATATTCCCATAGATCATAGATACATTTCAGTATTTAATTATTCAAATGGGTCTACTAGTTAATCTACTTGTACAGTAATTATCTAGTCTCTAAGACTTCCATTTCTAAGACCCTGTCATTCTAACTACATGAGGCCTTTGAGGGTAAAGCAGGTGAGATATCTCTTTCTTGCATTGCAAGTGTATTCAATCCCATATCATAGGGTCATATATTTAGAGCTGAAAGGAACCTCAATTGGTCGTGCAGTGAATAGAGACAGAAAGAGCTGAATTCAGATCTGGCCTTCAGTATTCTTAGCTGTCTGAGACTGGGCAAATCACTTAACCTCTATCTGCCTCAGTTTCATCAACTATAAAACAGAGATAATAATAACACTTATGTCCCAGGATTGTTGTGAGGATGAAATGGGCAATAGTTTTAAAGTACTTAGTAGTGTCTGGCACATACTAGGCACATAATAAATGTTTTTTTTCCCCTTGCTTATGTTCCCCAGAGGCCATTTAGTCCAACTCTCTCATTTTACAGATGAGGAAACTGAGGATTGAGGTAAGACTTGAAATGAAGTCTTCTGATTATAGAGACAGTGTTATTTCTACTGTATCATGAGATCTCAAGATCTTCTAGAGAAAAATTCTGGGAGGTGATTCCTTTTTTTCTATGGATTGTCAAAGCGTACTCGGTCCTCATAAATTGCTTCAGGTCATGCCGCTGATGAGAATCTTTCTTGTTTTTATTCCTTTGTCCTGGATACAAGTCAGGGCTCTATTTATGAAGCTGTAAATCATTGTGAATCTAATTGTGAAGCTATAAAGAAGTTCTTCGAACTCCAGTAGAGAAGTGTTCCCTTTCAGAGTAAACCCTTTCACTATGATTCAATGTCCAGTGTTCCATTCTCACTCTGTTTTATATATTAGATCCTTAGTTACCTTTGAAAAATACAGATTCTGTATTTTAAGGCAAGGGAATGATTGCACTGGCATTCAGAAAAGCCCACCTAAAACCACTCTGCAGGACTTACCAGTTACTCTAGGATGTAATACCTGAATGATATGAACACCTTAGGGAACATAGCATCCTAGAATGTCCTACTTTCTCTGACATACTTTTTCCACATTATTGCAATGGCAGTATTTTCACCCCTTCCCCATTCCCTACTTTCCTATATTCACCTATTCCCCATTCCCTATGTTTAGGGAACACAAAGCAGACCAGAAGTGAGAAAAGTCAAAACTTTCCTTCTTTATCCTTTATTTAAGCTCCTTTTTTGTGTTCAGTAGCAAAATATGAAGTCTTATGTAATTGCACACTGGAACCACAGTGCCTACCCACAGATTCTTCTGTAAAATGGTTGAATTTAAGTGCAACTGTGGTGAGAGTGAAAGACTGTGCCATGTTATCTGGCAAAAAGGCTTCATCAATTACTTGTTGCTCTTGAAGTAGCATATTAGAGAACATGCTGGTCCTAGGACTCTTGTGTGCTTCACCAACCACTGATGGCCTGGTTTTCAGTTGCTCCTGTCTCCAGCTGTGTCTCTCAGTGCTATGAGAAGTGTATGGTTGGCTTTAGTCAGGAGGGGTTGCATTTGTTCTCACTTTTGTTCTGATAACCCAGGGTTGGCATGTGACTTTAGGTTACTGTTTACTGGATTTCAGGATGCTTTGCATCCCCCCATGTTCAGAGCACTAATTGGCTTCATGTCCATTTATGGGAGTTCACACTGGCTTCCTGGGTGCAGTTCCTCTCCTCACTTCTGTTGACTTCTAGCCCATTTATTTGTACTCATACTGGCTTTTGTGATATAGTCTCTTTCACTGCCTCCACCTTCTCCAGGCTGGTTTTCTGGCATTCATACTTATTCCCTGGTGTGACTCTATTCTCTGTCTCCTTTTGTTTCTGAATTGACCTGCATTTGAGCTGGATCCCCTGTCTCAATTCCTCTTTCCATCTCTGCTGGCTTCTGCCTCTCTATTTGTTCAGTTTGGGACTATATTTCTTTTTCATTGTCCATTTTTGTTTTCCATTTCCATTGTTGTTTGTCTTTTTGTGTTAGTTTCCTGATATTTCCTGGAGTTTATGTGGGAAATCAGTGTTTTTGTAAAAACTTTCACATGTCTATTTAACTAGAAGTCAGTCAATGTATATTAATTTTGTATCTTCTATGTATAAAAATCACTTTACTAAATTTTTCCTCCAAATCTGCATTAAGAAAAACAGTGGCAGAATGGAAATCGTGGTGTTAGAGTCAGAAATCCTGGGTTTGAGTTCTAATTCTATCATTTACTTTCTTTGTAACATTAGACAAATCACTATATCTGTGCTTTAATTTCTTTATCCATGAAATGAGAGGGTTGGATTAGATCAGGGTTTCTTAATTTGGGGGCTGACTAACCTGTTTAAAAATATTTTGTTAACTATATTTCATTATAATTAGTTTTCTTCATAATCTTATTTTTTTGTTGTTGTTGTTGTTCAGAGAACGGGTTCACAGGCTTCTCTAGAGTGCTAAAGGGTCTATAAGTCTAAAAAGGCTAAATATCCTGTTCCAAAAAGATGCTTAAGGTCTCTTCTAGTTCTACCATTCTCCAATTGTGGAGTGGACATAATTTTAGAATCTCAAAAGGCAGGCTAGTACAACTTAAATGTTGGTAGGTCTCAGCAACTTGGAGATGCTTTGAGCCTAGGCCTAGAGACTGACTGCTACCTAAGGACATGCCTCTCTAAATTTGGAGAGTTTCATTCCCAGAAAGTTGGCCATCAGGGGATGATATTTTTTTTAGCCATAACCATTCAAGAAGATCAGCTCCTGAAACAGTTCCTGTGGGTGATCTATATAAGTGAGGGGCATGGGGCTGGAAGGAGGGGGCAATCCACATGGATGAAATCAGGTATTCATAAGATCATAGTTTTAGAGCTAATTCAATTTCAATTCATGTGTAAAATATATAAAACCTAAAAGCACTTATAAAACATAAGATAAGTTCCTGCCTAAGCTTTTCCTTCGGCCAGTTGATTGCTCTAATCTCCTGAAGGGTGGACTGGGGAAAAAAATAAGTATTATCTAATGGATATGTAAACTCCTTCCCCTAAGCCTATGGTTTAGACCACGGGGAAATTATTTGCTAACCTATAAATCACCTTCATCCCCAGCAGAGGGCTCCAAAGACCTCAGAGTTACTGCAAAAGCACTTCACCGTCCCTGGGGAGATCATACCCCCTAGTAGCATTATGAACCTCTGGATTCTTTCAGCAGCTGAGTAGAGAGCCTCGAGGTTTTCTGGCTCAGTACTAATTATTCATGGACTTCTACTCTTGGGGATTTCAGATGGCCTGGGTCAAGGTGGCCTTTGCTATATCCCTCCAAGTTTGACAGGCTATCCTTACATTGGATGTTGATAGAAAATGGCTCCAATTGGAAATCTGTAAAGAGATTTTTAGGAGCCCAAAGAAATGCTTATCATCTTCCTCAGATCCAAGGTGGTCAGGAAATGGATTTGACATTTTCACTGGAGTTTATAGAGGATCCTACATCAGGATTTGGTATAGAATAGCCTTGTCCTGGTGGACAAAATTTTTGGATGAAATAGTCTCATTCATCCACCATGAACTAACCCAGTTGAATGTGGTTCTCAATCTTCCTATACTATTGCGGCAATGTGTACATGTTTTCTTGTCATTGCTCAGGCCAACATTATAGTGGAATCTGCTAAGAACCTGTTGAATAGTAGGGAAGAAGGAGCAAATGTAGTCTAAAAAGTATTGGGTCCATCATGCACCTACCACCCAGGAAGAGAGTTCCATCCAGGTAGGAAGCCACCCATGAACAGACCTGCTCGCCACCATTGCCAGATATACGGCAAAGAGTACTTCCAAACTAATGCAAACCCACCAAACCTCATGTTTTATACTATAGCCTATTTGTTTCTGACATCTAAGATTTATCTAAGACCCAGGAATACAGCAGATCCTAGCTATGATTGACATGGGCTCTTCTGTGATATTTATGGAATCAGTTCTAGTCCAGGGAGAGTATTCAATAATCTGTGCTGCCATAATGGTAATTGAAATAATTGATGAGCACCCACTTTGGTCTGGATCAGTGAAGTAACCCAAGAGACCAAACTTCTGTAGAGTTAGAGTGGAAAAATATTATGAAATACTCACCCTGAATATAAACCACTATTCCCAGTAATTCTGGGAACTGGTTGAGAAGGCAATGGACACAATTTAGCTCAGAGAGGATATATTTTTTCCACAACACTACCTACTTGCCAGTGGGCACTGAAAGGTTAAGTGACTTATCAAAGATCACACAACCTGCTTGGATCAGAACGCGACTGACCACCAGCTTCATGACTCTAAGGGCAGTTATCCAGCCACTATGTAACACTCCCTTTCTAAGACCTTAATAGATGTTTCACAATATCTTTGATTTCATAGGCTTGCATGGGTGCTCTCTCCCTTGATTCATGTAATTTTTTTAAAGTGAATTTCCAGGACCCTCCTCCTACCCCCCCTAAAAAGTCATTACAGGCAGGCCAGTGTTTTGGTGATGCACCTTTCTGGATTTAGCCAGGTTTATCCCTGGAAAAAAGATTCAGAGACCATTGACCAAATTGTAAACAAAGCCATTCCACTGTGGTAGTATAGGCCACAGATTGCACTCTGTGGGCACAGCCTTCAAAATCCCAGGGTCAGCTTTATGTCACATGGAGTCATTAGATGACAACTTTGTTGAGAGAATTAGTTGATGATTAGCCAATACTTAGATTTCACTTGCTGTCAATTTGGAGTGGGGGCAGTTGTCACTCTTGCGTGTGATCTCTGAGATTCCATTTCAAAATTGAAATTCATTGTGCTGAATGAATAAGGTTTGGGGTTTGGGGACTGCATTATATAAAATGCCAAATAGTGGTAAGCTATGGTAAAGGATTACAGTTGCAACAAGGTCAGCTTTCAAGCAGTATGATCTACAGTATGATGTCCAGGTCCACTGAGTGCAAATGTTCTCAAACCCCACTTGGACTTGGACTATTATCTTCTGTCAGTTGGAAATTGATTACTGTGGCGATGCCTCTTATGTAAGTCAGAAGCAGTGTATTCTTTAGATTATGATGACTTGCTGTGCATGGGTCTCGAACAGAGTACAAAAATACATTTTTCATCTGAACTGTACGTGGCAGGATCTAACAATGGCAACACATATACATCCATATTTAATTCATTTGCCAATCATTTGGTGCACACAAACGGCCTTGACGATGAGTTATTAACAGTTCTTTCTGGTGAACCCTATGGAACTCATTTCAAAATAATGTCTTTAATAATTGGAAGAAAGATTGACTTTCAGCTAGAGGTCAGTGAAAATAAAAGTATTTTTTTTCTCACTGAAGTTCACAGACACCTTAAAATCTAGACATGAATGTTGTGACAGCCTGTAGTCTCTAGGTTGAGAACCTTTACTTTAGATCATTGCACTTAAAAAATTACAGTTATACCAAATTTTCAGTTGTTTATAGGATTCTAGATTTAGAATTGGGAGGGAACTGAGAGGTCACTGAGTCCAGTGTCTTTACCAGCTAGTAAATGTCTGTATTCTTGATTCAAAGGCCACAGTGTTTTTCTACCTTAATATTGGAGTCTTCCATGTCTGTATCATACTCGAAAGTGGAAGCTTTATCAGGGATAGAATTGTTTAAACTTCAGGTATGTTCTCTAGCACTTTACAATGCAGTGCATATAGTAGATACTTAATAATAATATTTTTTTCTTTTTTTTACTGAATATATGATTAGCGAGCCTGGCAGATACTCAGGCAGGGCTGTACTACGTACATTGTTTAGCCTCTACTCCAAAATACTGTTTTGTGACATCAACTCACTGATATTAGAGACATGAACACAATTGGAGAGAATATAGTCTACTAAAATGGGGGGAGGAGAGGGACTAAAGATGCCAAATATTATTTAAGGAAGAACATCATTTAAGCACAGTTTTGTTGTTGTTGTTCAGTTGTTTCAGTCAAGTCCAACTCTTTGTGATCTCATTTAGGGTTTTCCTGGCAAAGATACTGGAGTGGTTTCCTATTTCCTTCGCCAGCTTATTTTATAGATGAGTAAACTGAGGCAAACAAGGTTAAGTGATTTGCCCAGGGTCACACAACTAGTAAATGTCTAAGTCCAGATTTGAACTCAAGAAGATGAATCTCACTGACTGCAGGCCTGGCACTAGCACTGCACCATCTAGCTATCCTTAAATATGCTACTATTAGAGTTAGCAGGAGGGTCATTTTGCCAAAAACATTCTAACATTCAATGTTATAGTAGCATCATGCCCTTTATATAATAATAAGATGCTACAGATTATGGCTGATGCTAATTGATCATTAACACAGTTAGGAGCTTGCTTGAGCTTCTTTCCATCCTAGCATTGACACATTTCTGTTGATCCTTCTGTTCTTTCTTATCTTGTCATCAGTGGCCTGCATGCATTGTCAAGATGACTAGTAAGAATATTTAGAATGATAGAATCAATGAGCTGGAGGAGACTTTAGAGGTCATGTTATGCAACTCCTTTAATATTTACCAAGGAGAACATTAAAGATCAGAGAGGTAACTCTGGGTTGTGAACTCCTTGAGGGCAGACAGGGACTGTCGTTTGCCCTTTTTTGGTATGCCCAGCACTTAGCACAGTGCCTGGCAAATAGTAGGCTTTCAGTAAATGTTTTTTGACTGATTGACTTGCCCAAAGTCACATAGATAATAATAGAAGTCCTAAGAGCCCAAGGTCACACAAGCAAATGTCGCAGAGCTGAGATTTGAACTTTGATACTCCAACATTAAATTCAATGCTCATCCCTATATACTACATTGTCAGATTTTGAGTTTACAAGATGATAGTCTAATCATGAAATTGAATGACATTAGCTGCTTTGCATAATGGTCAAATCCATGGTTTTGACTTCTTTTACTAAGTTGAAGGTCATCTTTGTAGATAATTATTTCTAAGAATTTTTGAAAATTAGTTGGTATAGTGAATAAAATGCTGGACATGTAATCAGAAAGACCTGAGTTTGAATCCTGCCTCAGATGTTTGCTAGCTGTGTGACCTTGGACAAATCACTTTACATTTTCATGCTTCAAATTAATTCTTCTGTAAAATAGGGGTAGTAATTGCATTTATCTCACAGAGCTGTTCAGTGTATCAAATGAGATAACATATGTTAAGCACTTTATAAACCTCAAAGTATTATATTTGTCCTTATTATTATACCTATCATCTATTCATTCATTGAATAGACACTCAGCTAGTCTATTCATCCAATATTTATCTGGATTTCTGATTTCCCTGTTGGAGGCAACTCCCAGTTGCCTATATCACCATAAAAGCACAGAACAGCAGGATTATATAAAGCTGGGAGGGAACTTAGAGGTAACTGAGTCCAGCACACTCATTTTTACAGGTGAAGAAATTGGAGTTCAGAGCTATTAAACTTTTCCAGATTACACAGCTAGTAAGTGTCTGATGTGGGATTCAAAAACAGATCTTTTTGCCTCCAAGTACCTCCAACAATGCAGATCAGTGATTCATCAGGAAGGTATAGTTTTAGAGAGCTGCATTGACCTGCCCATACTCACTGGTATGAGGCAGGGTCTGAATCCTTCTTGACTCTAAGACTGGCATCTATCCACTACCCCATGATGCCCATACTATATCAATTCACTTCAAATGATCTTCTCCTTTTCCATGTCTGTGGGTTTCTTTTGTCAGTAAGCCTTAATATAACTCAGTATCGCTTCCTATTCAAGTGTTCAGAAGACTTTTGTGCCTGACAGTTTGTGAACTTGATTCTTGTGATACATGATGACATGTTTTGGAAGACCAAAGCTTCTTGCTCTTCATTTGCAAAACCTCTCAGACTTGTTTCTATCCATCAATCTTAGGACTGACAAATAAACTTCTTTCTAAGACATTCGGAAACTTTTTCAATAGGCTACTTGATGGTCAGCCTTCCTTTTAAAAACATATTTGAAAAGAACACTTGACAAAAAGCATTAGAACATGGTTCTTTTATAGTAGAGGTTTTTGATATGGCCAAGACATATTTACTGATGTGAAGAATAGGGAAAATAGACAAGGGAATTTGTGCAGCTGTGTTTTTGTGGTAGAATAAACATTGCCGTATTTGAGTAAATACAAAGCTGTGCTTTAGTTTATATACTTGAGGAAAAGTACCTTTTAATATTATTTAAAAAGTACAACATTCCTAAATTAAATTACATACCTGAACAGGGTGAGTTATTTTATTATTGTATTTCCAGTTATTACTTGAGTGACCTTGGGAAAGATATTTAAGTCTGTGAGGCCTTACTTATAAAATTAAAGAACTGGATTTGGTGACCTCTAAAGTCCCTTATGACTCTAAATCTCTTATTCTCTGATTGAGAGGGTTTATGTTATAGAAGATAAAGTATAGACTGATTTAGGAAGACCTGGGTTTAAAACTTAATTGTGACTATAGGCAAGTCACTGAATCTCTATGAGCCTCAGCTTCTACATTTGTAAAATGGAGATAATCATACTAGTTACTACTAATAACTACCTCTCATAGTTACTATGAAGCTTACACAAAATAATGTATATAAAGCATTTTGCAGGCTTTAAAGTGCCATATAAATGTCAATTTAGTATCATCATGCAGAAACATTTGTTAAATGTCTTATACTATGATTGCTAAGGATGACAATGTACTTTAAAAATTTATTGCTTTAATGGTAACAAATCCTAGTTGTTTTCCTCTGAGGACCTCTTAACATGTTCCTGAGGGAACTTCCCTGATTTTTACATCGCACTCCCTCTGGGAAGATTTGCATTGCACTCATTCCTCAAATTAGAAAAATGGGATAAGGAGGTGAAGGAACATGCAGTGCTTGGTGGCAGTGCTGGAAATAGCATTTCAAGCCCTTAGGCAGCACTTCAATCATAAGCCACCTTGCTTTCACTGATAAGATAATGATTGTTAATTTGGAGTGTGATGGTGCCAGTCATAGTAAAATCTCAATTTTGTCCTATGACATGAAATTTGAGAGTTATTTTTATGTGCTCCATCTTTTACATGCCATTCACTGTAGTTTTGCCAGGATAGAAGGTAAAATGAATAAAGACACATGTCCAGGCTCCCAACTCTTCTCCATTCTCCAAATCTTCTTTTCTACATGCAGAATTGGATCCATCGTGGGTGCACAGGATTCAGAGCTGGTAGTGAATTTGTAGGGCACTTACTCTCATTTTGCTGATAAACAAACTGAGGCCTCGAAAGTTTAAATTACATCATCTTAGTATTTAGAGCTGGGTGACTCAAATGATTATAGATTTAGATCTGGAAGCAATGGTAGAGGTCACCTAGTCCAGACCATAAGAGTAAACAGAGGCCCAGAGAGGTTCATTGGCTTGTCTAAAGTTAGCAGCAAATCCAGAGCTTGGCTAGGGTCATGCAGGCCATACTGGTGCTCTGGTGGTGGATTCTAAATATGGTCTTCTTCCTTCTTTAGTAGGCAGCTAGGTGATGCAGCAGGTAAAACATTAGACTAGGAGTCAGGATGACCTGAGTTTGAGTCTTGCCTCAAACACTTATTATATGACCCTGGGCAAGTTACTTAACTTCTCTGTGCCTTAGTTTTCCCATAGGTAAAATGAGGATAGTAATAGCACCTACGTCACAGAATTGTTGTGAAGAGCAAATCAGTTAATGTATGTTAAGTGCTTTAAAAATCTTAAAGAACAATATAAATGCTGTGGTGATGATGATGATGATGATGATGATGATGATGTCGATGATGGTGGTTAGTAGGCAGCTATGGAGTATGAGTTGAAGAATTCCAGAAAGTTGCCATCTGAAACATTCCCCACCAGCCTGGCACATCACCTATAATACCCCATGTAGTGATTCACTTCACTAAGGGAATAAGGTTGGGAAATCATTTTGGAGCATGATCTTACTACCAGAGGGTGGCTACTCTGGAGAAAGAAGGAGCTGAAATGCTGTACCAGGCGTTCCTGAGCACAGGATGAAAGAAGATGACATGAGGTGGTAGAGGGGGGAAAAGGGAGATGTGACAATCCTCCTCTCCCAAACAAGCTTTACTAAGTTCACAATCTTGTCTCAGTTCAACTCTGGGCATAGTGTTCAGTCATGTACAACTCTTCCTGACCCCTTGCAGGGATGGGGAACCTGTGGCCTTGAGGACACATGTGGCTCTCTAAGTCCTCAAGTCCTTTGACTAAATCCAAACTTCAAAGAACTTGAGGACCTAGAGGGCTACATGTGTCCTCGAGGCCACAGGTTTCCCACCCCTGCCTTGGACCATAAGACACCAATACTTTCCATGGGGTTTTCTTGGCAAAGATATTGGAGTGGGTTGCCATTTCCTTCTCCAGTGGATTAAGGCAAACAGAGATTAAGTGATTTGCCAAGGGTCACACAGTTAGTAAATGTCTGAGGCCAGATTTGAACTCAAATTTTCCTGACTCCAACCCCAGTGCTCTATCCACTGAGCCGCCTGGCTGCCTCATAGCTAAATATAGTGGTACAATTGCTAAATGTTCAGGAAGGTGAAGTGGAAAGACTGGAGTTGATTGTACAGAGGTAAGGAAAAAAAGGAGAATATCAAGGTAGGCAGTAGAGAAATGATACTGAAAAAAAGGAAAAATGCAATGAGAGAAAAAGATTGAGAAGACTGGAAATGGGAATTTGAAACTAAACTAATAATAGCTAGCATTTATATAGCATTTTAATGTTTGCAGATCACTTTGTGTATGCAATTTCATTTGGTTCTCACAAACCCCCTGCAAAGTAGTAGTTGTTATTATTTCTGTTTTACAGATGAGGAAACTGAGGGCTGACAGATTTTAAGTGACTTCCTGAAGGTCACACAGCCAAGATGTGAACTCATTTTTTTTAACTTCTTAACACTAAGTCCAGTACTCTATCCACCATGACACCTAACTACCTAACTAAAGACCAACACTACTTTCTCAGCTAATTCTACTATCCTGATTAAAAGCAGCAGTCCCTGTCTAGCATATCTACTTGTGAGACTTTTACTTTACAAATGTGAGATCATTTGTTGGAGTACAGAAAACTGTGCTCTCTTAAAACAATTGTCATAGGACACATACCTACTTACTCAGGTAGTTGAATAGATCTGTGTGGAAACTCCCTCTAGCAGTGTGGGTCAAAACCCCTCCAAACTTTCCACCTCTTCTCATCGTATGCAGTTTTTATCCATCTATGATTCTTATTCCATGACCCATTGAAAATTCTTGAGTACTTCCTCTAATTCTTATAAATCAGAGAGAGCCAATGTAGCATTAGGAGCAGCCACATTAGGTTACTTTCTTACTATATATGACCAGGTCAGCTCACCACCTTTTCAGGTCACACATATCTAAGATGCCTTTTAGCCATCTAAATTGCTTGCATACAAGTCACCATGAGTAATACAGTACAGCCTACTTATATCCATGGCTATACACATGTATTATATATACATACTGCACTAATAGTGATATTATGAAACATATACAAAAATGAAAAAGAATGAAATAAAGATGAAATAAACAGAATTTTATATTTTTATTTAACAAAACTCTTTTTTGGTTATCATTAAAATATTATTTTTCTTCCCTTTTTTATATTAATATATTTTTGTGGAATAAAACAAGCATTTCCATAACATAGTACAATAAAAAAGATGATTGTACATGAAACTGCAATCTACTAAGCACAACTTGCTATTCCTTTAAAATATATACAACAAAATTGCCATGTAAATTTCTTTTTTTCTTCTTTTTTTTTTCTATCTTCCTCCCATACTATCCTAAAGATGGCTATCATTAGACACAAATAGATGTGTGTGTGTATACACACATATATATACATACATACATATATAAATACACACACATATGTAAATTATTCTATACATATTTCTATTTATCAGATCTTTCTCTGGATGTAAATAGCATCTTTCTTCATATGTCCTTTGTAGTTAACCTGGGTATTTGAAATAGTCAAAATAATTTATTCACTCAAAGTCGTTCTTAAAGCAATATTGCTGTTACTGTAAACAGTGTTCTCTTGGTTGTACTCATATTGATTTTCATTATTTCATGCAATTCTTTCCATGTTTTTCTAAGATCATTAAGCTCATCATTTCTTAAAGCACAGTAGTATTCCACTACAATCACATATATATCACAGTCATGTACCACAGTTTGTTCAGCCATTCTCCAATTGATGGGCATTCCTGTAATTTCCAGTTCTTTGCCACCACAAAGAGAGCTGCTATAAACATTTTAGAACATAATAGGTTTTTTTTTTCTTTTCCCTAATCATCTTTGGAAATAGACCCAGTAATAGCATTACTGGGTCAAAGGGTAGTTTAATATTATTATTAACAAAATATCTTTAGTGATAGCCAAGGCTTCAGTGTCCTTCCTCGCGCCCTCCCAATCCTTGTATATGACTTGAGGCATAGGGATGACTTATAAATAATGATAATTTGTTAGTAGTTTATAATCCAGTTAAATTGATTAATGCAGCTTGCCAAGCAGATGAATTTGGTCTTTTTATATCTGCATTTTTAAACTCAAAAATGTGTAATACAGTGATCAAATAATAAGTAAGGGCAGTTAGTGGCCAGAACAGCTTTTCAGCAGGAGTCATTTCTGTATAAATATAAATGTGTTCAGTATAAAATAAACAAACAAAAGCAGATTCTCTTTGATTTCAACTCAGCAGAAGGTTTTCAATATAAATCCATTTTTATTTCTTCACATGATTCCATGGTTCTATTTAATGCATGGTTTCATTCCTTAATTTTCTATTCATGTCTGGAGCTTTGCATTTTTATATGTGTGAAAAATAACAAAAAGGCCAATTTGGCCGGACTGCATTTGGAAGGAAGGAGAATAAGGCTGCAAAGGTAAATTGGGACCAGGGCATGAGGGTTTAAAATGCCAAATAGGAGTTTATATTTGATGCTAGAGTCAAAAGGTAGTTATTGGATTTTATTGAGTAGGTAGGGAGGTGACATGATGAGACCTGGGCTTTGAAGAAATTCTTTTGGCAACTCTGAGGAAGAAACACTAGAACAGCAAAAAACCTGAAACAGTGGAAACAGCACCCTATAGTCAGAGGACCTAGGTTCAAATCCTGCCTCTGACATTTACCTCTCTGGTCTTAGACAAATCACATAACCTCACTGAATCTTAGTTCCCTAATTTATGAAATGATGGGGTTATAATGGCTGGCTTCTGAGTTTTTCTGAGCTTTAGATTGATGATTCTTTGAATCTCTGAGAATTTAGCTCCAAACCCCTGTTGGTGAAACCTTACCTGTTTCTTGAACTGGTTACATTTCAGTGAATCCTAATCATGTGATCTTGGCATAATTGATATGGCTTTCCACTGAAGCTGACATATATACTTGCAGACTGTATACAAATATTTTTGCTCTTGTCATAGAATTGCTAATTAAATAAACTAACAATAACAATAGAACAAATATCTTCTTGTTCCACTGTTTTCAATCATGTCAGCCCCAATTTGGGGTTTACTTGGCAAAGATACTAGAGTGGTTTGTCGATGCCTTTTTCAGCTCATTTTTGCAGATGAGGAAACTTAGGCAAACAGGGTTAGGTGACTTGCCCATGGTCACACAGTTAGCAAGTAACCAAATAGCAAATTTTTCCCAAGGTTGCTGTTCCTTCTGAATTGTCAACCAGTTGTTCTCATTGTTAAGAATTAGGTATAGAGCGCCCTACCCTCCACCCCGCCCCTTTATGATAATGAATTCAGCTTGGTTCTGATTAGATGACAGTAATGAATCCCCTGAAGTGGTAGCATTATTTGAATTCATACTATATATTTCTATTGGGCTAGAACTGGTTTCCATATTTTATATAATTATAACTTCAAATAGTGCAAAATTGAATATATGCAACTACTTCAAGATATTCACTATTTGAATGAATTGGGACCTAATTTTAATTAAAATAATAATAATAAACATAGTAAGGAACTTGTAAATGTTATATGGCCTTTAAAAATCACAAATATCAATCTTTTTTTTTAGGATATAGTGTGCTGTATTACTTTCTACTTGCATGTATATGTATATACATATCTATATATTTTTTGAAGTATATCTATGACCATGTTATTTTCCTACTTAATAAACTCCAATGGCTTTCCATTGCCCCCAGGATTAAATATAGGTTCTTCTCTTTGGCTTGTAAAATTCTTTATAACCTGGACCTAACCTTTTCCTTCCAATTTTATACATTATCTTACTTCCCTCACACTATAGTCTAGCCAAATTTATTCTCTCCCCCGCCCCTCCCACCACTTCCTTACATTGGATACATCTCCCTCCAACTTCTGTAGGAGGTCATCCTTCTTGCCTGGAAAGCTAGTCTTCTCACCTCCCTAAAAAGCCATTGTTTTTATTTTTATAAGCTCCCCACAAACACCACATTCTACATGATGGCTTTTCTGTACCCTGGCCACCCCAGCTGCTATCACCCCTCCCCAATTTACATTGTATTTATTTTGTATATATTTTTATATAAACTTTATGTCTCCTCTTATGGTTGTTTTTTGTCTTGATACATAGCATGTAGTAGGTGCTTAATAAATGCTTGTTGATTGGTTGATATGAACAAGAATTAGCTCAAATTCTACCTTCTGCATGAGGCCTTTCCCAGTCAATTGCCCCCCCTATAGTTTGTTTTTATTTATTTATTTTTTTGAGATTACCTTTCATTTAAACTGTACATATCTTTTCTGTACTTTTTTTCACATTGTCCTGATGGGGTATGGGATCTGGACCTCCCGACTTTGAACTTTCCCTCAAATTTCAGGAACCCAGCGCCTGAACCCAGATCCCTGGCCTTCACTTGAGGCATTAGGCTTATCCCAGTATAATCCTTTCAACAGTCCTTCCATTGTGGCCCCGGCCCAACCCTTCATTCTCTGTTACTTCTGGACACCACAGGCTATTTGCCACCCTTTAATCCCATCCAAATATTCCCACAATTTTTTTCCATATAAAAATATTAGTCTTGTCCCTACCAAATGTGCAAACTCACTAGGAGTCTGGCCTGCTTACATTAGCAGCACAAATAAACTTGTTGCTTGGACCAGAAGGCTTGAGTGGCTGAATTCTTTTGAGGCAGACCTGTGCCCTGTACCCTTGTATTTCAAGGTTCCCAGCACCCCTAGACTACAACAGGCCCACTTATTAGAATTAGTTCTTAGAGGACAGGGACTTTATTTTAGCATTTTTCTATGTTCCTAACACTTTACACAGTGCCTGGTATATAGTTAGTGATTAATTAGTGTTTGTTGACTGACCTGAAAACCTCTTCCTTCTGAGGGTGGGTTTCCAGCAATTCTGTGGTAGCAAAGGATATGACCCAGTAAGTCCTATTAAGTATTAATGAAATAAAAGACAGGAAGAGTACTGATGGACTAATATTGTCTTAATATCTTACACTTGGGACTGAATCATAAGCCATTGCCCAAGACAATTATCTGACATAGGACTAGAAATTTCTTGTGACTTAATCCCTTATTGGGCTGCTGTGTCTTACCCCTTGCCCCCCAATTTAAGGAATTCTGCCAAAGGAACCCATATAAAACCTGTGTGTAACTGGGACTAAAGCTATTAGTCTCTTAGTCTACTTTATTCCCAGGATCCTCACAGAATTGGCATACAAATGAATGTGAGAAAACATAAAAATAAACTAAGAGAGTAGGCTAATAGTTCTGCCTTGCCTCGGCTCCCTATACCCTGCTCCCCTCCACACATTGGCTCACATTCTTACCTTTCACATGTAAAAGTGACTAGTAACAATCCTTTCTGGCCTTGAGCTCATGATATAAATGCAGACAATTTCCTCTTTACAGGGAGATGAAATGTAAATGTTTCTAAAAGCATGCTGGGTGCTTGCTTTTGGGGCACCAGGGTAAAATCTGGCTACTTTCCAGGTTTCCATTTGAAAATCCAGGGGCTGTGTAAGTCAAACGCCAAATGACACTATGTGAAATACTTGCCTTTATTCCATCTTCCTCCCTTTGGGGTAACTGAATCTTTCATCAACTTTGAGAAAAGGCACTATACCTAACTCTTAGATTTCAACGTCAATGAATTTAGTACCAATAATCCATCAGAACTATAGACTTTGGTTATAAAATAGATCTACATTTTCTGCTGATTTGTTTTGAATTATAAAGTGCAGCCAGTTATGAAGAGTAAAGTTGTTGTAAAAGTACAGACTCCTAGACATAGCTGCTGAGACAGGATGTAGGCTACATCTGATGACTCATGGGGTCTACTAGAAAAAGAAATAACTGTAGACACCGAGTAAGATGATGGCATTTCTGTGACAGTAAATTCCACAGGACTGAAGATTTATAGAACATTAGAAGCGGAAGGGACCTCAGAGTAGGGAGCCACACGTAAGCAAGTTCTTTTAACCTCTCATGGTCTCAGTTTATTCATTTGTAAAGTGTGTGTGTGTGTGTGTGTGTGTGTGTGTGCATTTGTAAAAGATTGGGCTAGATAATCTCTAGGCACTTTCCAAATCAAAATCTCTTTGTCCTAATATAATCTAATGATCTTGGATTAATTTTAATCCAATGACTTCCTTTATGGGAAGATATCTTAATTGTTAAAATATTTTGAGCTCATATAATAGTTTGAGAAGCTGTTTAAGCAGGTTAAATTTTTTGTTTTCTGATTCAAACTTTAATCTATAAATTTAATGCATAGAAAGAATAGGTAAAATTTGTAATACCTTTTGGTATTATATGAGGTCACAACTTTTTTTTCTTATACCTAAATTCAGAGACCTTATTGCTCCCTGTCGCTTCCAGGATCAAATAAAAAATATTCTGGCATTCAAAGCCCTTTGTAATCTAGTCCCCTTCTAACTTTCCAGTCTTCTTACACCTTTCCTTCTGTCATGTACTCTTTCATCTAACGTCACTGGCCTCTTTGCTGTTTTACAAATAAGAAACTCCAGCTCTTACTTCTAAGCATTTTCTCTGTCTCTCCCCCATTCCTGGAATGCTCTCCTTTATCATCTCTGCCTTCTGGCTTCCTTGTCTTCCTTGAAGTTCCAGCTAAGATCCCACCTTCTACAAGGAAGACCTTCTCAATACCTCTTAATTCTAATACCTTCCCTTTGTTAATTATGTCCTATATATACCTTCTATATAGTTTGTACATGTTTGGTTGCTTTTTTTTTTTAAATTTTATTAATTTATTTTTAGTTTTCAACAATCACTTCCATAAGCTTTTGAGTTTTAAATTTTCTCCCCCTCCCTCCCCATCTCCCTTCCCAAGACAACATACAATCTGATACAGGCTTTACATATACATTCCTATTAAACATATTTTCACATTAGTCATGATGTAAAGAAAAATTAGAACCAAGTCATAAGGAGGAGTCATAAGAAAGAAGAAACAAAATGAAACAGAAGAAAAAAAAGAGCAAATAGTATGCTTCAATCTGCATTCAAACTCCATGGTTCTTTCTCTGGATGTGGACAGCATTTTCCATCATGAGACTTTTGGAGATGTCTTAGATCCTTGCATTGCTGAGAAGAGCTAAGCCTATCAAAGTTAGTCATCACAGAATGTGACTGTTACTGTGTACAACGTTGTCCTGGTTCTGCTTATTTCACTCAGCATCAGTCTATACAAGTCTTTCCAGGTTTTTCTGAAGTCTGCCTGCTCATCATTTCTTATAGCACAATAGTATTCCATTACATTCATATATCATAGCTTGTTCAGCCATTCCCCAGTTGATAGGCATCCCCTCAATTTCCAATTCTTTACCACCATAGAAAGAGCTGCTATGAATATTTTTGTACATGTGGGTCCTTTTCCCATTCTTATGATCTCTTTGAGATACAGTCCTAAAAGTAGTATTGCTGGGTCAAAGGGTATGCACATTTTTATAGCCCTTTGGGCATAGTTCTAAATTGCTCTCCAGAATAGTTGGATCAGTTCACAACTCCACCAACAATGCACTAATGTTCCAATTTTCCCACCTCTCCAACATTTATCATTTTCCTGTTTTGTCATGTTAGCCAATCTGCTAGGTGTGATGTGGTACCTCAGAGTTGTTTTGATTTGCATTTCTCTAATCAATAGTGATTTAGAACATTTTTTCATATGATTATAGATAGCTTTAATTTCTTCCTCTCAAAATTGCCTGTTCATATCCTTTGATCATTTATCAATTGGAGAACGACTTGTATTCTTATAAATTTGACTCAGTTCTCTACATATTTTAGAAATGAGGCCCTTATCAGAGACGCTGATTGTAAAAATTATTTTCTAGTTTTCTGCTTGCCTCCTAATCTTGGTTGCAATGACTTTATTTGTGCAAAAACTTTTCAATTTAATGCAATCAAAATTATACGTTTTACATTTCATAATGTTCTCTATCTCTTGTTTGGTTATGAATTCTTCCATTCTCCATAAATCTGATAGGTAAGCTGTTCCTTGCTCTCCCAGTTTGCTTACAGTATCAGTCTTTATATCTAAATCATGTACCCATTTTGACTTTATTTTGCTATATGGTGTAAGATTTTGGTTTACGCCTAGTTTCTGCCATACTCTTTTCCAGTTTTCCCAGCAGTTTTTGTCAAATAGTGAGCTCTTATCCCAGAAGCTGGGGTCTTGGGTTTATCAAACAGTAGATTACTATAGTCATTGACTACTGTGTCTTGTGTACCTAAACTTTTCCAATGGTTGCTTGTTTTTCCCACCATTAGATTGTGAGCTCTGTGAGGATAGGAAATGTCTTATACCTCTTCTTTTTATCCCTAGCACTTAGTACATTGCCTAGCACATAGTAGGTATTGATTAATTGAATATGATGTTTAGTATCTCTCTAGGAGGATCATGGATTTAGACCTGAAAGAGACCCCAGAGCTCATCTGGTCCAGACTCCTCATTTTAAAAGTGAGGAGCTTGCAGCTCACACAGGTAACTGACCAAGGCCACCCAGTAGTGTCAGAACTGAAATCTGAACCCAGATTCTGTGACACCAGGTCCAGGACTCCTTTCATGGCACTGTGTTATCTGATCTAGGATCCAAAGACTCAAGATACTTGGACTTTTTTTGTTCTACATATTCCTGGATGAAATGCAAAAGGACAATAAATTTAGAGAAGACAGATGATTACATCACTGAAGAATCATTTTTATTTTTAATGACCAGGGGCACAATGCACATATAAGATCTGAATCAAAATCAAGAGTTAATCAATTAAAGGTAATAGGAGGTTCAATCCAATCTGCAATGCCGTCAAGTTGTGAAATGTTGGGGCAGCTAGGCGGCACAGTGGATAGAGCCCCGGCCTTGAAGTCAGGAGTACCTGAGTTCAAATCTGGTCTCAGACCAAACACTTGACACTTACTAGCTGTGTGATCCTGGGCAAGTCACTTAACCCCAATTGCCTAAAACAAAACAAAACAAAAAAAAAACATTGTGAAATGCTAGCAAGCCTATTTTCCAGGGGAATAAGAAAAAACAAATCATAACCCACATCTCACCTTTTTGCTCAAGGACTAGTCAGAGAGCTCAGGAAAGTGTGTGGGCATATGTTAAGTCTTTGAGCATTAGTGTTCCTTTGGACTCCATGCCAGTAGAGATTAGTGGGACCAAAAGGGTCTACTAGAAACTCTGCTAACATTCAGGCATATACAGAAAGTCTTCTTGTAGATTGTGAGGTTACTTGGGACCTGAAGGAAGCAAAGGAAGCCAGAAGGCAAAGATGAGGACGGAGAAAATTCCAGTCTGGGAATAGCTAATGAAAAGGCCCAGAGCAATATTATTTTAAGAATGACTTTGAGTGAGTAAGTAATTTTGACTATTGTAAATACCCAAATTAACTATGAAGGACATATGAAGAAAGAAGCTCTTGCATCCAGAGAAAGAACTAATAAATAGAAGTATGTATAGAATAATTTTATGTATATATGTGTATGTGTATATATGTATATATGTGTATATATGTATGTATATATGTAAATATATGTGTATATATGTATATATATGTATACATGTGTATATATGTAAGTATGTGTGTGTATATATTTGTGTCTAATGGTAACCATCTTAGGCGGAAGGGAAGAAAAAAAGGGGAAATTACATGATAACTTTATTACATATTTAAAAGGAATAGCAAGTTGTACATAATAGATTTACAGTTTCACATACAATCATCTTTTTATTATACTATGTCATGGAAATGCTTGTTTTATTCCATAAATTTAAAAAAAGGGGCTCAGAACCAGGAGATGGAGTGTTATGTGAGGAACAGTAAGTAGTCACAGGGTATGTGGAGAGTAGTAAGGCATAAGAAAGGAAGATATAAAAAGGGTCAGTTTATGAAAGGCTTTCAATGCAGAACAAAGGATTTTTTATTTGTTCCCAGGGTGATAGAGAGTCACTTAAGTTTATTGGTTGCTTTATTAGTGATGGTGTGCGTGATATAGTCAGACTTCTATTTTAGGAAAATCAGTTTGACATTTGAATGGAGAATGGATTGTTGTTGGGAGAGATCTGAGATGTGGAACCCAACTTTTCTTGTACCCTTGACCAAAGAACTTCATGTCTCTACCCAGGAAGGTCACTCTCATTAACCAAACACACAGCTTCAGCAGGGCTGTGTGTGAGGGATGATGCATAGAGCAATTAGAGAAGAAGAGGGCACTTACTAATTGTGTGACCCTGGTGAGTCACTTGGCTTATTTGGGCCTCAGTTTCCCTATCTTTAAAACAAGAGGTTGGACATGATAGCTTCTGAGTTCCCTTCCAGCTCTAAACCTATGATCCTATGAATACTTTAAGTCCTGTGGTTGGACCACATGTGATATTTTTAATCAATAACTTGAATAGAATCACAGATGGCATACTGATCAAATTTACAACTGACACAAAGCTGGAAGGGACACACAGCAGGTTTCAGAATTAGGATAAAAAGTGATCTTGAATAGGTGGAAGAATTGGACCTCATCTATAATGCTGAGATTCAATAGGGCAAAATCTAAAGTCTCACACTTGGCTTTAAAAAAATCCATTTCATAAGTACCAGATGGGGAGAGGCATGATTAGGCAGCACTTAATCTGAAAAATGTCTGGGGATTTTAGGGAACTGACAGCTGAACATGAGTCTGCAATTGAAGTAGAAGGCAAAAAAAGCTAATGTGACCTTGGGCTACATTAAACGAGTCATAGCTTCCAGATGGGAGGCAGTGACCTGGGTTCAAGACCCACTCCTGACACATAGAGACTATGATCTTGAGTGAATAAATCATTTGGCCTCAGTGCTATAGGTTGCTATATGGTCATCTAGTCCAGCCCCCTCGTCTTACAAATGAGCACTGTGTACTCAGGTCACAAAACTAGCTCAGTTAGCAGGTGTGTGACAGAGGACTCTAACCCAGTTCTTCTATACTCCCAAGTCCAGTGTCCTATCCTTGCTGCCTTTAAGATTTACTGAAGTTCTTTTCTGTGACCTTTCATGACTAGATTATCCCATTCAATCTCATCAACAAAACAGAACTTAGTACAAGCATAGTGAAGACAAGAGCGATGCAACTCTTAATTTTTTTTCTTTTGATTATCTTAGTCTGTGAACTGAGGTACTCAAGTGATGGGTAACTCTGAAATAAATATTATAAAGTACTGAAGGTTTTTCTTCTGTTTTAATAAACAGCTTTCCTGCTGCTCTGACTTTCCACTTTGATCAGCAATTGCAGAAAGCCCCTAAATCGGGACTGTCAGATTCCATCCATCATTGAGAATGGAATGAGGAATTTGCATAAAAATCTTCAGGTCTGTGCAATAAATCAGTTTTTTTAAAAAAAATCATGCCACTTTATTTTTGCTTTTTCAGGGAGACCTTTTGAATGTGAAGCAAATATATTTCACAAAAAAAATGAATATTTTCAAGAGTTTGAAAAACAGGATGATTTCCTCAGGAATCACTTCCACTAATCATATCAATGATCCATCTTATTTCAGTATCCTCAACAACAAATAGGCAGAAAAAAGTTATTAATGGCAAAAAAGTGTCACTGTAGGGTGATGACAGAACATCTGGGAGGAGTGAAATTTTAGCTAAATTGTGTTCTGGAAGGACTGGAAATAAGACTTCTGAAATGTACATGAACCAGTATCAAATTTAAATTTTTCTTCTACAATATGGTTAGGAAGAACTTCTTATTATTTGGAACTGACCACCAATCAATCAATAGGCATTGCACTTACTATTTATCAAGGACTGTACTAAGAGCTGAGACAACAAGGTGACACAGTGGATAGAGAGCTGGGTTTGGAGTCAGGAAGACCTGAATTCAAATTCAGCCTCTGAGACTTACTAGCTGTGTGATCCTGGTCAAGTCATTTAACCTTGTTTGCTTCAGTTTTCTCATCCGTAAAATGAGCTGGAGAAGGAAATGGCAAACTACTTCAGTGTCTTTGCTAAGAACCCCATTAGGAAGAGTTGGGCATGACTGAAATGACTCAACAGCAATAAGTACTAAGAACTAGGGATAAAATACAAAGAATTGAACAATCCCTACCCATTAAGAAGTTACATATAGTAGCATTTACAGAATAAATACAAAGGAAATGAAAAACAGATGAAGTTAGTTAGAGAAAAAGGATTTCAGTAGCTGTGGGGGAAAAGTAGATTGAGCTGCATAGTAAGTGATGAGTTTTTCTGTCATTAATATTCTTTCAGAGGAGACTGGATGTCTTCTTTGACAGAGACTCCTTCCTGTTCAGTTGTAGGTTGATCTAGAGCCCTTTGAGGTATTTTTCAACCTTGAGCTTTGGTGCTTTTCTATCGGAAATCTGAAGGTAATAGATTATTATGAACATCTCCTCATCCATTCAGACAAACCTTTTCTGAAAAGAATGACACCTATTTATTCCTGGAGGGAAGTTAGTATGAATTAGTAAAAATCTGAATTGTGAAATAAACGGTACTATAGAATAAAAATCTAGTGGCATTTTCTCGAATTCTAATCTGCTTGACCTCTCTTTAGCTTTTGACACTGTCAATTATCTTTTTCTCCTTGATCTCCTTTGCACTAGTTTCCCCACCCTCACCCCAGTGCTTTTCCCTGGTTTTCCTTCTGCCTTTGTTTCTCGTGCCAGTTTTCATTCCAGGACCTGTCCACTAACAATGGGTGTCCCTCAAGGCTTTCTTGTCCACCTCTTCTCATCTCCATCTATACTATTTCACTTGGTAATCTCATCAACTCCCATAGTTTCAATTACCATCTTTATGCAAATTATTTTTATGTCTATTTATCCAACCCTAATGATGTATCCTCTTCCATCTCCCTGCCTATTGAGCATCTCAAATTGGATGTTCTATAACACTTTAAACTCAAAAAGCCTAAAACTGACTTCATCATCTTTGCCCATGCCAAACCCTTCCCTCTTCACAACTTCCATATTACTGTGGATTCACCTCTGTTACAATCCTCAAAATCCCCTAGGCTTGCACTCTATGTCTCATCTTTGATTCTTCATTCTCTTGCATCCCCCATATCTAACTAGTTGTTAAGTCCCTTTCAATTCTACTTCTGTTGCGTCTCTTGTTTATGTTTCCCTTTCTTCTTTGGCACTGCAATCACACTTGTATAGATCCTCATAAACTCAAGCCTGAATTATTGCAGTAGCTTTCTCATTGGTCTTTGCTTCAAGTCTCTTTTTATCTCAGTCCATCCTTCACTTGGTTGTCAAACTTCTCATGATTTGACCATTGCATCCCCATTCTATAAACTCAAAACGGTCTTCCAGGATCAAATATAAAATGCTCTATTTGTCTATTAAAGCCATTTGTAGTCTGGCCTTCTTCTACTTACCAATCTTCTTTTACCTTACTGACACCTACATACTCTCTATGATCTACTGATACTGGCTTCCTTACCATTCCAAGAAGAAGACGTTCCATCTCCTGCCACATCATCTGTGCATTTGTTTCACTGGCTATTCCTCATGCTTGGAATTATCCCCTTTCTCAATTCTACCCTCCTTCATCTCCTCCTCCTGGCTTTTATAGTTTCCTTCTAGTCTGAGCCGAAATCTCACCTCCAGCAAGAAACCTTTCTTAAACCTCATTAATGTTAGAGCTTTCTGTCTGAGATTATGTTCAATTTTTCCTATATATTTGTATCTCATTTGTATGTTATTTCCCTCATTAGTTTGTGAAATTTTTAAAAGCAGGGGTTATTTTTCCTTCCTTTTATCACCACTGTTTAGGACAGTGTCTGAAATGTAGTAGGTGCTTAATAAATTATTTTGACTGACTGACTACAGGGTCATTCAGGCTTATTACTTTCAAGTGGTTTTTGTAACTGGAGTTAGGCAAACATACTAGCCTAGCTGTAATATATTCTATCTAGTATATAACTAAAAATAGGCCTACCTAGCTAAATAAGGTACTATTAGGAAGCTGAAGGACAAACCATGTTAAAAGTTTGTGGGCAAAGCCAGGGACCTCTATCCTGTGAGCTGTGCTGGGCTGAATAATGATGTTGAAATGGATTAGATAAGCAATGGCTGAAATTGGGCAGAAAGTGTAGATTAACATCAGGCAGGCTGTTTATTCACCTACTTTAGAAATAGACTTGGTTACTAAGTATATGACCTTAGACAAGCCACTTAAACTTCCTTGCCCTCAGTTTTCCCATCTGCAAAAATAAAGGTCTGGACTCTATGACTTTTGATAGTCCTTGGAAATGGCCTCCTTGCTTTTTGATGAACAAGACACTTCACCTATAGCTATGGGCATTTTCTCTGGTTGTCTTGTATGCCTGGAATGCTTCTGTTTCTTGAGGCAGTCAAGTAGCTTTTACTATCTCTCAATTTTTATCTAGCAAATAGAATATTTTAAAATTGGTGAATATATTATTTATAGATACTGTAGAAATGTCCATTTTTCAGTTTTTTTTTGTTTCAGTTGGGAAGAGTATTTCACTGCTTCTTATAAACTATTTCTTTTTAACATAAGTCCTTCCATCCCAAGATTCTGTGGAGATAATAGGAGCTGTTTTTGATATATTTGGTCTTATTAATACAGGTTTAAATATTGCAGTAATCCTATTCTTTTTCAAAATCTATTGCATTTTAAAAATAGATTAGTTGTAGTTTCTATTATGTTCAGGGTTCTCCTTTTTCATGTGCTTCCCCCAGCAGAGGACAGGCCTGTGGTCATGGTGAGTTTCTCTTCTGGAAAAAGATAGGTCTAATGTCTAGAAGCATCTAATAACTAATACATACTAAAAAGTAGTGGTAGAATTGAATCCACATTGCACTGATTTGGTGTTTGGGTGACATTTTGCAAATATCATGACAACTGGGAATTTTTTCTCTTGTGGCATCTTTGCTTGTGAAGAGTTTTGATCTAATCATCCCCACTGTTTTCTTGCCAATTTACTTCACATTAAAGATTTGGCTTTTTTGTGGCTTGGAAAATAACTAGAGGGCAGCTAGGTGACTCAGTGGATAGAGCCGCAGCCCTGAAGTCAGGAGTACCTGAGTTCAAATTCGGCCTCAGACTAAACACTTGACGCTTACTAGCCGTGTGACCTTGGGCAAGTCACTTAACCCCAATTGCCTAAAAAAAATAAATAACTAGGATCCATAGATGTGCATACATGTATTTCTACATGTGTATATTCTGATTAGGAATAAAAATAGAAAATGTCTAGAGAAACTAATGTTCCTATCCTGAGAACTCATTGACCAATAGAGATTTTTAAATGGTAAGGACAATGAAAGCTGAGCTGCATATCTGAGGATAAAAAGAAAGAGTAATTCTGGAAAAATAACATCATGCATACTGAAATCCAGAATGAGTTAAGCCTTATGATGAATGCTAAGGAAAACATGAAAGACTTAAAATCATGTAGGAGGAAATCAAAGAAGAGATGGGGCTGTTAATTAAGGGGCAAATGGGAAAGTGATAAAGGATAGGCAGAATTACCAAATTCTTATTTTGCTTTTGTGTTCTTAAGGAGAATGAACCTGAGTTTGAGTCTAATAGAGCAAAAATAAAGAATTGAAACCCAATCAATCAAGCAATCAATAAACATTTGTTAAGTTCCTACAATGTGCCAGGGTCAAAAGATCTACTAGTTGCTCTCATTTCTAATCATTAGGTCCAGATGAATTATGTCCTAGGGTAATAAAATTTGCAGATATGAGTGCTGAGCCATTGGACTGGATCTCTGAAAATTTTGGGAGAAATGACATGTAACAGGACTGAAGGTGAGGAAGGGTTATTCTAATTCAAAGTGGTAAATAAAGTGAAACTCTTGAACTAGACAAATAAACTTGACAACAATTCTTGCAAAAAATTCTAAAATGCATTGTTAAAAGGGTAGTTTGTGAACATATAGAAAAGAAAGTGGTGATTAATATGGGTCACCTTGGGATCACCAAAAATAATTCTCATATAACTTGTCTCATTTATTTTCTTGACAAGGTTATTAGATGAGTAGATCAAGGGAATGTCATAGACTTTGTAGTATCTGGATTTCAGCAAAGCATTTGACAATAACTTTTACAATATCCCTGTTAAGAAGATGAAGAGATATACTTTTCAGTAGATTTATTACTGGGTATAACTTTATAACTTGGTGCAAAGAGTGGATAAATGGAAAGTCTTTAGTGGAGAAAGTTAGTAGTGAGTGTTACTCTACTTTTTGCTTTATAATTTTTCAGAATCTTGGCTGAGGGCACAAATGAAATGCTTAACAATTTTGGGTGACATGAAACTGGAAGAAATAACTAATGTGATGGGTGACAGATGGGGAATTAAAACATATCAATAATCTTGAAAATATCTAAATATTATACATTTAAATGTAATGACAAATATAAAATCCTACACTTGTGTTAAAAAAAATTTAACTGAACAAATAAGTTGGGAGACAAATGATTAGAAAGCAAATCTTATAAAAAGGATGGCATTTTAATGAACTGGAAGCTCAATGAGTCAATAGTGTGATGTGGGAACCCCAAAATCTAATCCAGTCATAGTATTTGTTAACAGAATCATGGTGTCTAGCAAGAAGGAGGATATGTTCCTGCTCTCTGCTCTTATTGGATCACATCTGGAGTAGTATATTCAATTCTGGGCAATATATTTTAAAAATAATATTAACATGCTAGAGTTCAAGAAGAGGGAATTAAGAATGTTGAGTTCAGGGGGTAGAGCCAAGATGGTGGAGTAAAAGCAGTGACTTTCTTGAACTCTCCCCCAAACCTCTCCAAATATGTGTTAAAAAATGGCTCTAAACAAATTTTAGAACAGCAGAACCCACCAAAAGGCAGAGTGAAACAAATTTCCAGTCCAAGACAACCAGGATGATTGATTGGAAAGGTCTGTTGTGCTGGGCTGGGAAAGGAGTACAGTTCAGTGTGGGCCACACAGACAAAGACCAGGCCTCAGATAACCTGGAGCAGGCATCAGGGGACTGAATCCTGGGTAGCTGTGGTGGTTTCCAGACTTCTCAACCCACAAATGCCAAAGACAACTTAGAAGGTTAGTAGGAAAGGTCTGTTGGGCCTCAGTGAGAAAGGAACTCAGTCTGGCCCCAGTCCTGGTGCAGCCCTGGGCTGGCAGCTGCTTCCAGAGCTCTTGGTCCACAGATGGAGAGGGGAGCGAGTGGCTGATCAGAGTGGGATTACCGGGATCTCTTTGCTAGTTCTGAGGCAGGATTCTCTTGCTTTGCCCTGCTTGGATCTGAGTCGCAGTCCTGGGTGGTGGACCTGGGATGAGGAGGAGCACAAGCATGGTGGAGTTTGTGGTGGTGGTAGAGAGGGAATCCTTCTCACAGTTCCAAGGCAGAAAAGAATGCTTGTGGTCACTCATAGACCAGAGCACAGGCCAGGAAAAGAGTAGACACCTTGCCTTTGATCATATCACCTTGGAAGAACTGAAAATTTATAGGTTCCTAGAAGTATCTTTGAAAAGAGCTGCACAAAACCCCTGAAGCTTGGGACAGTACACCTTCTGCACTGGAAGCACAGCACTACCTTAACAAAGAGCTAAAAATTCAAGTAATTGACTAGGAATACGAGCAAACTGTGCAAAAAGTCAGACCATAGAATCTTACTTTGGTGACAAAGAAGATCAAAACATACAATCAGAAGAAGACAACAAAGTCAAAGATCTAGAAAAGGATCCAAGCCTCCAAGAAAAATACGAATTGGTCCCAGGCCATGGAAGAGCTCAAAAAGGATTTTGAGAAGTAAGGAAGAGACGTAGTGAAAAAACTGGGAAGAAAAATGAGACTGATGGAAGAAAAACATGAAAAACAAGTCAACAGCTTGCTAAAGGGGACCCAAAAAGATACTGAAGAAAATAACACCTTAAAAATAGCCTAACCCAAATGGCAAAAGAGGTCCAAAAAGCCAATGAGGAGAAGAATGCCTTAAAAAGCAGAATTGGCCAAATGGAAAAGAAAGTCCAAAAGCTCACTGAAGAAAATAATTTCTCAAAAATTAGAATGGAGCAAATGAAAGCTACTGACTTTATGAGAAATCAAGACATTGTAAAACAAAACCAAAAGAATGAAAACAATAGAAGACAATGTGAAATATCTCATTTGAAAAACAATCAACCTGAAAAATAGATCTAGGAGAGAGAATTTTTAAATTATTGGACTACTTGAAAGCCTGATCAAAAAAAGAGCCTAGACATCATCTTCCAAGAAATTATCAAGGAAAACTGCCTTGATATTCTAAAACCAGAGGCTAAAATAGATATTGAAAGAATACACCAATCACCTCCAGAAAGAGATCCCCAAAGGAAAACTCCTAGGGATGTTGTGGCTAAATTCCAGAGTTCCCAGGTCAAGGAGAAAATACTGCATGCATCCAGAAAGAAACAATTCAGGTATTGTGGAAACACAATCAGGATAACACAAAATTTAGCAGCTTCTACATTAAGGGACTGGAGAGCTTGGAATATGATATTCCAGAGGTCAAAGGAGCTAGGCTTACAACCAAGAATCACCTACCCAGCAAAACTGAGTATAATCCTTCAGGGGGAAAAATGGATATTCAGTGAAATAGAGGGCTTTCAAGCATTCTTGATGAAAAGACTAGAGCTAAATAGAAAATTTGACTTTCAGATACAAGACTGAAGAGAAGCAAGAAAAAATAAACAGTAAAAAGAAATCATAAGGGACTTTTTAAAGTTGAATTGTTTATATTCCTACATGGAAAGATGATATTTGTAACTCATGAGGCCCTTCTTAGTATTAGGGTAATTGGAGGAAATATATAAAGACAGAGGGCACAGGATGAGTTGAATATGAAGGGATGATATCTGAAAAAAAAAAACAGGGTGAGAGGATTGTACTGAGAGAAGGAGAAAGGGAGATGTAGAATGGGGTAAATTATCTCACATAGAAGAAGGAGGAAAAAGCTTTTGCCATGGAGGTGAAGAAGGGTGAGGTTAGAGGGAATAAATGAATCTTATTCTCACTGGATTTGGCTTAAGGAGGGAATAACATACACACTCAGTTGGGTATGGAAATTTGTCTTACCCTACAGGAAAATAGGGGGAAAGGAGATAAGAAAGGGAGGATAATAGAAAAGAAGGCAGATTGGGGGAGGTAGTAATCAGAAGAAAAAACTGTTGAGGAGTGACAGGGTCAAAGGAGAGAACAGAATAAATTTAGAATGGGATAGGATGAAGGGAAATATGGTTAGTTTTTCACAACATGGCTATTATGGAAGTGTTTTGCATGACTACATATGTATAACCTGTATTGAGTTGCTTGCCTTCTCAATGGGGGGGGGTGGGCAGGGAGGAATGGAGAGAATTTGGAATACAAAATTTTAAAAACAAATGTTGAAAATTGTTTTTACATGTAACCGGGAAATAAGATATATAGGCAATGGGGTATAGAAATCTATCCTGCCCTATGGGAAAATAGAAGGGGAAGAGGATAAGAGAAGGGGGGGTGATAGAAAAGAGGGCAGATTAGGGGAAGGGGTATTCAGAATGAATGCCATCTTGGGGTGGGGGGAAGAGAGAGATGGGAAGAAAATTTGGAACTCAAAATCATGTGGAAGTGAATGTTGAAAACTAAAAGTAAATAAATTTAAAAAAATAAAAAAAGAATGTTGAGGGCATTGTAGACTTTATAATTTGGGGATTGGTTGAAAGAAATGGATACATTTAATGAGAAGAAACCTAAGAGTGATCATGACGATTTTATTTAAGTACCTGAAGAACTTTCACAGGGAAGAGGAATTCGATTTTGTCTGCTTGTCTTCAAAAGAAGAACAAGGGAAAAAAAAAAAAAGATGAACTAGGAACAATGGACAGAAGTTGCACAGAAACAAATTTTGGCTCAATATTAAGGGGGGAAATACTTCCTAACAATTAATGCTCTCCAAAACTTGAATGGGATGCCTTGGAAGCAATGATGATGCCTCCATCATTTGAGATCTTCAATCTGAGGCCACATGTCTTCTTTTGGAGAGAAACAGTGTAGGTGATTTAGGGGTGAAGGCAATGGACTTAGAATCAGGAAGACCCTGGTTTTAATCCTGCTTCAGACACCAGTTGCATTACTCTGGGCATGTCACTTAACCTCCCTGAGCCTCCATTTCCTCATCAGTGTAGTGGAGTATAATAGCTCTTGGCTCCCAGGTCTGTTGTGAGGATCAATTGAGATAACTAAGGCAAAGAACTTTTCAAACCTCAAAATGCTATGTAAGAGACAGCTGTGGTTTGGAGGATGGAGACCTGGCCTTGGAACCAGGAGATCTGGGTTTAAGGTTCTATATGTGACACTTATTGTCTGTGAAACCTCAGACAAGTTTCTTAAGCTTTCAGTGCTCCTAGTGATTATTTAGGACTATCAGTTGCAGAAAATGTGTCCATCTGTTCTGGTTGAGGGAATTTCTCTCTCTCTCTTTTTAAGTTTTATTGATGTTTTGTTTTTACATTACATTTACAGAATTTTTTCTTTTTTTTAATTTTTTAAAACTTTTAGACTTAAATACTAAAACTTAAATACACAATGAGAAATTTTTTTAAAAAGCATGTCATGCACAGCAGAATGTAAGAGAGGATTCAAAATATGTAGCAATAAATTTCCATTTCAAGAGAGCCCATATAATAAGTACTATGTATTGTTTTGAGAGCTGTTCTTCTTTTCTTTGTTTCCTTGTAAGTTTTCTTTTGTTCTCTTCTGTGCACTATTTACTTTGTTCTTTTTTTCCCCTCCCCCCAAAGCCTACAATTAAGTGTGGATATATTTATGCATAGATAGACAGATAGATAGATAGATAGATACATACATACATAGACATATATTTTTCCTAACAAATTCTACTCCTGATCTTTGTTTTTTTATGTTTGTGAATATCTCTTATTTCCTCTCCCTCCTAACTCCTCTACTTTACTTTGACCTGTTACCTTGCCCTGCTATTACTTAACCTACCCACCTACTTCTGCCAAGGATCCCTCCCTTATCCTCCCATCCCTATTAATCTAGGCACCCTTATATGACCCCCTTTAACCAATCACTCCCCTCTAGAGATCCCTCCTTTATCCTCTCCCCCCTCCCTATCCCCTTAGTGTTTTATTTCTTTCTGAGTTTAGAATTTTATATTCTTCTAGATATATATGTATTGTTCCCTCTTAAGCCCATTCCCAATGAAAGTAGGTTTCCAGAACTACTAGCCCTCCTCCCCCATCTAATTCCTCTGTTAGTTCTTCCTCTCCCACCTCATTTATGTAAGATAATTACTCTTTTTAGCTGTTCCTAAATGATTTTACTTTTAAAAGTTTTGTCATTCTCAGGTCTACCCCAATCTTTCTTACAATCTACCCAATTGCTAATAACAATCAGATATACGTTTTACATTTTACATACATAAAAGGTAAACAGTCTGTCCAGATTAAGTCCCTTGTAATTAGTCTTTGATATGTATTTTATATTTCTCTTGGCTCTTGTACGTCAAATCTTCTGTTAAAAGTTCAGAGTTTTTTTTTTAAACAAAGTCTTGAAAGTCTGACAATTCATTAAATGTCATGTTTTTTTCATTCAGGATTATGCTTAGCTTTGCTGGGTAAAATATTTTTGGCAGAACCTCAGTTCTTTTGCTCTTTGATATATAGTGTTCCAAGACCTGTGGTCTTTTAATGTTGCCACAGCTAGGTCTTGTGTGATTCTAATTGTAGCACTACTATATTTAATTTTTTTTCTTATTGCCTGTAATAGTTTATCCTTGAAGTGGGGGTTTTGGAATTTGACTATAATGTTTCTGTGGGTTTTCCTCATAGGAACTCTTTCAGGTGGTGATTCATGGATTTTTTCTATTTCTACTTTCTCCTCTTATTCTAATGCTTCAGGACAATTTTCTTTAATTATTTATTGTATTATTGTATCAAGATTCTTTTTGTTATCATAGCTTTCAGGTACTCTGATTATTCTTATGTTTTCTCTTCTTGATCTATTCTCCAGATCAGTTGTTTTTCTTATGAGATGTTTCACATTCTCTTCTATTTTTTTATTCTTTATACATTTTTTTATTATTTCTTGATCTCTCATAACTTTGTTAGCTTCCCCTTTCACAATTCTGATTTTAAAGGAGTCATTTTCTTCCTTAAGATTCTGAATCTCCTTTTCTAATTGGTTGACTTTTTTTCTCATAATCTTCTTGTTTTTCTTGGACTGTTCTTATTTTTTTCTCAACCTCTCTCATTTGATTTTTAAAGTCTTTTTAAAGTTCTATGAATTCTTTTTGGGCAGGTGACCATTTGACCTTACTCTTTGGGGCAGAAGAGGGTTTCTTTGCTTCAGTATCCTCTTCTGAAGATGAACCTCAGTCTTCTCTATTTCCAAAGTAACTCTCTGTGGTTGGATTCTTTCTCCTTTGCCTATGCTATGTAATAGCTTAGGTTTTGTGATCACCTCTAGGCCTGGGGTATGAGGGATGGTGCCTCTGGCCTCAGGTATTTCTTCAGTTCTCTCATCAGGCTTGGAACTGAAACCAAGACCTCCAGCTTCCTGAAAGTGTCCACATCCAGCAGTGAACCCATCCCAGTGCTTCTGCACTCACTAGGCATGTGCTGGTTCCTTCTCATCCAGAGCCATGTCTATGCAACATAACTGGTCTGGTGTTCCTAGTCAGAAGAGGTCCCCTCGATCTTCCCTAGCTCAGACACCCAACTCCACTCACTGTCCTTAGTATAAAAGTTCCTGTGGCTAGGGTGGACACAACCCAGCTAACCCCAGGGCTTGCTGCTTATTGTTTAAGGGGACCTAGCCTGGAGGTGTTTACTCTTCACAGGGATCAAACCTGGTCCTGGGATTTTTCTTCAGATATTCTGCAATTGTCTTCAGAGGACCACTGTTCTTCCCCTACTGTTATTTTACAGCTCTATGTTTGCCCAGAGGCACTATTTTATCTCTTTTGTGGGAAAAAATCTAGAGAGCCTGGGATTTTCTGATCTACTCCACCATCTTCCCAGAATCCTCCAAGAATTTCTCTTTGAGAACTCCTTAAATTGATAAAGGCAGCTAGGTGGCCCAGTGGATAGACTGGGAAGCTTACAATCATGAAGACTTCCTGAATTAAAATCCATCCTTAGACACTTACTAGCTTTGTGACCCTGAGCAAGTCATTTAACCCTATTTGTCTCAGTTTCCTCATCTGTAAAATGAGTTGGAGAAGGAAGTGGCAAACTACTGCAGTATCTTTGCTAAGAAAACACCAGATTTGGTCAAAAAGAGATGGACACAACCAAAAATGACTGAACAACAGCAGCAAAAATATTGATGAAATCACAAGTCTGTCCAGAAAATGAAGAGTTCTATATAAATGAGAGATTATTATTATATATTCTACAGGTATAGATTGGACCAAATGACTTCAGAGATCTTTTTTATGAACTCAGAGGTTCTATGATTCTCTGATTAATTGATTATAGATATTGATAGATTCAAATAATCATTGCCCCCAAATAAGTTTGCCTGCTTGAAACAATTTTGAATGTGTACATTTAAAATGTGTGTGTATACACATAAATAAGTGTATACATGCACATATTCTGGCCCAGAAAATATTTCTTGCATAAAAACTTTTAGTCCATCATCAGGCACTGTAGCGAGTTTTGATTTAATATCAAAGAAGAATGGCAAGGATGTCAGAGTCCTCAGATCTCTAGTATATTAGCCCCTCCCTCATTCAGCTTTTCTGTGTTTTAATATCAGCCTCTTTGCTATATCAAACATTGGCATCTGCAGGGGTTCCTATTCTGCTGATTTCTCTGCAGTAGCATTGAAAAGCTATTCTGTCTATGCTATGTGATTAAAAAGACACATTTCATTTGAACTGGACCAGGGAAGCAACAGAGGGGGTAGGTATTATTCCCCATGTCTCCAATTATGTCAGCAGTCTAACTCTGGGTGGCTTTTTCATTCTCGGCAAATTTTTGCTTCAGTTCTGAACAAAATGAATTTGATTTTCAAATTGTGAGCATGTAACAGAATCAGAGGCAAGCGTGGTTGAAGGAGAAGAAGAGGTATAAAATGCTTGCTTTCAGGAAGGATCATTATAATAAATCTTTTACATCTATTTTTATGTGGTTTAATAATGGTTGTGTCCCTACAGTGTAGTGTGAATTTGATGGAGAATATTCATTGTTATTTTTTTACAGAGATCCATTTAAAGACCACAGCACCGAAAACCATTTTCTAAAGGATTACCAAATACTTGCTAACCATTAGAGTTTAACAGATCGGGGAGGGGGAATGATTTGGTTGGGGGATTAAGAATATAGAAGCAGTGGGAAGATGATATAGATGAAGAATGATATGAAAATAAGGGAGGGGTATGAAATAAGAGGTTTTGGAATATGTGATGTCAAAACAAATTGTGGTAGAATGGAATGAGCATTTGGATTTTTGGAGGATCTTGGTTCAAATCCTGGCTGTTACTACTTTTGTGACTTGGGGCAAATCACTTTACTTCTCTAGACCTCAGTTTCCTCAGCTATAAAATAAGGTGTTTGAACTGTTGTTGTTTTGTTTTAGTTGTATCTGACTCTTCATGACACCATTTGGGATTTTCTTGGCAAATATACTGGAGTGGTCTGCCATTTCCTTCTCCAACTCATTTTACAGATTAGGAAACTAAGACAAACAGGGTTAAGTGACTTGCCAGGGTCATACAGCTAGTAAATGTCTAAGGCCAGATTTGAACTGCTGAAGATGAGTCTTTCTGATTCCAAACCTAGTGGTCTATACACTGTGCCACCCACCTGCCCTTTGGGTTTGAACTAGAAGTCATGTAAAGTCCCTTTGAGCTCAAAGTCCATGGTTTTGAGGCAGTATGGTATAGTGGATAGTGTGTGGGACTTAAAGTCAGGAAGACCTGGATTTAAATCTTATCTCAGACACTTATAAACTGTGCCACTCTGAGCAAGTGACAGCCTCTGTGAATCTCAGTATCCTTATCAGTTAAATGAGGATAATATTAGCAACTACCTTACAATGTTGTTAGAAGGATAGGTTAATGTATGTAAAATGTTTTACAAATCTTTATCTATATGTTACAAATATACATTTATATATGCACATATACATAAATGTGAGCTGTTATTATTATAAAATTTCACCATCAATTTTTGTAAAGAAATGTAGCATCTCTCCCAAGTGCTACACCTCTGCCCATCACTTAAGGCTCTTCAGGAGGCCAAACCGGGGGTGACCAGGGTCCCTAAACTCAAAGTAATTAAAAGTATCACAGGTATTGGAAAAATCTATCCCTGTGAAGAACTGGCATCACAGTTAGTCTTAGTAGTAGATGAATCAGGATACCCTTCTTCCTTTGATTAGAAACTAAATATAACTACCACCTCTGGCAGTCACTGGGGCTTTCACAGACATTATCTCAACTGATTGACCACAACAGTCCTGTGAGCTAGGCAAGACAAGGAGTGTAATTCCTATTTTATAGATGAAGACAGCAAGGCTCTGAGAGATTAATTGACTTGTCTGAGGCCATTGCTACTACTAAGGGACAGAACTGGAACATGCAACAAGGCCTTATGATTTCAAATAAATGTCACTGCTTTGGAAGTTAAAAAACAAAACAAAAATAAATGGATAAATATAAATAACTTGCATTTGGTAACTCAAGCAGCTAATCACTGAATTGCAATAGCTGAATTATGGATTTTCAGGTGACTTTTCTGGATTTGTATGGTCAAGTATTCAAGGTGTTGAGCAGCTCTAAAGCTAACATACTCTCACAGTCCAATTTTGATGCTGGAATGAAAGGAGGCAATCATGTGCCCTTGAACATTTAACAAAAGAGCTTTACTTTACCCAAACATAGTAAAGATATATAGTCGGAATAAATAGCAAAGTTACAGACTTAACTTCTCTGGATGTGTACCCCTGGCCTCCATCTGGAAATGAATCTGGTATGTCAGTTATCAGGGTAAAGCAACTCATGAGGTCTCCAGCACCCACCAAGTCTGAAAGGCCCCAGACCCACATGGCTTGGTCTTTTTATTGGCTATTGGCCAAGAATCTAGGTCAGAGAAGCTGGGTGCAACTAGATTTTCTGAAGGGAAGAAATTTCACCAGGGAAGTCATTAGGGAAACTGAGGCCCTAGAAAGTTGTGTGAGGGTTGTGTTTGAGGAGAAAACTGTTATAGGGTAAGGGTTGCTGCATCAGACAACTGCTGTCTTAATACACATGGCATGCTGAATTGATGGCATCCTTTCTCCCCTTCACCTCACCACATAATGCTGCCCTATGTTTCTTTCTTGCTTGGCTCATCCAAGATACAGTTCAGCAGAATGGTCAGATCAGCTGAAAATAGTCAGTAGGGAATGCACTTGAGTTTGCGTCTGGTGACTTTGTGACTTTATTGTCTATGAAACTCAGTAACCTTGTAGCCCTGTGTATGGAAATAATTTTACCCTGGAACTTCTCTCTATTCCCTCTTCTCCCTCCTCCTCCTTGGAAAATGGACCTTAAAAAGATGCAAACATATATTACATCTCTTGGAGACTGCCTCATTTGATATGCAGGGAGCATTATTATCATTTACCTCCTCTTGGCAGCTTTTAAAGTATTAGGTAATTTGCAGCCTATTGGGATGTTGCAAGGCTCTGAAAGTTGAATATAGTAGTGAGGAGAGGGAAAACTTTCTGAGTATTCAGCAACGCCATATGTAAATGACTGAGTTGCCTTTTCATTAAGCAGTTGTAGTCATTACGTCTCATGCAGCCTAGAGATCAGAAACTCATGCTGGAAACTGAAGTCTCCCCAAACCACGGACACATTTTGGATCTACAAAAGACAAACATCTCTGTGAGGTGTAGCCTAGGTAACATTGTCCCAAAGACTGACTGTTTGCAATAATGTGGATATGGACATAGTAGCACCAACCCCCCACAATAACTTTACAAATTCCTACTCCTTTTATTAGATTGCAGAGGAATGTGAGTTGTTAAGGTAAAATGCCACAGCTGACATTTATTTGTGAATTGTTGGCTGTTTATAAGTTGCACCTGCGTCAGACTTTTGGCTCCTATGACAAAAAGTATTCAATAGACCCCAGAAGTTCAAGGGAGAACATGTTTCTAGAGGTTTTGATTTCTGAAAAAGAATGTTATCATACTTATGGGTTAGTTATTCCTTTGGAAATATAGAAAGAAGGCACTCTGTTACACCATACCTATGTATCTAATAGTCCCCAATAATAAGGGTTCACCTGACATCAAGTTGGAATAAGAAGGATATGCACAGTTGTCTAGCATTTTGGGCATAGAGGGACTAGGAAATTTCAAGAGAAAAGTGAGGATGGATTGTCAATCAAGCAGAGAAAGTATTGATTTGTTACTTGGTAAAACTTGAATTCCTTGGTAGTATGGTTATTATCATGCTTTTCTTGAAAGCACAGTTCATTAATTCATTCTCAGTATTTTTGGTATCTAACAAGATATAAAAATAGATCCATTGAATATCAGTGATCCTGGTCATACCCTTGCCATCTATGTCCAAACATTCAGACCACTGTCTTATCCCACCAAAATGTATATAAAATTTGTTTGCAATATTTACTCATGTCGCATCTCTCTTCCGCTATCACTTATCCCCAGCAGTGTGGTAGGGCAAAAAGAACACTGAAGAACATCTGAGTTCTAGGCTCATTTTCGACATTTAGCTGAGTCCCTTAATCTCTCTGAGCCTCACATTTTTCATTTGTAAATTGAAGTTGATAATGTGTTTACTACATACTACACATAATTATTGTGAAGACCAAGTTAAAGGACCTATATAAATCAATTTGTATATTATAGATTATTTTACCTCTCCACCCCAGTTTTGGAGAGAAAGCAAATTACATCTTCTATCAATACAGCTTTTCTCCAATTTACTTTAAGTACTAATGAGCCTATGCCCACAGCAGTGAAAGGTTTTACAATCGATGAGCTTGTTTCCAATGTCAGCATGAAGATACTTTCCCTTCTCTCATTGCTTTTTCACTCCTTTTCTCTCTCATTTTCTTTTAAGACTCTGAACCTGAACTTTGGTCTGGCTACTGGGCTAGTTACTGAATGTAACACCCTTACTATTGCCCAATTTGCCAGTAGGTAGAAATCTCTGACTGGTTTATTGATGAGGTTTGGCTCACATTGTTAACTTTGTTATGTATGCTAGTTGGCTCAGCCAATAAGAACTCAGCAACTCAATGAGTTTTTCAAAACTTCTCCTTCCTCCCTCAACATACAGGCACAAATGGATAAAACTTCACAATGAAGTCCTTTCTCTTGAGAATACAGGTGAGACAAGAGGGCCCTGGCTAGTGACCACCAGCTGGGTGGTCCCCATAGGTTTTTCAGAAGTGAGGTACAAGCCATAGTGCCAAGAAGCAGCAAAGCCAATAGGAGGTCAGTCAAAACCAGAAGCCAAGGTGACCCTAAAAAGCTTGCTGGTCAAAGTAGTTACACAAACAGATGTGAGTGGATATTGAGGACAAACCAGGGAGCAAGAGGCTTACTGATAGAACTATATATAGTGCTTGCTGCTCCCTACATGAACAGCCTAAGCCTTTGATAACCTCAGCTAGTTGGAAACATTCTATAGTTGAGTGAGCCTGTGCCAGGGGCATGCCATTGGGCACCATTACCATGTTGTAGTGCTCTGAGCACTGACAAGGGGAAGTTTTGAAATTTAAAAGGAAATCTGTAGGGAATAGAACTTGAAATTGCTATTGGCAAACATGTCCTGATCCCAGGAAACTCTCCTTTTTTGGGCAATGGGGCTCTTTTTCCTCACTTCCTCCCAACCCCAATTGCTAGCAATTGGCTTATAGCTAGGTCTTAGCTGACAGAAGTGACATGTTTGACCACTAATTGGTTGGCCTATTTATGAGGAAGTTCCTATGTAGCTGATCCTGGTTTAGTCAACTTCATTTAGACAAGGAATGCAAAGTTCACCTGATAATAATCAGCTTATAAAACTTCATCTAATCATGTATGCAAAGTTGCCAAACTTTCCTAATCATATTTAAATTTCCATATATGGGTTTGAGAAAAGTACAGAGTTAGAGGGTGGGGGCATCAGGTAGAAGAGGAGAATATGGCCAGTCCATATACTTTTGTTTTTTCTGGACTATAAAATATTGAAGTGAAAATTATACTCTTAATTTCCCTCTTTCCCATTTATAATATTTGATTTAGAATCGGTAGTGACTTAGAGATATACTCAAACCAAACTTTGATTTTTGTAGATGAGTAAAATTAAACTGAAAGCAGATACTTGACTTACCCAAGGTCATATGGCTAGCTGATAATGGAAGAATTAGAACTAGAACAAAGTTCTGCTGACCCTCAGTCCAGACTTATTTCTGAAATTGTACTTTTCAAACCTTAGAGTGCGGTGTAAACAACAACAACAACTACTACTACTTCTACTACTGATGCTGCTGCTGCTGCAATTACTGGGGTAGGGAAGGGAATAAGTGCTTATATAACATCTACTATGTGCTAAGGACTTTACAAATTTTAAATATTAGATTACTGGATTATAATACTTACTATCTTCCTAAATGGCACCCAGAAGTTCCCAAACTTATTTGGCCTGTTGCCTCCTTTTCAAAAAAAATTACTCAGCACCCCCCTGGAAATCTACTTTCCTTAACCCTTTAACAATGTTTTTAAAAATTTGCATAATTTCAAAAAATATAAAACATTTTTAAAATGATGCATCTTAAATTTAATATTTTATTGTAAATTTGTGGGTTTTTCCTGCATTGAAATTTTGCTGACACAATATTGTGTCATATAACTCTATAGTATCATATTGCAAACAAGTTATTACACACATATATTCCTGGAGATGCATCCTGGACTTCCTGACAATGCATGACATACTTGCCTACCAATATTTGCTTGTTAAGACCTGTTGGCGGACTTGACCACTAATTGGTTATAACTCGCATTTTGTGTCTTTATTTGGAAAATAATATAAGCACTATGATTTTAACTCTGTTACACAATAGATGAAACGTATGAATGGTTTTTCAAAATTTTCTTATCTTCTCTTCTTTCCTTATGCTTCACTGCCCTCTTTTTTTAAAATTCAACCCTTCTCAGTTACATCGAGGCTACTACCATCCCCCCATTGTTCCAGTGGCCCCCAGGGGATGGTATCACCCACTTTGGGAACCTATGCTGAGTCTAACCCTTTCCCTTACATAATATGTTATGATTCTTTGAGAGTTAAAATATCTGCAAAAAAAATTTAGACAAGTGAGGGAAATAATATATGTAAAGCCATGTACTCTAAATATGAATGAAGTATTCTTTTTAAAAAAAATGAAGCAGCTAGATGGCTCAGTGGATAGAGCACTGGGCCTGGACTCAGGAAGATCTGAGTTCAAATCTGGCTTCAGAATGTATTAGTTGTGTTACCCTGGGCAAGTCACTTAACCTCTTTTTGCCTTAACACACTGGAGAAGGAAATGGCAAACGACTCAAGTATCCTTGCTGAGAAAACACCATGGACAGTAGTAGCCTGCCATGGTCCACAAAGTTATGAAGAGGTGGACACTACTGAACAACTGCTTAACAATTAATGCTCTAATTTTCTCATGCCATGAGCTTACTACAGGGTACACCGTATACTATGGCTATAGTTAGCACTTTAGATATCAACTAAATTTCATTTACTCATTACTCTATGCAAGTCCCTATCCTACATACTACACAAAATTTTCATCTAGTTATCAGTGTTACACATGCGTGGAATAATAGAATCAAAGCTGAAAGGGAGCTTAGGTTCATGTCTTCCAACCCTTTCATTTTAGAGAAGAAATTGAGCCCTATAGAGGTTATCTGACTTGTCCAAGGTCACATAGGTACTAAGTGGTAGAGCTAGGATCCAATAATAAAATTAGATGATGATAGTAGCTAATAGGTATAAGCTTTAAGGTTTGCCAAGTACTTTATAAATAGTATCTCATTTCAACTGCATAAAAATGTGAAATACGTGATATTATTACTCCCATTTTACAATTGAGGAAATCAAAGCAGATAAAGGTTAAGTAATTTGTACAGGGTCGCAGGTCCATGGTGGGATTTGAAATCAAGTTTCTATGACTCCAGGCCCAATGCTCTATCCATTGTGCCACCTAATGGCTTCAACAAGGTAATTAGATGGCACCTCTACTTGTACTTTTGGTCTAATATTATAGTATCCGCTGCACCTTGTGAGCTTCACCTGTTACCCAGTAATTTTGTCAATTTGACCATCTTTTATGGTCCAACATTGGCCAGGAGGTACCAGAATTTTGTTGTAATGATTTCTCCTGCACTGTTACTTTTGACCCTGATTTATACCATTACTTGTAATTGGGGAAAATATTTTGTAGAGTGAATTTAGCAACCTTGCACGTATCAGTTATTAATATTATTGCTAAAAATTGACCCTATCAGTTTTAATGTAGAAAAAATGTTGGCTTTGGGAACATTTAGGGAGTAAGCTTAGAAGATCACACACTGACATTCATGTGATTTATAGAACTTGGTGCTTAGCATTAGAACTATAAACAAATGTGTGTTTACAGATTAATGGGAATTGTATACTGAAGAGAAAATCATCTTTGTCAGTGAAATATTTAAATGCAAAAATAATAAAAGCACAATACTTTAAAATAATTTGGGTAAATTGTGATATTTTTCAGTTTTGAATTAAATTCCATATTTTAATAGTTGAATAATAGTTTCCCAATTTAATGAAATCTAAAAATAAAGAGGTAAGTATGATTTTTTTCCATTAGAATTGCTCATGCTGAGACTGCTAACACATAGAGGCTTTTCTAATGGGCTAATTTGAAATAGCCTCCTTTCTTCCTGAATGGTCTTGTAGTTAACTCCCATATGGAACTTCCTCTACCAATGTAAGTTTGCACTTTCTCTGCAAAATACAATCTGAGAAATTTGTCCAGGACACCAAGAGGATAAATGATTTATCCAAGGTCACATAAACACTACACTTCAGAAGTGGGACTTGAGCTCAAGTCTTCCTAACTCTTAGACCAGATCCCAAT
The DNA here is from genome assembly GCF_900497805.2 of Vombatus ursinus. NCBI lineage: Eukaryota > Metazoa > Chordata > Mammalia > Diprotodontia > Vombatidae > Vombatus > Vombatus ursinus. Next base: position 25,615,086 of record NW_020949613.1, read on the forward strand.
CCACTATAACATGATGCCACAAGTACAACAGAAAGACTGATTTGCTTGTATTTTGCTATAATTTAGGACATTTTAAAATGTTGAGCTTAAGGGGCACATTTCAAATATAGAGGGGATAGTTTGACAATTGAAAAGAAGATTGAAGGATCCTGATTGAAAGGTTTTGAAACAATATGTTACATTAGAGGCCATCCAGCTAAGTGTTCTTTCTTATATCTAGGGCAAATTTCTCCAAAAAACATTGCATTTGAAGTACTAGCCCTGGAATTTATGAACATGGAATCTTAGGCAATCAAGCAATGGCTAAGAACCCATTCAACCCGTGCAACTGTCTAATCTACCACACCAGCACTGTCTCATAGAAAATATCTTTCAAGAAATTTTGAATGATTCTGATGCATGTCTGGGATACATAATGTTGAACAAGAGCTGTAAAGTTGACTTTTACTCTATTGAATCAACTGTCTTTTTATAAGCAACAGACAAGAAATGCAGTGGAATATCATATTCTCTATGTCTTTAGTTAATTGTGAACTGCTAACAGGTAGTTAGATGATTGTTGAATACTGCTTGTGAAAACCTGTCAGTGGCCTACAAATTCCCTCACAGAGGACGCTCTTGATTCATATATAGATGACTGTCATAAAGATTTTGTATTAATGGGAGAGCAGATATATAGGTCAGTAGTTATTGATATTCTCTTTGTCTCTTTTTATTGGTAATAATAAAGTCTGAGATTTCCCCCCGACTCTCGTTGTCTCCCTCTCTTTCAGATACCTTGTTTATCGATCCCTCAATACCCTTATAATTATGTCACCTCTATCTTAGAACTCCTTGGCATCTAGGTCATGCAGTGGATGGAGTGCTTGATTTGGAGTCAAGATGACTTAACTTCAAATCCTGCCTCAGACATTTAGTAGCTGTGTGACCCTGGGCAAGTCACTTAACCACATTTCTGTAAAATGGAGATAGTAAAGGCACCTACCTCACAAGGTTGTTTTGAGCATTAAATAACATATAAAACACTTTGTAAACCTTAAATCTCTGTTTAAGTGGTTATTTACTATTATTCACTATATTAATACTAACACAAACAACTTGTCTGACTTCTTTGCCTACCTGTTTTTTCTTTAGAGCTATTTCTAACTTCTTATCTAAACACATGCAGGTCTGTAATGTTAAAGTCCAAGTGTGATGGTCCTACTATTCTTAATAGAGAAAATAGTTTGCTATAATGATTTTCTACAAATATTTTGCATTCTTTTCTTATGTTTGTTGTGCTCATTTCATCTTTGTCCTTAAATGTTCTTGGGGTGACCCTTACATTTTGGTGTCATACCAAGCTTTCTTTAAACTGGTTTTACCCACCATCATTTCTCTCTGCTTTATAAGAAATTATACTTAATTCTTTACAATACTTCCTCTAAAGATTGTACAAGCAAGTTTGTATTTTAACCCATTAATGTTGCTTTGGTAGCCATCTCTTAACTTTTGCCAAACAAGTTGGATATTTGCTGACCAGGAAACTTTCTGGGCTCATTCTCCTTGTGTGGTAGTTAAATTTCATTGGTTAAACTCTCATGCAATATTATCATATATATCAATGTCATTGCTGTTGTCCATTTCTTATTTTTGATTAATTAAATAGTTCCAGATTATTTTTTTGTTCATCATATATATTTTTCCTAATTATTATTCTTTTTAATTGCTTTTTACTAATGCTGTAGCTTTGGTGAGTCCATTACCTGACTGTACACAGATAACTGATTCAAGGAAAAAAAAAACTCCTACATCAATTACAGTACCTTTCCTATCCATTAAAATAGAATTTACTTAATTAAAAAAAATACCAAATGATTCTATTGTTTATTATTCAACAAATAATTTATTAAAGAATATTTCATGACACAAAGCCATGAAACTTCACTGAAATCTCTAAGTGTTTGGCCCCTTCATTTTTTCTTCCTGAACCAGATTGTATTTCCACATAGTATTCCTCTAATGGTCTAAAAATGATTTGTATTCTTGAAACCTATTACAATAGATCATAAGCTCTGACAAGTTCTGCCGTTCTGGGAAAGCTTTGACTGTGCCCTCTGGAAGTACACCAAATATGTGTTCTGAGGGACAGCCTAATCATGCTCATAGAGGTGCATAAATAGTAGGCTGGCTACTTATTTTTTAATTCTTTTTTGGGGTATGGCAATCAATTAAACAAAGAAAAATTTAGAAAAAAAATCTGTCCTATGTGTCTCCCTTCCTCCATTTTCATTCTTATCCTGGCAGATGGCAATAAAGAGGGCAAGGGGCACTAAAAATCACATATTTTTAAAGCAAAGCATGAGTTTAATTAGACTATTGGCTCTCTCAATGTAAGATCCTTGTCCAGTGACCAACAAGTGGACATATTAATGTTGGAGCTGAGTCACATCAATGCTACATCCTTGTTATAAAAGAAACCAGAAAAAAAAAGAAAATTGCAGCTATATAGAGGGCAGGCTCATAGTTACTCCTGAGAGAGGCAAATAAAAGATTTTTCTTGCATGTTTAAAAACAAGAAGAAATATTACTCCATGGGATATTTGATCACCAATTATTACAGTACTTGTGATCAATGACTTGCCCAGGGTCACATAGCTAATAAGTTTTTGAAGCTGGATTTGAATTCATGAATATGAGTCTTCCTGATGGGCTGGCCATGTCGTTCAAATGTCCATTGTATGCTTGCCTAAAAAAAATCATGGAGAATTCATGTAAGGGAGATACTCACATAGTGGTCAGAAGAAGTAACGCAAACACACTTTGAAGGTCTCTCTGAAGAACTTTGGAGTTGATTACTTGGCATGGAAGACTCTGGCAAAGGACTGCCCAGCATTGTGTGCCTGCATCCAAGAAGGTGCTGTGTTCTATGAGCAAAGTAGAATTTCAGCAGCTCAAAATAAACATGAGATGCACAGATTTAGAGAATCCACCTCATATGTTTACATGGACAATTTGTGACTGAGCTGTGGTAGAGGATTCTGAGCTCTTATTGGTCTGATCAGCCACAGTTGGAAACAATATAACTTGAATCTAACATAGTTATCATAGAGATGTCATTTTGGTCCTCTTCAAGAATGAAGGACAATCACCAATCAACCTATGCTCAGTATTTGCAAAAAGACCACCATGAAAATAATTGTAACTTACGCACCAACATTGATTGCTGAGGATGAAAAGATAGAGAAATTTTATGAAGAAATTCTATGGACAACTTGATAACACTCTATATTAAATGAACATATGATGTGATAGTGCATTCAATGCAAAAGTAGGAAAAGATGATGATGAGGAATATTGAAAAAAAAACACGGTCCAAGAAACACAAGAGCTACATATACCAATAAAATCAATTTCAATTACTCTCCCATTTTTCCACAGAGAAAAGAAAATAAAGCTCAGAGCATTTAATGATTTCTTAAAGGCACCAAACTATTAAATGAGTGCACTAGGATTATAACTCCAATATTCCATTTAGTTACTTGTACTTCTTGGATTAAGGCATACCATTTTTTATGGAAATGCTTTCTGTGCTTAGAGGAGAGAAATCATATGCTAAACAATCTGAATTTCTTCTACCAGTTAGTACCATCTTACCTTTACATTTAAAAAAATATTTTGCATGTATGATTTCTATGCACAATTCATCACATTTTCATTACATGGTATTCCTATAATTGTTGGTGAAAGTCAATGTTAATGTTCTGACAGAATGTGAGGAGAGTTGGAAGGTCAATAAGGTAGACAAACCAAACAAGAGAGAGACCTTTTTGATTTGATCTTCCCAGTTGAGAAAAATTGGGCTGTGTTTGTGGGATGCCAAATCATTCAGATGAAAAGTGGAAAATTCAGTCAATTGCCAAAAGGCTTTGTCTACCCAATGCCAAACTGGATTGCAAGTATTGAAGAAGAAAATGAAAATACATTGGGTAAGAAATTAGAATGCACATACATAATGAGAAACTTCCATGTCACTCTAATTGAAATAAGCAGCATAAATGACCTGAAGTAGTTTAAAACAGAAGTAAAAGTAGCTAGGTACTAAAGGAGTTGGTTATACTTTAGAAGTTGTGATATATGTTAGAAAAACAGAATTGAAAATGCTACTAGAAATTAGATGAAAAGAGCTCAGTAAAGCATTTGAATAGAAGACTAGAAATAAAGATCTAAAAATAAAAGTCCTCATCTCTCAAATAAGAAAAACAGAATAGAATTATTAGAAAAGATGTTTTTGTAGTCTGGAAAAACCCCTGGTATTTTGATCTAGTCTCTGTCTAACAGACAGTCTATTGCCTGGTCATACCCTTTTCTCCTCCTTGTACTCCTTTCTGCCTAACCCTGTCTCCAGAAACTCTTCACTCTCCCTCTCCCAAACACACACACACACACACACACACACACACACACCTGGAATATTCTCACAGAATCATATATTTAGAACAGTGAGGGAAATCAGAGGACTTTAAGTCCGCCTCCCTCATTATATAGATGAGGACACTGAGGCTGAGAGACATTGAATAACTTGCCCAGGGTCACAGAGTTAATAAGTGTTTGAGGCAGGATTTGAACTCATGTTGCCCTGCTTCTTATATTATATACTAAGCACTATGCTATATACACTATGCCATTATGTTGACTGTATTGATTGTGCCATCTAGATGCCTTAAGTGTCTTCTTCTAGCACAGGTACTTTTAATTTCCTAGCTGAATAATGTCTCCCCCCTTGTTACTCATGGATGAGAAACAAATCAGACCTACTTGAGCAGTGACTCCTCCCTTTCCCATAAAACCCTTGAGTTACTCTTATTGCAGAGCTTCCATGACCCCAAGGACACTTGAGTAAGGGTCCTGACCTAGGAGCACATGAGATGTTTTAAACAGCCCCTGAAGTCATAGACCTTTGTGTTTTACCTCTTTTCTCAATTTTTTAAAAATTTATGGAATAAAACAAGCATTTCCATAATGTAATAAAAAAAGATGATTACACATGAAACTGCAAATCTATTATGCACAACTTGCTATTCCTTTTAAATATATAAATTTATAAAGTTATCATATTAAGTTTCTTTTTTTTCCTTTTATTTTCTCCCCCCAAGAGACAGTTACCATTAGATACAAATATATATATATATATATAATATGTAAAATCATTCTATACATACTTCTATTTATCAGATTTTTCCCTGGATTCAGATAGCATCTTCCTTCATATGTCCCTTGTAGTTAATTTAGGCATTTATAATAGTCAAAATGATTTATTCACTCAAATTTGTTCTTAAAACAATATTGCTATTACTATATACAGCACTCTCTTGGTTTTACTCATTCTACTCTTAATTATTTTGTGCAAGTCTATCCATGTTTTTGTAAGATTATCATTTTTTCTTACTGTGGCCAGAAGACCATCTATCTGGAAGATCCTTGGTGATATCCACGCTTATGTCCCTTCCCTGCTCTATCCCACTGTTTCTTTGGAGACGGTGGTTCAGAACTCATTGTTAAATTTAGAGATGTAGGTCCCAGCTCCAGTATGGGAGGTTCACTGCCTTGGTCTTTTGTTGTTGGTGCCTCCCATTCATTTGGGTGACTAGGAAATTGGAGTGGCTTTCCCTTAATACTGAATAAAAAGGTCTATTTCTTTCAGCTTGTCTAATTCTATCTCCTTTTCTGTATTATCATTCATATTATGCCCCATCATTGTGAGGATTTTCTAATGTCCCTTTCTCTTCTGACTTTTTACTCTATTGGTGACCTCATCAACTCTCATGCATTTAAGTATCTTCTCTATCCAAATGATTCATATACACAGTCATACATATATACACATAAATATATATATACATATAGATGGATATGTACATATATAACATATATAAGACATGCCTTTATGTATGTATGTGAATATATAGTATGTGTCTGTTTGTCTGTCTGTCTATCTATCTCTAGCCCCATTCTCTTCCCAGAGCTGTAGTCCCACATCACCAACTGACTATTAGACATTTTAAACAAGATTATGGACACATTTGAAACACATGATCAAAACAGAATTCATTATCTTCCCTCCCATTCCCACCCCGCTTTTAAATTTCTCTATTTTTTTTTGAAGATACTACCATTATTCCAGTCTTCCAGGTGATGTTATCCTTGAGTACTCACTCTTTTTTAACCATGGCATTTCTACCTTCATCTCTCCTTATATCCAACCTCTTTTCTCTACTATAATTACCACCTTCACCCAAATGCTCACAAAATCTCAACTTAGACTATTTCATCGGCTTTCTGATTGGAGTCCATGCCTCAAGTCTTCCTGCACTTCAGTTCATCCTTTATGCTGCTCTCAGTGTCCTAGTGATTTTCCTTATGCACAGATATTATAATTCCCTCTCTCTTGTTCATCCATTCAATTAACTTCATTGGCTCTTTATTGCCTCAAAGATCATAAGGCCTTTCACAACCCAATCTACTTTTTCACCCTCATTGTATATTGTTTTTCTTTCTTTCTTTGATCTAGTTAAATTGACCTCTTATTTCTTCATGAACATGGAGCTCCATCCCCTTGCCTGTGCCTTTACAGTGGCTATCCGCCATGCCTAGAATGAAGCCTTCCTTAACCCCAATTCAGAGAACCCCCAACAAGACACAACTCAAGTATCAGCTTCTACATAAAACTTTTTTCTAATCTTCTCCCTCAACTGTTATTGCCTTTGGTATAACTTTCCTACCTTCTGGATACTACCTTCTGTATAACTACTGTGTACTTATTCTCTTTACATTTTATTTGTACACATTGATGTACTTATTTTCTTTCCTATTAGAGTATAAGGTCATTGATATAATAAGTGTTGTTTTATCTTTTTGTATCTGAATCCTTGAGATCTAGCACTGTCCTGGGCACATAGTAGGTGTTTAATAAGTCAAAATCCTCTTAGTCTTAAAAATAGACCCCCCAAAATAGATTTACTTCAGCACTTCCAAATAGCTATGATTTTTATTGGAGGAGTTATTCTGGAACAGGCCCTTTAAATCCTTAATAGGTGGTTTTCTTAACCTGTCACAAGACATCATCCTATGGTGATAAATTCTATCTAATTCAAATGCCTATTATACTGCAGGGTTTGTGCTAGATTCTAGCGATACAAAGACAAAATCAAAACTGCCATTCTCTGGCGATGAGCCTCTCTGAAATTAGGAAGTTGGAAGTCCTTGGCATGCTATTATGTTCTATAGGGTCACAAAGAGTCAGACAGGACTGAACAACAAAAAGCTAACTGCTCTTGTTTAAAATATGCATTTACCTGGTAGCGGTTTTAGAAGAATGATACTAGTGTGGAGAACTGGATACCTCCTTAGACTCAGAGTTAGGAAGACCTGGGTTGGGACCTTTTCTCAAAGACTTAGTGACCCTAATTTAGGCACTTAACCTCTCAGCCTCTTTCCTTATCTATAAAAAGAGTGGCTTGGATTTGATGACATCTAAGGCCTCTTCCAGCTCTAAATCTATGATTCCATAAATGTAGATGACAATTATAATACTTTTGTGTTATAGCTCTCTAACTTGTATGGTGATAAGCCCATTGGAAAAACATTTTCAAATAGTTTGAGAGCAGAATATTAGCAACCAATAAGAATTTTCTTCAGTGAGATCCAAAGAAGTTCCATTTTTTATTCTTCCCTTTATCTTTCCCCAATAGATCTCAAGTCCTTTCAACCCATTTTCTAGCAAGGTACATATTTCTTGGGTTTGTTGAAAGATAAGTGATTTAAAACATGAAGGGACCTTCACAATCATTTTACGCAACTTACTCATTAGATGGAAAGAAAGTTCAGAGAAGTTGAAGTGCCTTGCACAGTGCAATGCAGTCTGAATTTGATTCCAGTTTCTCTGACTCCTAATCCAGTGTTCTATCCACTCTTTCTTCTTGAATCTATTATTTTAACCACAGTTTTTCAAAAAGGGGTTTGAAAACATCAAGAACCTAGAACAATATAGTAAATGTGTAATTGTAGCAGTCATCATCTGATAATCTGATAATCTGATGTTGTTAGCAACAACTAAGTGAAAAGAGTATCATTGTGTGCTGCTGAATTTCTAATAAAGATGAAAATCACAGTTTCTTTAAAGGAAGTATTTGTCACATTTTCCCAAAGTGTGCCTCATTTACCACTGGTTTCCATGCCCCATATTGTTGATATAAACACAAATTTTGAGAATTCTAAAATGGCAGAAAACATCAGAGAAAGTGGGCTAAATCTATCTCCTTTATCTTACTATTCAAGAAAAAATAATTTATGGAATAAAACAAGCATTTCTATAACATATTATAGTAAAAAAAGATGGTTGCATATGAAACTGCAAATCTATTATATACAACTTGCTATTCCGTTTGAATATGTAATAAAGTTATCATGTAAATTACTTTTTTTTCTTCCCACCCCCACCCTAGAGATGGTTACCATTAGACACAAATAAGTAAAATTATTCTATAAATATTTCTATTTATCAATTCTTTCTCTGGATGCAAATAGCATCTTTCTTCTTATGTCCTTTATAGTTAATTTGCATATTTATAATAGTCAAAATGACTTATTTGCTCAAAGTTGTTCTTAAGACAATATTGCTATAATAACAATATTGAAAAAAAACTAAGGAAAGCTAAGCTGCTGTGGAGAAGGAGTATGAACCCCTGACTGAGTGGATGAAAGGCAAAGCTCTTAAGGCCAAGATTGAAAAGTCTGTGATTTCCCAGCATCTGACAAAATCTCCTTGTGCTCTTGTGGGCAGCCAGGATGAGTGGTCTGGCAACATGAGAAGAATCATGAAAGCTCAGGCTTAACAGACAGGCATGGATATTTATGCAAATTACTATGCCAGTCAGAAGAAAACACTTGAAATTATAATCCTAGACATTCACTGATCAAGTGACTGCTGAGACAGGTTAAAGAAGATGAAGATGACAAAATCATTTTACAGCAAGAGTAAGATTAGTATACCTTCTACCAAACACCAAAAATATGGTGACAGGACTGAAAAGATGCTTCATTTAAATTTGAACATTGATCCTGATGCAAAGGTGGAAGAAGAGCCTGAAGAAGTCTTGGAAGATGGCACAATAGAAGACACATCAACAGATTCAAAACCAGAAGATGAAGAAGTTGACATGGATGCCGAAGAAGAAGAAGAAACAAAGAAAAAAAATTCCAAGCAGAAAAGATGAATTGTAACTGTCACCATTGGAATCTACTGTGTCTAGTGTAGAGAGAAAATGTGAATCAAAATTGTTCTATTTGGGGAGGCTTGGGTTTTTGTTTTGTTTTGTTTTGCTTTTTTTAACCCCCTCTGTGTAAAAGTGTCAGGATTGTGGGTCACAGGAAAAAATCAGGCTTTTGTTTTGGGATTTTTTTAGTTAAAAAAATTTGCACATTCCTCATGAATGTAAATTTGTACTATCTAACTACTTGGTGTAAAATCTTACCATGTATGAAAAAATAAAAAAAAATCCCCCCAAAAACAATCTTGTTGTTACTGTTTTAAAAACTATTTGTTGACCTCCTTGTCTTCTACACCACCTATTTCAACCCTTCAGTAGAGTTATAACTAAGTTTCTTCATCATGCAATGAAATCTAGAATTATATTTATTATTAACTTTCACATGCACAGTGCTATGGTAGGCACTACTTAGAAGTATTATATTATTGTAATCAAAAATGATATAATTCTTTAATCACTTAGGTGAAAGCTCATTCACTAAATTAATAAAACAAACTTTTTTTTTTCCTGGCAGACTTAATGAAGAATTGATATAAGAATTTATATATTGAAGAAGATGGCAAGAAATGTGGCAAACATGATGTTTGCATTATGAGGAGAAAAGTAATTTTTAGATATGGGGGAATATGAAACATTAAACTCACTGGCTTTTGCTTTTCTTCTTTTGTATTTTTAATTCAAAGGTTTCCCTACTCTTTTTTTGTTTGTTCATTTGAGTAGACAAGCTATCGATCCACATCCATGTAAGGACTTTTATATCATGATGAAATTATGTATCTGGAATAAGATCAGCAAGTAACAGGTAATGAGATAATAGGATAATTCTACATAATTCCTCAACCTTTAGTAGGTTGCTTAAAGTCTCAATATTAGTTGTTTGTGGAGCAAAGTTCATGGTATCATAGGATCACAATTTAGAGCTCGAAGGGATACTGGAAGTCATCCAGTCTAAATTCCCCATTTTTAGAAAAAGAAATACTTAGTAATCCTTTTCTTTACATTGCTGTCAATTCCCAATATTTCTTCCCTTTCCCCTGTCCCAATAGACCTCTGCCATTTTAACACAGAAATATAGTAAAAAAAAAAAAAACCACATTGGTCATGCCTGCCATTGGATGCCTTATTCTGTACCTGTAGTCCACTACTTCTTCTGAGAGAAGTATGTTACATTATTAGTCCTCTGAAGTTGTAGTTGGTGACTTCATTGATCATATTAATAATGTCTGTCAGCCTTTTTTTCCTTTATGTTTTTGTGTTCTTGGGTAAATTATTTTCTTGCGATTTCCTTCATTTTACAGACAAGGAAACTGAGACCTAAAGAGTTTGTTCCTTTCTCAAAAGTCATTAGCAGAGTCAGGATTCAAACCTATATCTTCTGACTTCACATCCAGTACACTTTCCACTTGACCATTATAGGTTAACTTGGAATACCAGATTATGTCAACAAGAACTTGGTAAATTTGCAGTTGTCATGCTGTATTGTCTCTTAGTATTTAAATACTGTTGTATAGGATAGAATCCTTATTCTTGACCCCATTTGTGATGACATTTTAATAGACATCATCTGTTCCTGCTTCTCTAATTGTTAGGAAAGTCACATTGTATGTCTACAAGAGCTGTCCTCTTATTCTGATCCATCCACTTTTGCTGCTTTGTCACATTGGATAATGTCACAATCAGGAAATGGATGTAGTAACTGGCATTTTGGGGTAAGAAGCAAGATTGTTGTCAAAAACAGGTGATATGACTTATTTCTTTTAGCTTGTGCACACACTGGAAAGTTTTCAAATCCTTTGGGGGAAAATTGCTTTAGGTGAAAGGTACAGCATAAATAAATACTGAGTTTCAGGAGTGTGACATTGTAGAAGGCAGGAGGAAATAACAAGTCTCTCTGTGAGGGATCAAAATTCTATTCAAATGCCAATATCTTGGCAAGGCTGAAGGTGGATAAGGAAATGTAGAAAAAAGAACATTGTCATTTAATAGGTTTTTGTTACATTGTTATATATTTTCTAGCTGGAGTGTGGAAGGAGCTCTTTAAATGCTTCTATGAGCTCAGTCCTAAATCTCTTGAGCTAAGGCTGCCAATTGTGACAAATTATGTTCAATTATGGGACTACTGGCCACCAGAGACTGAGATAAATTGGATTTGTACTTGAATATTGGAGCTGGTGTTTGGTTAGACCAAACTGCTACCATGGCACCTGAATGACTGGGATATACTTACTTTTGATGTGTAAGGGATGTACTTGCCAAATCCTTTAGATAAAAAAAATTTGATTTAGAAGACACCTAAAGACATGTACAAAACGGATGGGGCAGGTACAGACATTAACATCAATAAGGTCTGGATGCCCTCTTCTTAAGGATCATTCATCATACCTATGAGATATAGGATTGTGAAGTAGATAAAGGAGCTGCCACAGCAGTTCAGAAGATGTGGGTTCAAGTCTTGACTGTGGCTCATATTAAATGTGTGACTCTGGGCAATCTTTAGTCAACTTTTTAATGTCCCAGACAATTCTAAGACTTTAAGTAGAAGATGAAGCTTTAATCTATACCAGTGGAAAGAGTTTGCCTAGCAGCAAGACTGACGGAATTCACAGGTTTGGACCAAAATGATTAAAAAAATAGATAACAACAAAAACATCCCTAACGAGTGACACAACAGAAAACTTTTCATATCATTGTAAGTATCAAGGAATGAGCCAGTTCTCTGAGTATTCTTTTTGAGAGGGCTGTTTTACTTTTTGTTATCTGAAATTGTACATTTGACTAAACATATAGAAGACCTCTTGACAACTAAAGTGGTACTGGGATGCAGTGGAAGGTTGGGGGAAAAACATGCAGGTAAGCCAACAGGAAATTGACATTTTGGCAGGTTTGGTTTCTAGTTCCATCTGTAAAGCCAAAGATAGAATGACAGCCAAAACAGAATCCTGTTCAGACTTTTGCTGTATCTGAGGGAAAGCTGATATTTCCCTGGAAAGGCCTTCTTTGACAAGAGGAATATTTTTAACGGCACAGGGGCCCTCCTTTCTCCTCACACATTTGGACCTTGGTGATTAGTTAAAGAGACATTTTTGTTGCCATGTTGACTATATATTTCTGAACCAGGAGGCAAAAGAACTGAGAACATAGCATATATAATTTAGTTCAACAAACATTTAGCATATATACACGACATTAGGTTAGGTGTTAAGAGATACGAAGGTGAAAATGGCCCTGTAGCTTCCAACAAAGAGCTTACAGTCTAACATAGGAGACACAAGTACCCCTATGAGTAGGATACAGAAAGACTTCAATAAAGGCCAAAGCGAGCAAAGCAAAAGTGCCCAGAAAAATATGAAAAGGGAATCCGTATGAGGATTCTTTTCAGTGAGGGAGGGGGTAATCTGGAAAGGTTTCATGGAGAATTTGGCACCAAACCTTGGCCTTGAAGGAAGAGAGATTCCAACAGATGAAGATATATAAAGAGATTGTATTCCAGGGAGACTAGAAAAACTAGTACAAATACATGGAGGTGGGAGAGGGCAAGATGAAAATGGAAAACAGCTGTCACACCATTTTGGTTGAAATATAAAGTACATAGAGTGGAGTAGTGTGAACTAGAGCTGGAAAGGTACTAGGATCTATCTTGACAACCATTTAAAGGATAAACATGAAAGACAGATTGTTCTAATTAACCAAAGAATGCATAGGAAATGAAATCTGCTTAAAAATTGGAACTCATTCTCAAAAAAGTATTGTTTTTGACACATGATCTTGGAATAGGATTATTTCTAAGTATGACATAGCAGCTGTTATCTAATATAGCTACTGACTAGTACCTGTTCTTCAACAACATTGCATAATATTCAGTTCTTTAAATATTTGAATACTGCTATGTATGTCCCATACCTCACCAAAGCCTTTTCTTCTCTAGAATAAACATCCCCAATTCCTTCAACCAATCCGTATGTTGCATATCTTCTTTATTTGCTACCCTAATTGGTCATTATTCTCCATCTGCCCCACTATTTCAGGAAGGCTCCAGCCATGATTCATTTTGTTCCCCAAGTGCCTGATTATTTTCTCACCAAATATCTCACCAACGATCTTGCCACCTTGAACAGAGACCACATCTGGGTGGTTTTAAGCATTCTGCCATGGGGCTATCCTGATTGATGACTTACCTCTACCCCTTCCAGTTCTGAAATCATGATCAAATGAATTCCGCAATGCCTCTTTGAAGGATATGTCAATCTATAGTCTTACAGCCCTGCTTACTATCCTTGTAACATCATGGATCAAAATGAACCTCCCTGGCCACCACTTCTCTATGTCTGTTGTCTTCCTGTATTAGACTATGAGCTCCTTGAGAGCAGGGACTGTCTTTACTTGTGTATTCATATCCTCATGCTTGCCAGAGTCATTGGTCCATAATATTTTATTTAAGAAATACTTTTAAATTAATTAGTTCCTATGAGGACCTCACTTGTCAATATCCTTCCTAAAATTAAGTACCCAAAACAGGACATAATTCTCCAGATTTCCTCTGAGGAGGACTGAATACAGTGGAGCTATCACTGTTCCAGATCCTGTTCCATGCTCAGGAGAATGAAGTCAGTGATTGGTTTTAATTTTGTCTTTGTATTTCCACTACCTATCATAATGTAGCTATTTAGTAAGTGTTTGCAGAATTAAACTGCAATCAATCCAGTTGGTCAAACTTTTTTAAAAAAAATTCTTTTATGGCTGCTGTGTCATATTGTTGACTTATATCAAGCTTGTAGTCCACTAAAAAGGGCAGCTAAGTGGTGCAGTACAGGATCTAGAGTCAGGAAGACCTGAGTTCAAAGTTGACCTCAGGTACTTACTAGCTGTGTGACCCTCATCAAGTCACTGAACCCTGTTTGCCTCTGTTTCCTTGTCTGTATGGAGAAGGAAATGCCAAACCATTCCATTATCTTTGCGAAGAAAACTCCAAACAGGGTCATGAAGAGTCAGACACGATTGAGACAACTGAACAACATCAAAAAGTCTACTGAAACACCTCATTTCTTTTTTTTTTTTTTTACCAAAACTATTCTTTGGACATGTCTCCCATGTGGCAATTGATTGTTAAACCCATTATAAAATTTTCTAATCATTCCTATTAAATTTAATTTTGTTACATGTCAGTCCTCACTGTAGTAGAAGTCAAGTTTCTATTCAATTCCTTTCGTGAAGGATGGAGTACCTACTATGTGCCATGTACTATGTCAGGTAATGGGAATAATACCAAAACAAAAATGATGCAGTCCTTGCCTTCAATGAATTTATGTTATATAGTATATATGCGAGATATGGAGGGGTAGTACTTATACACAAATAAGATCTTTTTGTATTTTGTCATTCAACATCTAACCTGTACGTCCTTAGGCAAGTCACTCGACCTCTACAGGTCTGTAGAATGAGTGGATTGGACTAGATAACCTCTGAAGTACTCTTTAGTCACAAATTCTATGACAGACTTAACTGTCTTTCTCATCTTTGTGCTCTCAGCAACAGTAGCAAGCACATCCTTTCTTCTGTTAAAATTGTTGAGCAGCATATCTCCAGTAACAGATCCCTCTGACACTCCACTAGAGACAGAAAGTCAAGCTGACATCAGTCCATTAATGAATACTTTTTTTATCTAGACATTCATCTAATTATAAACCCATTTAACTATGTTGTCCTCTAGCCCGCATGAGTTTTACATTGTATTCACAAGGAGAGGATCATCGATCTAGAGTTGGGAGGATCCTTAGAGCCTGCCTAGTGCTGTGTCTCTCAACCTTTTTGTGTGTCATGGTCCCCTTTGGCAGTCTTGTGACACCTATGGACCTCTTCAAAGAATAATGCTTCAAAATGTATAAAATAAAATACATAGGATTACAAAAGAAACCAATTGTATTAAAATACTGTTATCAAAACAGTAAAAACAAAGACAATTATTTCATAGATCCTAGGTTGAGTCCTTGATCTAGTTCAACTTCTTTATTTTACAGATGAAGAAACTGAGGCCCACCTGGAGACTCAAGTCCCTTAGTCACTTGACTAAGAGTGATTCAAATCATTCAAATCACCTGCCCAAGGTCACATAGGTTGCGAAAGAGATTTTGTCAAATGCAAATTGTTTTGATGAAATTTATTTATACTGTATCTTCCATTTTAATAGTGCTATTAAAAATGAAATGAGCCCCTAGTTTCTTTTCTCTTTGCTTTTTATTTCTGCTTACTTCTGCTTCTCACTGTCTCTGAGTTTAGACAAATCCCTTGACCTTTTTGGGCCTCAGCATTTTTTTGCCAATAAAATAAAGAAATTGGATTAACAGACTCCTAAGGTACCTTCAAGCTCTAAAGTCAATGAAAAAACCTATGCAGTAATTTTCCAACTACTCCATCTATCCCTTGTTGCTATCTTTGAATTTCTATTGTACTTTATGTCGGTTTCATTTATTTGTCACTTAATGAGGGGAGTTTTGAGTTGTTATTTACCTTTTTTTTCTTTTCCATCCCATTTCCCAGGTGAATGGCAAGTTATTTGATGGAAAAGATCAGATATTAGACTTGTTCATATCTCCCAGGCCTCAAAAATGTGTCCTACAGATAGTAGACTCTTGGCAATGTTCCTAGATGATAATAATGATGTTTACAGATTTAGAATTTCAGTGAAGGCATTTACAATGTTTTCTTCCATGGAGGAAGTCACTTAAATATCTTGGGCCTCAGTTTCCTCATCAGTTAAATGGCAGGAAAACAACTTGCTCAATGATCAAAATCAAGCTAAGTTTTTATTTGACTGAATAGTGGTTCCTTTTGAAATTGGAGGGTGGACCACAAGTTGACCCAACATCTTCTTTGGTCCTGTTATTGAGTAATTGTGTATTTTATGACAAGTGAAAACAGAGTTTCTGGGTAATTAATAATCAATTTATTAATTAGGTTTGCATATAATTAATAAATTGATAGTCATTGTTCTCTCAATAACGAAAAGACTTCCCCTTGGACAACATGGAATGTTTAAAAACCTTTGGGAAAAGGGGTGTCCCTGAGGGTGAAAATTGATTGGTTAATGACTAATGATAGAATGAATATTATAACGTGAGGTGGGCTTTTTTTAATGAGGGTCTTAGGGACATGAATTTAATCATGTCAGCATTCTTAGATTATTCTGCTTCCAGCAATCTATACAAAAGAATCCATTCTCTATCCAGTCCTAATTGAGTTGAATGGTGGTGAGTTTATAGTAAGAATTCCACCTAGATAAGATGGTCTGGGTGGGGTAAATTTTTGGGGAAGGTCAGAAATGTCCTTGACAGACTGGGCTTTGAATAAGAAAGCAAGAAAGGGATCTTTGAGTCCTGTATATATCATTGGTTATTAATATAATAAGAAAATAATTTTTCTCAATTTATAATATGCAAATTAGTCTGAAACCTCATCAATATCCATATTGCCTAGAGGAAGAGAGGGCATAGGTACCTAGTCTTCATTACATGGCTAGTAAGTATCAGAGACAGTATTTGAACCTAAGTCTCTCCCGAATCTGTCCAGTGTTCTTTCCCTTACACCACACTGTCTTAACAAGTTTACAATTTGTTCCTTTCTCACTTCTTAATTGTCCCTAAGTCCTAACTTAGATAAGAGCAAAGCAGACGAAAGAAAGAAAAAAGCACATGAAAGAAAAAAATTACCCAGTTGTGAAATCTAAAATGTATGCTTTTGGTATGGAAGACATCAAAGGAAAAAGAAAGTTGTATAACAAATGTGTGAATAAATCAATTTCTGCAAATTGAGTTAATTTGCTGTCTTAAAAGCAGGTTAATTGTTTCCATTTGCAAGCCCTAAGACAGCAGGTCTTCTCAGGGGAAAGGTCCTCACTATATAAGGCAGAATTGAAGCTTTTGATGACAATTTACTTGACTCCTGAAGGCCCTGTCACAAGGTGCACAGTTTCTGAAAAGTGTGCTTTCCTTCACTGACACTTTCCAGATATCTTCAAAAAACCCTAGAAGCTTCAGATCCTAAAAAATTGATGCTTGTGCTAATATGGCTGCCTTTGAACAAAGACCTGGCTCATGCATGAAACAGCATATTGAGCAAGTCGACTGATCGTTACAGTCTGCTTTGATCATTCTAAGTTCTTAGTGAGAGGGTCTCCAAATTCTCCTTTTGTGACTATATACATGCATTGTGATATATGTATGTACACACATGGAAATGTGTGTGTATGTATATAATATATATGCACACACATATATACATGCACATATACAGACTACATATACAATACATATAAACATATAGTCATACATGCATATGAGCATATATATGCATCTATACACACAGACATACCACATTATACAATAAGAGGGGAAATGATATATATAAATACATTTATAGATGTATATATCTCTATATATATGCATGTATGACATATATGCACATACATAAACATATGCACACATGTGTGCCTATGTGTTATAAATGTGATTATATATGTATGTGTGTGTGTGTGTGCGCGCGCGCGTGTGTGTGTGTGTATGTGGTAGGGGACTCTGAAAAGAGACCAAACATCCAGCTCTGAAGGGATCAGAAATAAACTAAATTTTAAAATCTAGGATTAAAAAAACTACTACTTGAATAATGTTGTGTTTAAAAAAAAACACAGTAAAATCAAACCAGAGGTAATGTGTAATAAATAGAGACCTGGAGCTTAGAGTGAAGAAAATAGAAGTTTAAATCTGCTCTTGATAGATACTGTGCTGTCTAGAACAACTGACCACGCTTCTTGGTGCCTTAGATAAACCCTAAGACTGTAAGATACATGACTCAACAACAACAACAATGAGATACAGAGCAGGCATTGCATTGATAGGAGCTCTCTGTATTTGTGAAATCACTGGTAGAGGAAGTTTTCTCTACTAATGCGCACAGATCCATAGTGGGTTGGGAGGAGGTTGGGACAGAGACAAACACAGAAATCTTTAGGATGAATGGAGTGGAATGATAAGCTTTTTTTTTTTTTTTAAGTTGTAAAGTATAGCAATAGATGACTGCTTAAGAAACAAGACTGCCTAACTTCATATTTGTTTTCTTTGAACCCAGAAGGTAGAAATAGGAACAAAACATATTGCAGCTACAATGGGGTAAATTTTAGTTTGATATTAGGGAACCCTCTAACAATTACACCTTGGTTCATGTACTGCCTCTTAACATTTACCAGCTGTGAGACCATGGAAAAGTTGTTTAATCTGCCTGACCCTCTGTTTCTTCATCTGAAAAATAAGGATAACTTCTGTAACACCCTATTAATCCATGATGTTATTGTGAATAATAAATGAAATAATATACATAAATCACTTTGTAAACACTAAGGTGCCCTATGAATGGCAGCTGTTATTTCTATTGCTTAAAGTCACACAGTCAGGTATTGGAAACGCTAGGACTACCACCCAGATTTCCTGACTTTTTGTCCATTTCTCTTACCATTATGACACCCAATTCAGGGTAGGTTGAGACAATATTCAAAGCCTTCCATAAGCATGTATTTTTTTTTCCTTCACCAGCTTTTGACATCTTGCTAGAGTGACAAGAAACCCAGCTTTCTGGTAAATTTATATTTTTCTAGAAGAAGAGAGAAATGTTAAGACACAAGCTAGAAATGTCTTTCTACCCCACCGCCCATGACTAAGCATCCCTTTGAATAATAACTAAGTATTTAGGTTGATTGACAAAGCTTTTACTAAGTGCTTTCTGTTCCAAAGGGCTAAGGCCCTGTGTTAAATACTTGGGGTACAAGCAACCAAGACAGTTACTGCACTCAAGGTTTTGTTAGTTGTTCAGTTGATTCATTCTGACTCTATGCCTCCATTTTGGGGTTTCCTTGGCAGAGATACTGGAGTGGTTGTCCATTTCTTTCTGCAGTTCATTTTACAGATGAGGAACCAAGGCAAATAGAGTTAAGTGACTTGCCCAGGGTCATGCAGCTAGTAAGTGTCTGAGGCCAGATTTGAACTCATGAAGATGAGTCTTCCTGATTCCAAGTCTAATGCTCTATCTACTATTCTAAAGGGAGAAGATAATACATAATGAAGAGTTAGAAGGGAAGTGAGGTGGTATCCTCTAGGTGGCAGAGTGTGGAGTTGGAAAGAAACTAATGATCCAGAGAAACTAAGCCAAAGGGTCTTTAGTTTCATAGTGGATCAATAGTTTGTCAGTACTGTTTGCTGGCTGCATCTTGTCAAGGTGTGACTCTTTTACATCACAAGTATAAAATATGGGGAGCAAAGCTTTTCTCTGCAGTGTTGTTCCCACTAAATGTATAATTGTTATTGCTAACTCCTTTTGCTACAGTAGAAATAACATTTTCAAACACATTTATTTTTCTAATCCTTTCTTAATTTTTATTTTTTAAAACATTTGTAGACTCTTCCTCACTAAAACCTATGTAAGTGTGACTGCCACAGAGTAAATCCCAAAGAGGGTACGGAGTTGATGAAAGATTGGCAGCCCTGGAAACTTAAACCCAAGGGTGGCATAAACCAGAACAGGTTGTCCCTATTCTGTTCTGAAACATTGACCTTGCCAGAAGTGATACCTCAAGGGTTAGAAAAGCTGTTACATATTCAATGTCCTATTGATTTTCATCAGCAGATGCTTGAGATAAAGGACAAGGCTGGCTACTGTAATGGGACATAAGGACTTGTTTCTTTTTGAATGACTGGTCATGATTGATGATTCTAGGCATGGTCCTAACCAAAATGAACATGAGTTAAACTGCAGTGATATCTTTATGAACCAAAGCAAAATTTGAAAGTGTATTAGCAGCCAATCAGTATCATGCTTATCACCTAACCATGTTACTCTGCATATGGTATTTTGTCATCCCATTTTAGTGGGTTTTTGGCAGAGACGCTGGAGTGGTTTGCCATTTCCTTCTCCAGCTCATTTTACAGATAAAGAAATGGAGGAAATCAGGATTAAGTGACTTGTGCAGGGTCCCAGCTAGTGTCTGAGGCTAGTCAGGAAGATGAGTCTTCTTGACTTCAGGTCCAGCACTCTATCCATTGCACCACCTAGCTGCCCCCTGAATATAGTAAGTACTCAATAGATGCTTAAGTCAAAACATGTCCTAAGGATATGCTCTTAAAGAAGAATGTTTTTATTCCTGTGACCATGTAAAAAAATGCCCTAGCATAGTGCTCTATATACAGTAAGTTCTTAATAAATTATTTTTTGAAACAATCAGCTTTTAATTTTACCCAACTTTTACCCAAGCTCGTTACCAAAGCTTTTAATTCATAATCTCTTTAATTCATACCTAATGAGCTGACAAAGACAATAAAAGATGGGAGCAATCAGTGTTGGAGGGGTTGTGTAAAGACAGGCATACAAATAAATTGTTGGTGAAGGTACAAATTGGTCCAACCACTCTGGAAAGCAATTTGGAATTATGCTAATTAACAAAAATGTCCATACCCTTTGACCCAGAAATCTGACTACTAGGGTTACATGTCAGGGAAGTCAAAGATAGAAAAGTCTTCTATGCACCAAATTACTTGCAGCAGTCCTTTTTGTATTAGGAAAGAATTAGAAACAGAGTAGATGTCATCATTCGGGGAATGACTGAACAAATTGTGGTACATAGATGTAACTGGGGGAGTAAAATCTTTTTACCAATGCAGGTCAGTGCCTTTTAAGCAGTTGCGGAAAATGGCAATGATCACTGAGATGTTAAAGTAACTTTTGAAGGATCACAGAACCAGTGTGTGTGTCATAGGTAGGATGTGAAACCAGTTTTTCCTTGGTCAAATCATCCACTAAAGACCATGCTGCCTCTTATGTGCTATAAGAAATTGGTTGGTGGATAGATGGGGAGGGTAGATTGGGGGAAGAAATAATCAGAAACAAATACTTCTAATGAGGGACTGGGTCAAAAGAGAGAATAGAATAAACAGGGGTTAGTTTAGGATGAAGGGAAATATAGTTAGTTTTTCACAATTACACATGTATAACCTGTATTGAGTTGCTTGTCTTCTCAATGAGGGTGGATGGGGAGGGAGGAAAGGAGAAAATTTGGAACCCAAAGTTTTAAAAACAAATGTTAAAAATTGTTTTCACATGCAACTGGGAAATAAGATATACAGGCAATGAGGTATAGAAATCTATCCTGCCCTACAGGAAAATAGAAGGGGAAGGGGATAAGAGAAGGGGGGGGGATAGAAGGAAGGGCAGATTAGGAAAAGGGGTATTCAGAATGCACTCCATCTTGGGATGGGGGGAAGGAGAAAATTTGGAACTCAAAATCTTGTGGAAGTGAATGTTGAAAACTAAAAATAAATAAATTAATGAAATTGAAAAAAAAACTGAAAAAAAGAAATTGGTTGGTAGTTGGTTGTTGCCCTTCCTTCTCGAAGAGGAACAAAATGACATCACTATGTTAGAGTCAAGTTATAGTGTGTTTGATGGTGGCTGATCAGACCAATATGAGCTCAGAATGCTCTATCACAGATCAGGCGCAAATAGTCCATGTCAACATTTGGGGTGGATTGTCTAAATATGCGCATCTAAAGATTTCTTTTGAGCTGCTGCAATTCTGCTTTGCTCATAAAACACAGCACCTTCTTTGATGAGGGCATACGATGCTGGGCAACTATGGGTATGAAGAATATACAGAAGCACAGGGAGATATATTAATCTGGAGCAAAATAAAATAAGTGGAATCAGACAAATAATATATGCGATGACTAAAACAAGGCAACTGGAAAGAGCATTAATAACAAACAATTCAAAACTGAATGCTGTAAAATTATGATGAAAGTTGGCCTGAAGGAGAGATATGAAAATGGAACTTTCTGCTTTCTTTGCAGAGATAGGTGACTATAGGTGTGAAACCCTGCACACAATGTTGAACTTAGTTGACGTATTGGATAGTTTTGCTGAACTGTTTTTTCTTTCCTTCTTTTCCTTTTTTATAAGATATGAGCTTCTAAGAGTGGAGCAGGGGAGTTAGGGATCTATTAGGAAATGAAGGTGATGAGAAAACAATATGTACTCTGTGTAAAACTTCTTAAATGCTTGTTGAATTGTACTATTTTTTTTAAAATAAAGATCATCTTCACAAAGGACTACAAAGTGTGTTAAAGGTATCCTATTTAAGAGGGTCATACCTTTTTCTTTTGTCCTCTACTCTGGACACAATATATCTAGAGTATTGTGTAGAGTTTTGAGTGGCATATATTAGCAAGGACCAGGACAATGTAGGGCCTTGAGACCATGCCATAGAAGAATTAACTGAAGGAACTAAAGATTTACTTAGAGAAAAAAAAAAAGACTTCAAAAAATCATGCTGAATATCTTCAAGTATTTGAAGGGCTGTTGGGACAGTGAGATGGCAGTGGACAGAGCACTAGGCCTGGTTGTTGAATTGAGTCAAGAAGACTCATATTTCTGAGTTCAAATCTGACTTCAGACACTTACTAGCTGTGTGATCCTGGTAAGTCACTTAGCCCTGTTTGCCTTAGTTTCTTTAATCCTCTGTAAAATGAGCTAGAGAAGGAAATGGCAAACCATTCCAGTATCATTGCCAGGAAAAGCCCCAGTAGAGTCAAGAAGAGTCAGACATGACTGAAAAATGACTGAACAACAACATTTAAAGTGCTATTGCATGGAAGACAAATTAGATTAGCTATGGTTGGTTTCAGAGGACTGAACTAGGAGTAAAAAGTACAACCTACAGAGAAGCAAATGTGAAAAGAAAAAAATCCATAATTTACAACCATTCAGACATAAGTGGCAGCAGATTCTTTCTTCTTTGAGATTTTAAAATGAAAATTGAATCCCTCACTTGTCGGGGAAAATAGAAAGTAAACATTTTAAGGGCAAGTAATTTGTTTTGCTTGGTTTTGTTTTTGTTTTTGTTTTTGTTTTTGTTTTGTCTTAGCATCCCTGGCAACTATCAAAATATCTGGTACATAGAAGGAGCTTTTGTTGCCGGCTGTATGAATGAGTGAATGAATGGAGTAGAAGGAATTCTCACTTAGGTATGTGTTGAACTAGATGACTTCTTCTCAGTTTAAATTTCCATGATTCTCAATTCTTGACAATTGCTCCTCAAGTCAGGAAAATGAATGCCTTGCTTAAAAGCTGTTAAGTTAAGGAAGGATGGGCTAAGTAAAGTAAAAGGAATAATGCATATACTTCCCTAATCTAGTCACCAAGGAACATCAAAATTAAAGCTTAGTGTTCACTCTGCAGGTGGCTGATTTTGTCCTACTGGATCACTAATACTTTCTTGGAAAGGACTTGATTAAAGTATGTTAATCCTTCTATTAAATGTCAGGTCAGTATGGCAGAATCAAGAGAGCTTGAAAATTAGCCATCCAATACCACTACTAGGTCTGTATCCCAAAAAGATGATAAAAAGGGAAAGGACCTATGTGTACAAAAATATTTATAGCACCTCTTTTAGTGGTGGCAAAGAATTGGAAATTGAGGAGATGTCTATCAATTGGGAAATGGCTGAATAAGTTGTTGTATGTGATTGCGATGGAATACTATTGTGCCTTAAGAAGAGATGAGCAGGATGCTCTCAGAAAAACATGGAAAGACTTACTTGAACTGATACAAAGTGAAATGAGCAGAACCAGGAGAACACTGAACATAGTAATAGCAATATTGTATGATGATCTACTATAAATAACTTGGCTATTCTCAGCAGTACTGAACCAAGACAATTTTGTGGGACTTATGATGAAAAGTGCTTTCCATCTTCAAAGAAAGAACTGGTAAAGGCTGAATGCAGATCAAAGCTACTTTTTCTTTATTTTTTTTTTGTTTTATCTGCGTTTTTTTTTCACAGAATGACTTACATAGAAATGTATTTTGCATGACTACACATGTATAACCTATGTCAAAGTGTTTGCCTTTTCAATGAGGGGGTTAGGGGAGGGAGGGAGATAATTTGGAACTCAAAATTTAAAAAAAAATGAATGTTGATATTATTTTTACATGTAATTGGGAAAAAATAAAATATTAAAAAAGATTTAAAAAAAGCTTTGATTGTATGTCATTTTGACTATTATAAATACCCAAATTAACTATAAAGGACCTAAAAAAGAAAGACACTATCTGCATCTAGAGAAAGAACTGACAAATAGAAGAATAATTTTACATATATACATATATATATATATATACCTATTTGTGTCTAATAGTAGCCATCTCGAGGGTGGGGAAAGAAGAAAAGAAAAGAAAGAAATTTACTTGATAACTTTATTATATATTTAAAAGGAATGACAAGTTGAACCTAATGGATTTGCAGTTTCATGTACAGTCATCTTTTTTATTATACTATATTATAGAAATGCTTGTTTTATTCCATAAATTAAAAAATAAATTGAAAAAAGAACATTAGTTACCCACATAATTTCTGTGCCACTCATGATTATATTGAAGAAACTGGGAATCTACCTCAGCTACCCACTGACTCTTCTAAGACCCACAATGTGACAGCTTGGAATAGCCATTACAACTTCAGTTTAAGTGCATACTTTTCTCAGCAAGATATTATTTGTCTTTACACAAGAAAACTATTTTCTGAAGTGTCATTAAAAATTCATTTGTTTCTAAGAGTGTGGAGGAATCAAAGCATTTTATAGGTGAGAAAGCTCCATAGTGTGTTTTAAAGAACAGCTGTTTGTGGAAAACTATAAAGTGGGCCAGTTTCTGTTGGGGACTCTGACACTCAGGATCACAAGTCTAGAACTGGAAGGAACCTAAGAGGCCATCCAGTCCAGACCCCTCATTTTATAGATGAGAAAATTGAGATCCAATAAGTTAATTTACTTAGCTAAGATCTTTCAGATAATAACAACAATATAATAACAGTTCACATTTCTATGACACCTTAAGTTTGCAAAGTGTTTTATATTTATCTCATTTGATCGTCACAACAACCTCATGAGGTAGGTGTTATCCTGAACCCCATTTTATCATTGAGGAAACTGAGGCAGACAGAGGTTAAATAATAAGTGAAAGAGAACTATGGTGGGAGTAATCCAGGGCTGATGTCTAGTAAGCTATATTTGGTGATAGGATAAGGGGGCAAGAGACTTAGGATTAATAAATAGTTTAGAGACTAATTGGTCCAGCCAGGGGCTGAGATTGAGAAAGGAGGACATTGTAAGGAATGCAATAAGCAAGAGGAGGGATGAGAATAAATTTATAGATTTAGAACAAGATGAAATCTCAGAGCCTGTATAGATTGTAGGGGGTTCTAGTCATAACGTTTTCCTTGCCTAGGAGCACACAGCTAGTAAGTGTCTGAGGCAGCATTCAAACTCAGATCTATTGTCCAATTATTTTCTGTAGGGTGACACCTACATGCCTTAAAAGTGAGAAGTCAGGACTTCTGCTTCTGGGAGCCAAGATGGTGGAGTAAAAAGGTAGTCGCTCTCACCCTCCCCTATCAACCTCTGAAAACCCAGAAAATATTGCCCCAGAAAAAACCTTGGAACAGCTGAACCAGAAGAAAGACAGGGTGAAGCAGTGCAGTAGCCCAGGTAGCTAGAGGGATTAACAGGAAAAGCCCCTTTTACCCTGGGGGAAGGGGAGCAGTACGGAACCAGGAGTTGCCCAGCCAGCTAGTGGAAAGACCCACTTTAGCACACCAGGAGGAGATTCTGGTGCCTTGGCATTCTACAGCAAATGGGTCTCCCAGTGCCTCAACAAAAATAAGGGAAGCAGCACTACAAAGGGCCCCAGGTGGATAAGCATCTGGCAGCATTCCTCTGAAAGAAGCTGAAGAAAGCAACCTAGAGATGCCAAAAAGTTCCAGCCTTGTTGATTCCAGCCCAACACCAGGTAAGCTGTCAGAACCCTACAGCCTCTAACTGCCAACAAAGGGGAGATCCTGAAGCTCAGGTGGTCGAGCAGGCAAACGCCAACAGCTGTACCTCTGAGTGCCTCAGTGAGGGTGGGGTAACTGGTGGAAACCAGCTCAGAAAACCATGAGGTGCCTCGCATTCTACAGCAAAGAAGTCTCCCAGTGCCTCAACAGAAATAAGGGAGGCAGCACTGCAAGGGGCCCCAGGCAGATAAACACCTGGCAGCACTTATCTAAAAGGAGCTAAACAAAGCTAAAAGAAAGGAAAAGCAGGCAACCTAGATTTACCTGAAAGTCCCAGCCTTGCTGATACCAGCCCAGCACCAGATAAGCTGCCAGAACCTACAGCCTCCAATTTCCAACATAAGAGGCCCCAGCACACAAAGCCAGTGACCAAGACCTAGGCTCCCAACAGAAGATGCTTGGGTCAGTCCCCTCTGCTCCCCAGCAGGAGACCTTAATCTCTTTAAAGGCCAAGGAATAAAGAAACACCATGAGTAAAAAGAAACATAACATAGATTCATATTATGAGAAGAGTGAAGATCAAGACAGAAATTTTGAAGAGGACAACACTGTCATCAAACCCACATCTGCAACATCAAAAGGGAATATGAACTGGTCTGAAGACCAAAAGCCTTCTCAGAAGAACTCAAGAAGGATTTTAAAAGTCAAGTGAGAGAAGTAGAGGAGTCCTTTAAAAGTACAATTGGCCAATTGGAAAAAGAGTACACTGAAGAAAATAAATCCCTTAAAAATACAATTGACCAATTGGAGAAGAAAGTACAAAATCTAACAGAAAAAAATAATGTTAAAAATTAGAATTGAACAAATGGAAACTAACGACTCTATAAGAAAGCAAGAATCAGTCAAACAGAAACAAAAAAATGAAAAAATGGATGAAAATGTAAAATACCTCATGGGTAAAACAGCTGACCTGGAAAATCGATCCAGGAGAGACAATTTAAAAATTATAGGCCTACCTGAAAGTCATTATGAAAAAAAGAGCCTGGACAATATACTTCAGGAAATCATAAAGGAAAACTGCCCTGAAGTCCTAGAACCTGAAGGTAAAATAACTATAGAAAGAATTTATCGCTCCCCACCTGAAAGAGATCCCAAATTGAAAATGCCAAGAAACATAATAGCAAAATTCCAAAATTACCAGATTAAAGAGAAATTACTGCAAGCAGCCAGAAAGAAACAATTTAAATATCATGGAACCACAGTCAAGATTACACAGGACCTTGCAGCCTCTACATAAAAGATCATAGGGCATGGAACATGATGTTCCCTAAGGCAGAGGAGCTTAGAATGCAGCCAAGGATTAACTACCCAGCAAAAATGAGCATGATTTTTCAGGTAAGGAGATGGATATTTAACAAAGTAGGGGACTTCCAAATGTTCCTGATAAAAAGACCAGAGCTCAACTAAAAATTTGATCTTCAAGTACAAGATTCAAGAGAGACATAAAAAGGTAAATGGGACAGAAAGATACAATATGTTGTTAATAAGGGCAAAATGTTTACATCCCTGCAAGGGAAGATGACACTTGCAACTCTTGAGAACTGTATTGTTATTATACCATGTTAAAGGAGTATACATAAAGGGAGTGGATATAATTTGACTTTGATGTAATGGTGAAAAACAAATTAATCAAGTGAGTTAAATGGATCCAAGTAAGTGGATTAGTCTGAGCTAAGAAAATGTACTGAGAAAGGAAGAGGCAGACAAGGGTAAATTACATTACAGGAAAAGACACAAAAACCTATTAGAGTAGAGGTAAAGAAGGGAGGGGGATGAGCATTGTTTGAACCTTACTCTCATCAGATTTGGCTCAAGAAGGGAATAACATAATCAGTTAGGTATAGAAATCTAACTTGCACTATAGGTAGTAGGAAAGAAAAGGGGAAAGAATAGGGAGGGGGAATAGAAGGGAGGAAAGAAGCAGTAATGGTAAAGGGGAAAAAAAGGGAAACGGATAATAGAAGGGAGGTGGGACCGAAGGAGGCACTGGTCAAAAGCAAAACACTAGTGAGGGAGGGGGAAGAAGAAAGGAGAAAGAAAAGCTTAAACAGAGGGGGAAAGAAAGGATGGAGAAAAAGACACAGATAGTAATCATAACTGTAAATGTGAATGGGATGAACTCTCCCATAAAACAGAAGTGTATAGCAGATTGGATTAAAAACCATAATCCTGTAATATGTTGTTTACAGGAAACACATTTGCAAAAGAGTGACACATACAGGGTAAAGGTAAAAGGCTGGAACAAAATATATTATGCTTCAGCTGAAGTAAAAAAAGCAGGGGTAGCAATCCTGATCTCAGACAAAGCAAAAGCAAAAATAGATCTTATGAAAAGAAATAAGGAAGGAAACTACATCCTGCTAAAAGGCACATAGAAGATGAAGTAATATCATTACTAAACATATATGCACCAAATGGTATAGCATCCAGATTCTTAGAGGAGAAGTTCAGGGAGTTACAGGAAGAAATAGACTGCAATACTATACTAGTGGGGGACCACAACCTCCCCCTCTCTGAACTAGATAAATCTAACCACAAAATAAACAAGAAAGAAGTTAAGGAGGTGAATAGAACATTAGAAAAGTTAGGTATGATAGACCTGTGGAGAAAACTGAATGAGGATAGAAAGGAATATACTTTTTTCCTCAGTGGTACATGGCACATACACAAAAATTTACCATGTACTAGGGCATAAAAACCTCACAATCCAATGTAGAAAGGCAGAAATATTAAATGCATCCTTTTCAGATCATGATGCAATAAAAATTATATGTAATAAAGGGCCATGGAAAGATAGACTAACAAATAATTAGAAACTAAATAATCTAATCCTAAAAAATGATTGGGTCAAAGAACAAATCATAGAAACAATCAATAATTTCATTCAAGAGAATGACAATAATGAGACAACATACCAAAACTTATGGGATGCAGCAAAAGCAGTTCTTAGGGGAAGTTCTATATCTCTAAATGCTTACATAAATAAAATAGGAAAAGAGGAGATCAATGAATTGGGCATACAACTGAAAAAACTAGAAAAAGAACAAATTAAAAATCCTCAACTAAATACCAAATTAGAAATATTGAAAACCAAAGGAAAAATTAATAAAATTGAAATTAAGAGAACTATTGAACTAATAAATAAAACTAAGCGCTGATTTTATGAAAAAACCAATAAAATAGATAAACTTTTGGTTAGTCTAATTAAAAAAAGAAAGAAGAAAATCAAATTACTAGTATCAAGAATGAAAAGGGTGAAACTACCACCAAGGAAGAAGAAATTAAAACAACAATTAGGAATTATTTTGCCCAACTATATGCCAACAAATTTGACAATCTTAGTGAAATGGATATATATTTACAAAAATATAAATTGCCCAGATTAACAGAAGAGGAAGTAAAATACTTAAATAACCCCATCTCAGAAAAAGAAATTGAACAAGTCATTGATGAACTACCTAGGAAAAAATCTCTGGGGCCAGATGGATTTACATGCGAATTCTATCAAACATTTAAAGAACAATAAATTCCAATACTATACAAACTATTTGGTAAAATAGGTAAAGAAGGAATCTTACCAAATTCTTTTTATGATACAAATATGGTGCTGATACCTAAACTAGGAAGAGTCAAAACAGAGAAAGAAAATTATAGACCAATTTCTCTAATGAATATAGATGCAAAAATTTTAGACAAAATATTAGCAAATAGATTACAGCAACTTATCACATGAATAGTACACTATTATCAGGTAGGATTTATACCAGGAATGCAGGGCTAGTTCAGTATAAGGAAAACTATCAGCATAATCCGTCATATCAATGCCCAAACTAACAGAAACCACATGATCATCTCAATAGATGCAGAAAAAGCTTTTGACAAAATACAACACCCATTCCTATTAAAAACACTAGAGAGCATAAGTATAAATGGAGTCTTCCTTGAAATAATAAATAGCATCTATCTAAAACCTTCAGCAAGCCTAATATGTAATGGGGACAAGCTAGAAGCATTTCCAATAAGATTGGGGGTGAAACAAGGATGTCCATTATTCCCACTGTTATTCAACATCGTACTGGAAATAGTAGCTTTAGCAATAAGAGAAGAAAAAGACATTGAAGACATTAGAATAGGCAAAGAAGAAACAAAGCTATCACTCTTTGCAGATGACATGATGTTATATTTAGAAAATCCCAGAGAATCAAGTAAAAAACTACTTGAAATAATAAACAACTTTAACAACATTGCAGGCTATAAAATAAACCCACATAAATCATCAGCATTTCTATATATTACCAACAAAGCCCAACAGGAAGAGATAGAAAGAGAAATTCCATTTGAACTTACTGTAGACATTGTAACATATTTAGGAGAAAAATGAGAAGCGAGAATCCAGGTTCTTTGACTTTTTCCAGTGCTCTTTCTACCTTATAATGTTGCTATCTAGATTGGGGACAAATGTCTTATATTCCAAAATACCTCAGTTTATTTAGCTGTAAAATGGGGAGGAGATGCAGTTCAGTGTGGTAAATAGATGGCTGACCTCCGGTATCAATTTTCACCTTTGACAGGGACTAGATTTGCAGCACTGAGCAAGTCACTTAACTGTTAAGGTGACTCTCTAAGATTATACAACTCACCACCTGTCACTTCCCTGCTTGCAGATTTTGTCCATTGAGCTCCCTAGATTTATCACCTGACCCTTCTGAGAAACACCCTCCCAAACCTCATCCCCACCTTCCCTTTCCCACTTCTCCATCTTTCACTTATATTGGGGAGGCAGCTCAATAGAATTTCATATAGAAACTGCAGAAATTCTTTGTAGGAACAGACTCAGGCTTGTCTATTTTATCCTTATGTTGAGCATTATCATAGTGCCTGGTATATAGAAAGCATTTAATCAATGTTTGTTAACTTGACTGATAAATGCTTGTTACTAATAGAAGCAATGCACTTCACTTGACTTGACTTATATAAGCAATGCACATGATAAGGAATTTTCCAGTTCTGGAGCTTGTGGTTCTCATGGTATCCTGGGTGCATTGATAGAGTTGAGAGAGGACTTTTTTTATGGTACTAAAGGTACTTGGTTTAGCGATGATATATCAAGTAGGGCATTTATTCCATAGATTTAATGGTGCTTAATTTTTTATTAAAATAAATGTAAGCTTTTTTTTCTTTTTAAAAATAAAATCAGTTTGTGTTTGGGTGTGTGTTGAGAGAATTATTTTGACTTGTTTTAAAGGTCTTCTATAAAATCTATCCATAATTATGATAATTATGATTACCAAGCTGGGCCCCAAAGACAAGATGTGAGAAGGTACCCATTCACCTTCTTTGCAAAGGTGGGTTATGATGAATGTACAAGCCTGTATATGTCAATTTTCTTTCAATGTGTTCATTAGTTTTGCTGAAGTGCTTTTTACCCCATTCTCTCTCCCCTTATTATAGGGGATACCATTTGATAGGGGAAGGGAAAAGGATATATTGAAATATATAACCAATGTAAAAACAATAGATATCAATTAAATTCATTTTAAAAAAATAGAACATTCCAGGGGGGGATGAAAAAAACCTTTTCTTTCACTTTGATGCAACTTTCAGTTGTGGAATGTTGCATATTGGACACAGCTGAAGCCCTCGTTTAGTTGGATGATTTTTCTTTTGATATGTATACAAGCTTATCCATGTATATGAGTGTGCATGTGGAATGTGTGTCTATTACAAAGGAAGGTTCACTCAGTGGGGGAGTTTTGGAGACATATATTCAGAAACTAATGTGATGTGAAAACAAAAGGTGATCAAACAACTTTATTTTTAAAATCTTTATAGGAGAATGAGCAGCTAATCAGGTTGTAGTTGCTGAGTGAAATCTGCAGCTGGGATATAAGATCCACCAATAGGAAAGCAAGAGAATGAGCAACTGCTTGTTAGGAACTGAGAGAACATGTCTTGTCTGGGCTTATCCCAATCTGAAAACCTGACACAAGTGAAGAGAAGTTATTGAAAAATGCTGGGGCCACCCACCAGTTAGAAATCAGTTTCAACCATCCCTCTCCCTGAAAGTAGAAATAATTAAATTTTATTTGGAAATAGACAACTTAGATCGTAACAGATGTGAAGTTTGATAAAAACTATTTACATTTGGAGTTAATTTTCAGTACAGTTAATTACAGTTAATTTTCAGGTACATTGACACTTAGTGGAAAGCTTATTGGATTAGGAGTCAAGAGACTTGGAGTCTAGTACCAAATTTTCCATTAGCCAGCTGTGTGACCTTGGTCATGGCACTATGCCTCCATTTTCTCATCTATGAAATGAAAGGTTATAATTAGATTACCTCTAGGGCACATTCCAACTCCACTACAATGTCTGCAGGCTCTGAACTTTCTTCTTGTTCTAAATCTATAGCTTTATTCTCATCTCTTCTCTTATTGTATCCCTTTGCAATGTCTTTCCTTCTCAATCTCAACCCCTGGGTGAACCAGTTATACTCTATACTATCTATTACTATTGGGTCTCTTGTCTCCTTATCCTATCACCAGATATACCTCACTGGATATTTCCTACCATAGTCCTCTCTCACTCTTATTCATATACTGTTGGCACAAGATGGAGGAAGAATCTAAATTGTTGATTGGGTTCACTACAAATTTATTTTCTCTAATCTTAACTGGACCCTCAATGCAAGAAGGCAATTTTTTTAAACCTCCCTAATCAATTGGCTATCTCACTTGCCATAGTAGCTGTTCCAAACATTTGCATCTTTTTTCACACCTGCCACTGAACTCCTTACCCACACTCTCAGCTAAAGTCGTTGAAAAAATTGAGGCCATTGGCTATGAGATCCCGTTTCTTCTCCTCATCTCATATCCCTCTCACATTATCCCTAACTATCTCCTCCTTCAGTCTAGTCTGTGATAAAGAGGTGGCTCTTTTCTTTGTGGAGGTCAGTGCTTCTACTTTCACCTTTTCCTTATCAAGGGCAATACTTCTTTTTAAAAATTTTATTTATTTTATTCTGAACTTAAGAAATAAAACAAGCATTTCCATAATAGACAAGAATAGAGAAAAAATGCACAGGTAATTGCAAATCTATTATGTACAACTTGCTATTTCTTTTATATATATAATAAAGTTATCATGTAATGTCTTTTTTTTCCTTCTTTTCTTCCCCCCACCCCCACCCTAGAAATGGCTACCACTAGACACAAATATGTACACACACACACACGAAAAGCATTCTATAAGTCTATTTATCAGTTCTCTGTATCCAGTATCTCTGGATGTAGATTGTGTCTTTCTTCATAAGTTCTTTGTAGATAATTTGGGTATTTATAATAGTTAAAATGACTTAGTCGCTGAAAGTTGTTCTTAAAATAATATTGCTGTTACTGCCAATACATCTACTTTGACCTATGATTCCATGCTTTTCTCTCTTATCCAGCATATTGCTGCATCATTTTCTCTCTACTCTGTAATCTCTATCTACTACAACCATTTCTGCTCCTTGCACACGTGTTAATATCTCCTCCACCCTCCAAAACAAAAAAGAAACAAAAAAGCCCCCAAAACCCACTTGATTCTGTGACCGCTACCAGATATGGACCTATATTTATCTTTCCCTCTTCTGCTTATCTCTTTACAAACTATGCCCATACTTAATTCTCACTCTCTTCTAAATCCTTTTCCATTTGTTTTCAACTTCATCATTCAACAGGAACTGCTCTTACTGAATTTATCAGTGATCTCTGTTTTTTGCCAAATATAATGGTCCTGTCCCTAATCTGATCCTTCTTGACCTGTTACATTTGGCACTGTTGATCATCATTTTCTAGATACTCTCCTCTCAGCATTTTGTGACCTTAATCTCTCCTTCTTTAACCTTGGCTGCCACTAAGAAGTGGCCCTTGTCCTTGCCTTGCTAAGACAAACGCTCTACAAGCATAAGTGGTCCCGTCCCACCCTGTCTTCTCTAGCAGAATGCCTCTTCCATCATCTTTACTCTCATTAATCTTCAATATTCCTGTCTACTGAATGCTTCCCTACTGTCTACAAACACTTCTATGTCTCCTCTAGCCTCAAAAACCCTTCACTTAATCTGTCCATCTCCATTGGCTAACCTATTTGAGAATGCCTAAATAGAGAAAGTTTCCTCATCTCTAAGGAAGGTCCTACATTAGTGAAATGATACTTCTTCTCTATCAAAAATCACTGAAGTGCTTACTTTGCATCAAGCACTGTGCTAGGTGTTGGGGATATAGCTAGATAAAGTGAGACAGTTCCATGTTTTCAATGAACTTTCATTATAATTAGGGAGGATAATACATAAAAGAAAGTACAGCTGAAGGGTGGGTTGAAAGACCTAGAAGTCCTAAGGGTGCTTCATTATGTCAGATGGCCAAAGCCAGGGGTTCTTAGTTTACTTGAAGAGGTCATGCAACAGTGCTAGCTAGATGTCTAGAGGGTTAGCTCTAGGGCAGGAAATAAGGCCTGGAGGACCTTAGTAGGAGACAACTGCAAAGCAGTGATAAGGCTAACCTGGATAGGTTCTGGGCAGTTCAAGGCCTGGAGAACGGGACAAGGTGGGGAGAATGTGATTTCAGTGGTTTGGAGGACATAGAGACAAGAATAGAAAAGCATGACTTGCCCTTCCATATGTGTGCCATGTTTACATGAATTCTCTGCAGGTATGTCCTTCACTCAGGTGCTCTGGTCACATGTGTATACCACTTATATGATTTGTGATCAATTTACAGAGCCACTGTTCCCATTGAGAATGTGTATCTTTGTGGTAGAGTGAGTTCAAGATTTATTGGGGCATATTCTCTTACTTTTATTACTATACCATTTTATTGAATGCCTTTGTTCTTTGACTAGCTGTATCTTTGGACTGGAAAAATAAACACATAAGTTAGGTCACTTGACCTATGATTTAGAGAGGATTCTGTCCTATAAAGTACCTAGCACTTAGGATAGTTTACTGAAGGCCCATAGGTAAAAGGGTTTCTGAGCTCTACACTGTAGAAATAAATATGAGACTGTTGAGAGAAGTCTGAAAATATTCTGGTATCAAGGTCAAAGGAATGAGTTAAAAATGTGTATCTAATACTGCTATGTCACTATACATGTATATATGTGCATATATATATATAAAATCTCTATATACTTTGGGAAGATATATAATACATGTACATATGGTCATACATATCTATGAATATATTTTATATATGTACATATATAAAGAAAAGATATATATGTATGTATATATTCGAGCATGTATATGTGCAATAGATGTTTGCATATTTTCTCAAAGTAAATGTGAAAAGCATGAGAGTTTAAATGGGTTATGAACTGTACTTTGAAGGGAATATGTATGTTAATGAAATTATAGATGCATTGAAGTGTTTAAGTATCTTGGTGATAATAATGAATACTTTATAAAATTTAATTACTTTAGTAAATTCTTAAGAGCTTCTTTATAGTGTTTATACATAGTACTCTAGTCTGATAGATTCTTGAGAGGGAAAGTGCTGCCTCTACTTGTTAATTATCCCCTGGGCTATAAAGGTCAGTAAATTTGTTCTCCTAATGCTAGTAATTGGCATAGTGGATGTGTCTATAAAACCAGCTGTTGACCAAGTGACTATGGAAATGAGGAACAGTTGGTGAGTCTGAGGCAAGAACAAAAGAAGGACATTAGTAAAGTAAAATATAATATGTCTTTAGTGAGAGAGGGTGTGAGTAGAAAATGACATGACTGAATGGAATCTGGGAGTTAGAACAAGTCAGTCTTGATGGGGATTCTGGATAAAGCTTTCTAGAGGATTTCTCCTAAGTTTAACCTTTTTTTATAGGAGCATGGGGGAAATGAAGATTAGGGAAACATAGAACAGCAGGAGTCCCCAGACTGTGTAGCCAGACAGTAAGTGTAAGTAATTTGCAGTCATTTTAGGATTCTAGGGGCAATACTGATAGAGCCCTGTTAGATGTCAGGAAAATGAAAGGCACAGTTCTGAGACCAGAGTATTTTTTTTCTAGGGTGGGGTGGGGGGATCCTCTTGTACATTAGTGATGAGGCAAAGAAATACAAAACCCTGAAGATGAGTAAATTGGAATTGTGAGAGAGTAGTAGCAGTAGCAGTAACAGTAGCTGTAACAGCAGCAGCCACAGCAGCAGCAACAGCAGCAGTAGTAGTAGTAGCAGTAGCAGGAGCAGTAGAAGTATAGTAGTAGTAGTAGTAGTAGTAGTAGTAGTAGTAGTAGTAGTGGTGGTGGTGCTGGTGGTGGTGGCAGTCCTGGTGGTGGTGATGATGATATTAATAATAAGCTAGCATGTGAATAGTATTTTAAGGTTTTCAAAGCTCTTTAAGTTTATCTGACTTGATTCTCACAACCAATCTGCTAACATAGGTATTATTATTATCCCCATTTTACAGTCTGAGGCTCAAAGAGATTAGGTGACTTGCCCGGGGCCACACAGCTAGTAAATGTCTGAGGCAGGATTTGAACTAAAGATTATTTGACTCTAGGTTTAACATTCTATCCACTGAACCATCAAAAACATTTTCCATAGAAGTCATTCCTAATCTTTCTGAGATTGTTATCATCTTTTCAGTGTTTAATTTCTCTACTTAATTTTAAAAAATGAGCTGAGTAGATATTTGTCTTAACTTTTTTTGAACACTGTAAGAGGTGGAGTGGACAATCTATTTGGCATCAGTGGACTTGGGTTTACATCCTCATTCTGTCACTGCCAATCATTTGACTGCTCTGGGCCTCAGTTTCCTCACCCACAAAATGAGAATATTGGACTTGATGAAGTATAAAGTCCCTTCTAGCTACAGAGAACTATGAACTCTCCTACGAACTCTCAGTGACTTGAAATAACTTAAATTTTTTGAGAACTTCACAATATTCCATGAAAAATAATTTGAGTAATGGAGGGTATAAAAATTATAGACAACAACAAATAACCCAAATCCTGAGTTGATAAATAGTTGTTGAAATACTCAAGCACAGGCCCTTGGATGAAAAATCTTGGATGATGTAATACAGCCAAATTTTATAGATCCTGAAGAAGAAATTATCCAGTAAGAATAACATAAAGTTAAGCATTTGTGGTGAACCAACAAGATGTGCTGCCAAAGGGCCTTCAGGTTGTAATGAGTAAAAAATTTCAGATTTAGACAATTTGAGTTAGAAGTAAGAGGAAGTTTTTAGAAATGAGTCATTAGGTCCTTTTCCATTTTTCCATTTCTAAATTCTTCACTGACTTTCATTTTTGTTGTCTAGTCTTGAAGGCAGGTTAGAACTTTCTTCTTTAAAGCCAATTTCCACTCTATTTTCTCCCAGTTATTCCAGTTTTGATAGTGCTTCTCCTTGTGAACTTTAATAGCTAGGGTTACCAACTGGTTGAACTTTGTCTGGTTTGGTCAGTATCTTAAAATGACAATAAATGGCAATTACATAATACTGGTACCCTCAATATATCTATATCTCAGTTATGCTTAATGAAAAGGATTGGTTTATTCTTTTGACATTCAATAAATATGTATTGTTGCGTACATTTCATAGAAATTAGCATGGTACAGTGGAGCAATTGCTGCATTTGGAGTCTGAGGACTTGAGTTCAAATCTTGATTTTGCCATTTACTACCTGTTTTCTCATATGCAGGTTGGACCAGATGATTTTTAAGGTCTCTTCCATCTCTAACTTTGGATTCTATAACCATTACCATTAAATACTGTCCTTCAGAGAAACTGACATTTATCGCAGGAACCAGTTGTTTCTTATAATGTGCTATACTGTGTTATGTTTAGTTTATTTTTCGTTTTGATTATTCTGCTATGTATGTATATATAGCAGAATATATATACAATATGTACATATATACACATTGTATATATATGTATATTATTCTGCTATTATATGTGCTATAAGGAGCACATGATGGTTTTCACTTTGACTTTGGCCAATATCTTTCCCAGCTCTCTTTTATATTCTCATTACCTTTTATTATTATAACTCTGAACTCTCCTGGCTTCTGCAGGGAACCAAAGACAAAAGAGTGATTACCTTTTAGAGTGGATTTAAACAAATAACTCATCTCAAAGGTTTCCCCTTAAAATTCTAATCTTGATCATTTAATTCAGAAAAGGGTGTGCTGTTGCCTGTTATCCTCCCATTCAAGAAAACTCCTGGCTTGTTTGATTGCTTTGGCAGATACCTGATGTTTTAGAAGAATTCATTTTCATGATTGTAAGAGAGAACTTGAGAATATTGTGCTAATATAAATAAATATAATAGCTGAGACTATTCATGTTGTACCTTGCCTCATACCAGGTGCATTTTATAGAAAATAAATGATTTGTGCTATGGGAAGAAGATTTTGGGAAAACTGTGTCTCTCTCTTATGGCTTTGCATTGATCTTTAATGTGGATTTTGCATCTTTTAAAGTACAACATTATTTTAACTCACTTTGATGCTCAATAAATATGGCAAATCACTTCACCTTTGTCTGCCTAGTTTACTCAGCTGTAAAATGGGGATAATAATAGCACCTAGCTCATAGAGTTGTTATGAAGATCAAATGAAATAATATTTGTAAAGTGCTTAGCAACACTATATTAAGTCGTGGTAGATACTATATACATGTTGTTGAGGTTGAGCTATTACCATAGTACAGTAGAAAGTTTGCTGCATTTATAGTATGAGTTCAGATCCTGCCTCTGAACTTATTACCCATATAATCTTGGGCACCTTAATTTAACTATATGGGCCTCAATTTCTTCATCATTAAGATGTTTTGGGGGACGATCAACTAAGATGGTGAAGTAGGAGTATCTCATCCCCACAATTCTCACTCATCCTTGCAATTACTCCACCAAACAAACAAACAAACAAACAAGAAACAAAAAACAAACAAAAAAAACCCCTAAAAAATCTTCTAGACCTAAACTGCCTGATTGGGAAATTAAGGAAAAATCACAGTGAGTTATTATTTCCTGCCCAGGTTGGCATAGGGGGATAGAGGTCTTCGAATGTAGGACAGGGTTTAGTCATGGGGGTGCTGTGCAGAGTGCTTAGCTCAGAGACTGAACTGGGATCTAGGACTGTACACTAGGATAGGATGAGGTCCCAGATCCAGCACAGAAGGGCCTCATTCTGAGTAAGGAGCAGGAACAGGTATTAACCCAGGCTTCTGTCACTCATACTCCAGATGCAGTATGGAATTAGGAGAAGACATGCATCTAGGGGTTGTGGACCAGGGAAATTAAAGGGCCTAGGCCAAGGGTGGGGAACCTATGGCCTCAAGGCAACATGTGGCCTTCTGGGTCTAGCTGCGGTCTTTTGATTGAGTCCAAGTTTTACAGAACAAATTCTTTTATTAAAGAGAATTTGTTCTGTGAAGTTTGGATTCAGTCAAAGGGCCACACTTGAAGACCTGGAGGTCTGTGTGTGGCCTTGAGGCCACAGGTTCCCCACTCCTGGCCGAGGCTTTATATCAGGCCAGGAGCAGGAACAGAAATTCTCAGCAACAGTGTGGCTCTGATCCATTGGAGCAAAGCAGGTTCTCAGACGCAGCCCGCAGAACAGTCTGAAATCTACAGATGAGTAGCCAGATCAAAGAACTCGTACCAAGTTTGCAGTTGTATCACTCTGAACCTGCAGAGCCTTCCAGCTGACTTAGAGATGTTTAGTCCAACAGAAGCCTACTGGAGTTCTAATCAGGGTCAATCCAGAGTTGTGTTGTGCAACCTCTCCCCTGTTCTGCTGTTATAAGGGATTCCATATCTAGAGGACACTCTAATTAAAGTTAAGTTTGGAGAGGACTGAGGGATGAGATTTAAAAACTCAATTGGCCAAGTGTCAGCTCTGGTACCAAGAAAACTAGGCAGACTGAGGAATTTCTTTTTGATAAAACTTTGAGTTTGAATTCACTTTTTGATTCCTAGGATAATTTTGAGATGGTTGAATCAAGTTATGGAATGTGTTCATTAATGTTAGCTCTAAGATCAGTCTGGTTATTATGGATCCTGTGGTATCTCCCCTCTCTAAATCATTCCTGTCATCAAACACTGAGGACTAAACAAAATCAGAGGGGCCTTCAGGGACTGAAGTGTGGCTTGAGGTAGAAGTGAGTATTTACGACTCACCATGTATTTTATTCTATGCCATCTCTCTGAAGAAATGGGAAATAAATAAAGGCAAATACACTGATTTTATTTATCACTATGTTTTGGAGAAATTTAACTAAGGGTCATCACAATGGGACCAAATGAACTAGCTAACATGAAGCCACGAAGAATGCCATTTTAGAGGACAAGAACTAAATAATAAACTAATGGAATTATGGATGGCTTTGCTTCACAAAATAGAAAAATATATTAGAAGTAAAACAAGTGCTGCAGAAGTTCAGGTGTGAGACCAATCTGAAGATCATTCTAGGAGCACTTGTAAATAAAGCTAGAAGTTGGTTAATGAATGTTATTGACATGGAATATGATTTGGTATTTCTAGTCTCATGAACAATGACATTAAAAACACTTTTGGGCTCCATAGTCTTAGTACCCAGCATAATATGTGGAAAAGTGACAAAAGTTATTAAGCAAGGGAAGTTAGGAAGAGCAACTATATTCATACCTAACTACATTCCTACCAAAGAAATCTGTCCTGGAGTCATTACAATTGTTACAAGAGCTCAAGTATGAATTTTCTAGAGGAGAAGATTAAAAAAGAATTATTCATTTTTGCAACAAACTAAGCCAGATACAACCTAGGTATTGAAGATACAGAGACAAAAATGAAACAGTCCGTGCCTTCAGGGAGCTTACATTCTATAGGGGAAACATAATGTACATAAGTGAATAAATGGAAAATATTCTCAAATGCTGAGATGTACTAGTGTTCATATCAATTTGGATGTTTCAGTAATGATAAAGATTGCATCCTTTGTAATTCTTGTCCCTATCTTTCCATAAGTTCAAGTAGAGCTTCCTCACTTTCTCCTGACATTGTAAGTATATGAGTAGAACACTAGCATTGTCTTCCTGTCATCCCTTGCCTTTGCCTCATGGTTAGTTCATATTTTTCCCTGTCATATATTTCTTTGATGACATCTTTTATTCTTTTTCTTCTTTCAAATTCCTCATTATTTATACATTGAAGCCTGTTCACACCTACCACACACCCAACCCCAATTTTTCTGAGAGTATGGGTTCCATTTGTTGCTGCCATACAACACTGAATTAGAGATGAATCTTTGTTTTCTGGAAAAACATGCAGTTCTTTAAAGAATTTTACAACATCCGAAAGGCAAAGAAGTTCACTTTTTTCTCCCAATTAATTTCTTCACCCAGATAATTGTTTATTTGTATTTTCTATATCAAATATATTTATTGAAAGACAAGTTGTATAGGTTTTCTATCCAAATGAATATCATATGCTAAACAATAGACATTTTTCTTAGTCTTTTTTTTGTAAAACTCTTGTGAGTCCTTACGGATCTCTTCAAGGAGACCCTGCAGTATCCCAATGTTTGATGCAACCAAGACAATGTGATCTACAAACAGGAACCTTTGGAGGACCTTGCCATTTGCTAGGAATCTCTGGTATATTTGGACTTTGCCCTGGAACTCTTTCACAATGGTGGTGAACACTTGTGGTGAATCTGTCATTCTGTTTTATACTTTACAAAATACTTGTAATCACAGGGTCATTGAACAAGTTTAATTCTTTTTTTTTTCATATCTTCCAAGAAGGATATCTATGTGGTGCAGGATTTACCAGATCTGCAGTCAGGTAGATTGATTGCCTGGGTTCCAATCCAGTCTCAGTCACTAGCTGTGTGACCCTGGGCAAGTCACTTAACCCTGTTTGCCTCAGTTTCCTCATCTGTAAAATGAGCTGGAGAAGAAAATGGCAAATCACTACACTTTCTTTGTCAAGAAAACACTAAATGATGTCACAAAGAGTCAGACATGACTGAAAAAATGACTGAACAACAGCAATATTTCCAGGAATCTTAAAAAATTTTGATATAGAGATGTGAGGCAATTTATTGGAAAAGTCCTTTTATGGTAACTTTTTTTTTTTTACAAAATTAAACTTTTTTCATAATCAACAAATAATAAGTAGAGTGAGGACATGTATTCTTTACATCTTTCAGTCAATTGCTTGATAGTGAAAATATGATCCATTGTAGAATATTGTTTGCAGTATTCTGCCTGTTCCGTACAAATACCCTCATTGAGAACCTACTCAACTCATATGTAAATGATCCTCATAAAAATTTTTGTATAAACTGAAAAGTATGTAGGCCAATAGTTTTTGATGATTTCTTATCTTTTTTTAGTATTAATAAAGTCAGATTTTTTTCCATGACATTAGTATCTTCCTTCAAATAC
Source organism: Vombatus ursinus (assembly GCF_900497805.2). Lineage (NCBI taxonomy): Eukaryota > Metazoa > Chordata > Mammalia > Diprotodontia > Vombatidae > Vombatus > Vombatus ursinus. The sequence goes on from NW_020949613.1 coordinate 25,657,726, forward strand.
CTTGTCAACCAGTCTCTCATGCACTTATAAGTGTGTCACCTTTGGAAAGGATCTTCACTATATTCACTTGGTCAGATCCAGCTGCTTTCCCCATATTTGTTCCCCTTAGGGCCATTTATCTCTTTTCTATAAGCACATTTGTAACTGAATATTGGAGTATAAATGTAGTAACTCCACATTCCTTGATGAAGAAGACAGTTTATAAAAATCTTTGTAAATTTAAAAAAAAATTTTCTTCTATTTTTTCCTTTTATCTTTAACATTGGATGTCCTTGGGATGACTTTGCCTAATTGAATCTCTTGCAAGGCTTTCTTTATTTTTGCTTTACCTTCTCTTTCTTCTTTCTGGTTTATCCACAATTCTGCTCATTTTCTTGCTACACAAAGTCCCCCTCTAATAGTTCATAGTTATTGAGGATACCATCTTCCTGGAGATGATTCTGGACCCCTAAAGGCTATGCCTACAGAGTACAAATTTTGCCAGATTCTACCATGCTGGAAATTCTCAAAGGCTAGCCCCAGGAGCAGACTGAGTCTGCTCTTTGAGGACCAAAATCTGGGCAGAGATGAGTAGTTAACAATGTCAAATTAGGCAACGAGACCAAGCAGGAAGTGGATTGAGAAAGGCCATTGGATCACTGCTAACACTGGAGAGAATAGTTTAATATGAATAATAATGTAGGAAGCTGGTTTGCATGGAGTTGAGAAGATAAAACAAACAGCTATTTATAGGGTGAGGCTGTGAACTAGTTGCTAATGTCCCACACCCTTATTATAATGTATACCACCACTTAATGAGCTTTAATGAAAATGTTATAAGATCAGATTTTGTCTTATATGCTTTCTCTGGATTGTGGATTTTTAAGCACCTCCTACTTTCTGCTTCATGGTAGAATGATTGTTTGGGGGATAGGAAGTGGGTACAAAATAAAATAGAATATTAGAGTTTTGCCAGAACAAGTTGCACTAGAAAATATCTAAGATATCTTCTCTCTCCAAATCCAGTGACCCTATGAGAGCCATAATGGTGCTTCTGAATACCACTTCAGAAATTTAGTATCTTGTGATCCTGGGTAATTCACTTAACTTCTCTGAACTTTGTTATCCTGTTCTGAAAAATGGGGAACAAAATGCCTGTAATGCCTGCCTCACAGAATGTTTTTGTGAAATGTAAAATGTAAAACAATGAATGATCAATCAGCAAGGAACCTGAAATGTCCTAGGCACTATGCTAGGTGCTGGAAATAACTAAGAAAATAATGTCCCTGGGCTCAAGGTGTTTACTTCCTTCTATTGGAGTTATTAATACAGACAATTTAGGAATCTACAAAACCTAGGAAAACAAAATATAGAGTAATATCAAGGGGTGGCATTAGCAGGTGGAGGATCAAGAAAAGCCTCATGTAGAAGGTGTTACCTGAGCTGAGCTTTGAAGGAAGCTGGGAATTCTCAGAGGCAGAAATGAGGAGGATCTCTAAATATGAGGGAATAATAGCCTGTATAAAGGAACAAAGCATGGAGAAGAATTATCATGTGTGGGGATCTGGAAGTAGTCCAGCTTATGTGAAGGAAAGTGCTATGTAATAACTCTGGAGAAATAGGCTGGAGCTAGGTTGTGAAAAGTTGTAAATTCGCAGACAAAGGTATTCACATGCTATTGTTGGGGCAATACTGGACCTTATTGAGTAGGACGGTGATATGGTCAGACTTAATTTGGATTGTAGAAATATTAGTTTGGCAGCTCTTTGGAGGATGGATTGGAAAGGGGGGAGAAACTTGAGGCAAGGAGACCAACTGGGAAGCTTATTGCCATAGTCCAAGTGATAGGCAATAAGGGCCTGAACTAGGCTGATGGCCTTGGGATTGGAGAAGGGAATGACTTTTTGGAGGTAGAATTGTCAAGACTGAATGACTTTGTGAAGGGAGAGAGAATGAGGAGTCAAAAATAATTCTGGTTGCCAACCTGGAGGACTAGAAGGATGGTAATGTCTTTAAAGTATTTCTACAAATTGCAAAGCTAATTTAAATGTTAGATGTTGTAATTATATCTCTCCAGATCAGCAGTGAGGTTTGCCCTCTTTAGAGTCCCAGTGTTCCAGTGAGTTTAAAATGGAATGTTTCTTGTCAGGTATTTGGTCATTCTTGAAGTACTGGAGGTAGCCAGCCAACAGTGATCCCTCCGACTGTGATCCTGAATCACCAAATCCAATCCTAAACAGAAGAGCAATGGACAGAATCCTCAGACAGTAGCAGAATCCCTTTTGCATTCTGGAAGATTATTAGTATTCTGTTAATGCCAAGTATTGCTAATTTAAAAGCTAGTAAAGGAAAAAAAAAAGCAATTGGCCTTTTTGCTTTATAGCCAACATCTCAACTTCAGTTTATTTATATGGAAAATTTGAAAGGTGGAGATAATTTTATCATACATATAAATTCAGCTCACTCAGAACTTTATTAGAGTAGTGGAGTTCAATATTTAAATGACTGTGAAAGAGTTGGACAAGATAGCCATGAAGATGAGTCAAAACTGAAATCAATTTACAATCTTTCTTTTTGTAAAAAAAAAAAAAAAAGCCCAGGAGAAGACTGAGGGGGAACTTTAGAGTATTCAAGTATAAATATTATGATGAAAGCCCTAAAGAACTAGGTCAGTGGTTCTCCAGGTGTGGTACCGGGACATCCCTGAGGCCCTTTCAGGGGATCTGTGTCAAAACTATTTCATCATAATACTGACATCTTAATTTCCAATATAGTATATGTTGATAGACATAATCATCATGAACAAAAGCTCTTGGAGGGGTCCACAATAATTTTGAAAGTGTAAAGGGGTCCTGAGGCCAAAACATTTGAGAACTATTATTTCTACTTATAGGATCAACATACATAATAGCAGGCAGTCTTTATTAAGTTCTAATAAATGGAAATGGCCTTAAGCTGAAACATGAAGTATTCCATTTAGACAAAGACAAAATTGCCAAGACATGATTAACAAGTTAGTTTGTGGAATGTACTCTGTAGAGCTTCAAAAGAAAAAAAATGGAACAAATTATCATCTTTTAGGGATAAGATGGTTAGTGCTGGACCAGATAAGTCAATATATTAAGTGATTTTTTTTGTTTTGCTTTTCAAAACCTTCCCAATGGAAGATAAACTCCTTGAGAACATGGATTGTTCATTTTTGTCTTTGGATTGCCAGTTCCTAGCACAGCATCTGGCATATAGTAGATGTTTAACAAATACTCACTGATTGATTATTTTGATGGTAGGAAATCTCAAATTATTTTAATAAACATAGACATAGGGATAGGGACTGGACCTGTGATTTCACTGATATAAGGAATGCCCAGATGAAGAAACTCTTTACCAATGCAGATTTGTATCTGCTATCCAACTTGTAGAGACTTGTCTGGAGTACTGAGATTTAAGTGGCTAGTTGAGCATCACACAGTCAGTATATATCAGAGGTGCGGTTGTATCTCCATTCTCCCTAGTTCTGAGGCCAGCTGTCTATCCACTTTGCCATGGTGGCTTTCTCTAATAACATATGTGGGTAAAAAAAAATGAATTAATGAAAGGAAAAGGGAAGAGAAGGGAATGATTTGATGAATCTTAGAGGATTCTTTATGTTTCTTAGGCAAAAATTATTTCTCCTTCTAATGACAGAATGTTCAGAATCTAAGATTTTTTTAAAGTTTTATTTCTCAAAAAATATAATAGAAAAAGACCCCATTGTAGGCATTCTTTGATGTCAATAATCACAGAATTTATTCTGAAAATTGCTTTTAAGATGACCTCTCCTCCATGACAGCAATTAATCTTGAGTCAGAGTCTCAATGCTGAATTTTGGAAACTCTAGACAGAATTATTCCAAGGGAAGTTCTGTCTTTCAGAAGTTTCTATCTATCTATCCCTGTTTTCAGAATTCCTTCCCCTCCTCCCACCAGGTCCCCAAACAATTTGGTTCCTTATAAACAGAGAAAATACTTTCTTTTTACTTTGCCAATCTACTTTCTTCAAAGATTCTCCTTCTCCTCCTTTTCTTCCTCCTCTTCCTTCTCCTTTTTCCTTTCCCTCCCTCTTCTTTCTCCATCTTTTCCTCCTCATCCTCTTTTTTCTATTCCTCCTCTACTTTCTGTTTCTCTTCTTTCTTCTCCTCCTTTTTCCTTCTCCTTCATTTTCTCCTCTTCCTCTTCCTCCTCATTCTCCTACTCCCTCTCCTTTTCCTTCTCCTCCTCCTCCTCCTTCCAAGTTTAATTTTTGGAGGTCTGTTAAATGCTATAGTTGCAGTTATTCACATGGTGTACAAATCCGCACTAATCATATCCAATCCAGCAAGTATTCACTAAGTGCCTTGCACTGGGGATCCGAAAACAGTTGTGAAAAGCAGCACTTGCCCTCAAGGAACTTTCATTCCACTGAAACAAAGATTAGTAATTGAAAGTGAGCCACACCCGAAATATGGGCTTTTACTACATAGTGCAGAATTTTAATCACTATGTTCTATGGCAACATATGAAGTTGAAGTCCATCTTCATTACTTGGGTGAATGACTGTCAACTCCATTAGCCTTCTTATTTAAATACCAAACTTTTCATGGAGTTTTAAAAAATTATGAAAGATACTGCTTAATTCTAGGGAGTCTCTTACATTTTGTTGTAAATCTTAGAAAAGTGGAACCTAAAAGTGAGTTCCTTTGTAGCCCAAGTTTATTGATGACTGTCAATAAAGAGTTTTTCGTTAAAAAAAAAATCTTGCTCCTGCAGATTTCTCCATTTTTTTCTCCTTGTGCTTTCATAAGGCATTACTGGAATTATATTTGCACTGCTCTTCCCTTGCAGTACCAGTCCCCCATCCTTTGATCATTCATTGTGTTGATTTATAATTAGAGTTGCCCTGTGTAACTTGGATGTGTTTTCATGTGATCAACTAAAGATTGACAGCCAATTTACAAGCCATGAGGATCTTCATATCCATGGTTAGTTAAGGCTAAAAATGTGTGTAGCATCGGCTTTATGAAGCTCTTGATGATTTTTGAAGGTGAAATGTTACAAGATTATATTTTTATGAATTTCACAAACACACGTGTACACTCCCCCCTCCAAGTGAAAATACACACAAATCACAAACCTTAAAAAATAAATGAATCTTCTCCAATGTTTCACTATTCAAATATAAAGAAATAAAATCCAGGGTTTTATTTGTGATGTTAAGTCCATGTGGAGGTAAATTTTTTTAAAGGATAAGTTCTTTGTTCCTAGCTGATTTCTGAAATATTGACTTAGGATGCCTCACTAATTCAGTGGTATGCTTGGTCAGACAATGGAGTAAGCAAATGACACAAATGTGGTCTTCCCCTTCCAGAAATATTCTATCCAACAAAGAACAAAGATGTGCCTTTTATAAGTTTTAACCTTTAAAGAAAGAAAATTCAGTAGACCTTGCTAATGTCATTGTGAAATAGGTCAGAGACAACAATCAATTTCCCAAGAAAGATGGTTCAGATCATTCTGCTAAGAAGGGAGTTTTTTTTTTTTTTTACCAGATCTTGTGATAATTCTGAATTTGAGAAAGACACTATTGTTTTGCCATTAAAAGTCATACATTATGTTAACCAAATGTCATTCCTTTCTTCCATAGTGCTAATTGATCCTTCCAACCACACAGTTTAAAAGACTTGATTTTAAAGGACTGAAGCATATGAAGGCAAGGATATGTCAAAAACTATTATAAATTCAGACAAGCATCATGTTTTTTGGTAGAAAAAAATTTTACTGATCAAATACTCTAATATTGGAATGAATATAATCACTAATTCTCTCCTTTCCCCTTTTTATTTTAATTCTTTTCTAAATTGCATGCATATTAAGAATGGATTAGTTCTGTTTGGTGGGAACAGTTACATGGGCCAATTAAACTTATAACTATACAATTTCTCAGAAAATCATATGTTTGAATCAAAGAGTTTAGAGATAGAATATTTTCAGATAATTATGTTGTCCTCTTTCTCAGTTGAATCTTTCTCAGTATGTTTCAGGCTCTTAATAATTTAGATATGAATCAACTTTTTTTCTTTTACATAATTGGAACACTTAGAAACAAAAGAAAAGGGTGATTTAATGCTTTATCATAAATAATTATTAATGGACCAGAATATTTTAAAACTGAAAAAGTAAGGTATATTAAAGCTATTAAGATGTTTTCCTTAAGAATTAAGAATATTTTACTACCTAATAGATTTATGCATATCAGATTAATTTGAATCAGATCATGAGCTTTTTATTTTAATTGTGACTTTTTTTTTTACCTTGATGAATCTGTGATGTTATCAAAGTGGACATTTCCCTTGGCATAAGTATCCAAATCCATCTTAGAATAAGTATTCAAATTCTGTTCAGTGGTAGATTACAATGTGCCCATTATTTCTTATCTTATGATGTCCTTTATGTCCTCCACAGAAGATCTACCAAATATGGCAGAGTTATTCCTTAAATAGTTGACTACTTTATGAATGTCAATGGAGCACCTGGACTGTCCATATGTTATTTGTTACTTGTGAAGACTGGGGAATATCTTTGTGTACTCCTATTCCTATTCCTATTTCTCCCTGGAAAACCTCCTCCTGATCATGTACACACACACACACACACACACACACACACACACACACACACACACCTATCTATCTATCTATATATGTTGGTATATTTATTGTTTCATTTAGTTTTGCTTTTGTTTTGGTAATAAGTTGTAGTTTACTTAAACTTATCATACATTAGAATCTTTCAATTTGCATTCAATTTGTGTAAAATTTTTACTGATTCTTTTAATATAGCAATGCTTCATGATTTTTGGTTATATGCCATTACTGAAAGAAAGTTTGTATTAAAAGGGTGGGCTTTTGGAGCAATGAATAACTTGTGATCACTGAAAATTGTGGAGTTTCTCAAATGGACTCCCCTAATATCCTCTTGGTCTCCTAAGACTGTAAGTTGCAAAGAAAGTGCCAATCTTCACTGCTTGAGGGGATGTTTGCATTAGAAGTTCTTTGTCAATCAATAATGACACGGTTGAACCACCTACATACATGCATACATATGTCTACTAACTATATCTGTGATTTAATCAATATAAGGAATTTCCAGTGGAGGAAACTCCATCTATTACTATAGATTGACATTTTTTTCTGCAACTTACAGTTTTAGAGAGATGCCAGCTTTGAGAGCTTAAGTGACTTGCCCTGGGTTACACAGCCAGGTCTTCCTGGCATCAAGATTCTCTCTCTAGCCACCATGCCAACCTGTCTATATATGAAAATATGTATAGACCCATATTCATTCTACACATATAATATTTTGGAATAATAGACATCTGGTTTTGGAGTTATTAAGATCCAGTATTAAGTCTTGGTTCTGATTGACATTGGCTGTGTGACCATGGGCAAGTCACTTAACCTCTCAGTTCTTTGAATAATCCTCTATGACTATACATTGCAGAGCAGCTACATGTTTGCATTAGTAGAGGAAATTTCATCATTGGGAGTTCACTCTACCAATGAAATTGTCTGGTATAAAAAAAAAAAACTCATGAAAAAGATCCTAGAAACCAAGTTGACATAAACCTTGATGCACAGTGACAGAAAAAATAAATTATGAAATACTAGCAAAGGGAGATTTTCAATGTGAATTAAGATTTTAATAACTTTGATATGTTTTGCTGTTTCTGGCTTCACACTCTTTGTCTGTCTGTCTCTCTCTGTCTGTTTTTCTATTTTGTTTCCAGTGTGTTTGTTTACTTCTGTCTGTCTGTTTTGGTCTCTGTTTATCTCTCTGCATGTCTGTTCCTGCCTGTTTCTGTCTTTCTGCCTCTATCTCTTTGACTTTTTGTGTCTGTCTCTGAACTTGTGATGTCATTGGTAGAGAAACCCTGGTAATGAGCTCATTCTATCAATACACATATGTAACTGCTCTGAAGCTTATAGTCTTATAGTTGTCTGAGACAAAGATTAAGTGACTTGCTCAAGGTCACACAGCAGTGCCTGTCAGAGGCAAGACATGAATATCCTTATTTTTCTGACTCTAAGGATGACACTATCTGCTATGTTGTTTTACTTGTGTATGTGTGTGTGTGTGTGAGAGAGAGAGAGAGAGTATATTAACAATTACAAATTCACACACATCTACCTATACAAATGCATATAAGTTTATACATCTACTATATATGACTTTCCTGACAAGTTTTTTTTCAATTTCATTTGTTATATCTTTCAGTCTTCAACATTGTAATTGATTTTCTTCTTGAAAAAATTGTTCTTGATATGTACATATGAAGCACCTAAGTAGTCTCTTACCTTTTGGCTTCTCTCATTTTTTAATCCTAAATCATATTTTACAACATAGCTCTTGTTCTCCTTCCCTGAACCCACCTTTGCCTTCAAGTCACTGGGCATCAGAGTTCATGGTGGTTTAGCTTGTAGAATCATATTAAGTTCTTTAATAGGATTCCTCTACTTCATCCTCTGTAAAAGAAATTGGCACATATGCTGTAACTACATTTAAAGTGGTCTCTACTTCTGCTCATCCTGAGCTCTGTGAGACAAGATGGCCAAGTATCCCAAGGAATCGTTTTTCTTATTGCTTTGGAGAGCATAATGAACTGATTCTGACTATTCCTTTGTTCTACTCTCTATGGAGAATAGACATAGCTATTTCTTTTGGTTTCATTTATAGAAAAATAGAAATTTTGATGCAGTTCAATTCCTTCAGTATAGTATTTCATTAATCATTCAAGAAAGATAACACATTAAGAGCACCAATAGTTAAACTGAATTGTTTGTAAGCAGTTTGTGTGATTTTTCAGAATTTTTTTTCTCTCCATCTGTCACTGCAGAAGAGGTCTGGCAAATGATAAAGGTAATATCATTTTTTTATTTGTTTCAGGGTTTTCCATTGCAAAAACAAAACAAACCCCAAAGCAAAAGTAAAAACCCAGTGATAATCCTTTTTATACTTGGTTAAGCTTATCCTTAAACAGCAGGCATATTATGTTTGTGGGGCCAAACTTTCTAGTTTGGTAAGCTTATAGGATCATAGATATAGAGTTGGAAGGGACCACAGAGTACCTTCTAGTACGAGCCCCTCATTTTATAGATGAAGGAACTGAGAATCAGTGAAGGGTAGTGACTTACACAGAGCCATGCAGCTTGGAAGTTTCAGAGGTAGGATTTGAACTCAGGTTCTTTGACTCCAAAACTACTGTTCTTCCTGAGTACTGCTTGTTTGAACTTATGTTCCCCTGGCAGAGTCTTTAAGAACTGTAGGTTACCTTCACACAGATGATACTTTAAGACAGCACTTTTGCTGAAGATTGATGTTTTTAAGAAGGAAAGGTAGGCACTTTTTCATTTTGATTTTACAGGTTTGCTCCTATGACATATTTACATATTATTTTTCTTGGAATACAGAATTTTAAATTTTAACTTCTTCTTCTAGCAAGAATTTCTTCATACACCTCTACCAGATTTCTTAGCTTTCAGTAAAGTAATTTTGGGATGATCAGAAAAAGTGACAGCTTTCACTTTATATTTCACAGTCTCTCTTCATTTTCTCATGTGAGTCCCGTCAGTCCTCCTGGCACATTTACCTTCATCTTTTTTGGGGGTGGTGATGATGATGGTGGTGGTAAATGTATTTCAGACTCTTGACATGAGTGTCCAAATTCTTCAGTTTTATAGTTTAATTGCAGTCTCATTCTAAATATTTGACTTGCTTGTTTATCAAGATATAGTCATAATTCTTTTCCACCACTCTCCCAACCTCTGTTTCTGTCGTGTTCAGGAAAGGAAAGGTGTAGGAATCTTAAATACATTTCCCACTCTTTTAAAAATATTTTTATTATGGAGGGGGAGAGGAAGGGATAGGAAATATACAAATATACACTTTTAAAACTCACTCCTTTCTCCTTCCCAGTTCATACCATGTATTTTCTATCCAGGTTTGATATATCTGCATTATGTTAAACTAAAATCTTGCCCCTAAATGGCTGCCTTTCCTGTTGATTAGTAGTAAGAATTGAAAATTTAAACCCTTTATTTATGATATTTCCCATTTTGATATATCATTATTTCTTGAACTAAAATTATACAGTTTCTAGCAGAGATGAGTTGTTTAAAGATCCTCTGATTATCAATATTAAGTGAGGCACAAAAGAAAGAGACTGAGGGTTGTCAAAAGCGATCTCCATTGTTATGGAGGAGGTCCATCATGAGTCTAAATAGAAGAGGGATTCTCTATAGATGACAAGGTTATGCATGTATTATTGTTTTTGGATGATACTATTTTCATTTTATCAAGTCCCAGAACAATGCAGGACTTCCTTAATAAGATCTGCAACCAAACATGCGTTCAGTCAAATAATCAATCAATTAACACAGAGGGGGAAAAGGTGGATGAAACATGCCTATTATTGGGTGTATGATTTACTACTGGATGGAGAGAGATAAGATGGACTTATCCCATCTACACATTTATTTTGGACAATGAACTAGGCTAGAATATCATTCTTCCCCGTGACAGTAAGAGGGTGATTGAAATGCACTTGAGGAATCAAGCAACACTTTCAACTTCCCCTGCCCTCCATTTCAAAACAAACCAAAAAAAACCCTCTTAAAAATATTGATATTCTCTCAGTTATGCTACTTGGGTGAAAAATATAGAATACCATAATCTATGAAGAATCACAATTGTAAGAAATGTAAAGGATAGGAAATAGAGAGACATTGTGGACATGAATAGACTATAAGACCATTCACCACTGCTGATCAGATTGCAAGGAATTATGCAAATAACATTATCCAGGAAATGTATGATCAGGAAAAATGGGTTGGTTTTATAAAATGAGAGCAAGGGATAACAATTCCATCGCATGCAAGATGCATTTCCAGTATATTAGGTGGTACCATTATGGAGGATATAGACATGATAACTCTAGAATAGGAAGGGAAATCAAAGACCATCTTGTCAGACCTCATCATTATACTGAGAGGGAAACTGGGACCCTAGAAGGTCATTTAATTTACTGCATTTCACCACATAATCATCACAGATTTTATGCAAAATGTGAGCTGTGACCATTGTGTGAAGGTTTTTTTTCTAATTTTGTGCTAGTATTACTTAAAAAGCATTTATGACTAAACTGTATTTGGTGAAAGATTAAGATGCATGGACTACTCATAAACATACGTTACAATTGGGAAGATGCAAGTCTTACCATATCACATGACTCACTCATGGCAGCTTCATCTGCCTGTCAGCTCCCATTACACTTATGGGCTCTTCATTGGGTTGAGTGACAATATCATTAGTACTCCAGCGCTCTAAACAAACCATGCAAGTTAGCTTTCAGAAATATACTGGCAATACTCATGAGCTAAGAATTCTAGGCCTGTGGCTCACAATGTGCCAGAGATAAATGTGTATCCATATGTAGTTGGTGAATACTTGGCTGCTCTGTTTGCCTTTTAAGTGGCATGACAAACAGAATTATACCATGCAACAGTTACATGAGGAAAGGTTATAAACCAATTTTTGGACTGAGAAAACCCCCCACAGATGATGATTATGTGGTGAAATATGGTACCCAAGTGCATATAACTAATAACCTCCAGAGGCAGTATTTGAATCCAATTCATAGGAGTATTGGATCATTGATTTAGAGGAGACAGGACCTTAGTGGCTATCTAGTTCACCTCCCTTATTTTACAGAAGAGGAAATTGAAGCCTAGAAATGTCAAACGACTTGCCAACAGTAACATAGGTAGAAAGTGATAGAGGTGGGATTTGAACACAGGTCCTACGTATGTATCACATTGCCTGGATTGTTGTCATCTGCATGGATGGGCTCACAGTCCTATTGAAGCTCTCAATGATATATAGTTCTCTTGGGGTTTAGCCTTCTGGCTTCATGTGTTAGTCATATTGCAAGTTTCTACTCTTAGGTTGTGTCTTATTTGCACTTTTGAGTGTTTTATCCTTTCTTTAAATCTTCCTCTGAGCACTTTCTTCTCCTCCTGACCTTTTGAACGTCTTGCTAGTGCTCCCATTTATTCATCTTTAATGTTCTTCCCTACGCTGGGCTCCAAAAGCATCCTACCTCTCACTTCTTCCTGTATTGGAAACTGATTGTCTCACATGTCTCTGAGAGGCAGCATGGTATATCTTATAGAGAATTGGCCTCAGAATCAGAAAGACCTGGATTCAAGTCCTGCCTCTGATATATACTGACTGGATGATCTTGTATAAATCACCTAATGTCTCAGTACTTTAGGCAGTCATTCCAGGCAATAATTTGTGGAAAGTGTGTCAATCTATATTGGTACAAGGAGTTTCCTCATCTAGGGATTACCTATTCCAATAAATCAATGATTAGAGGAAGCTCAGGGCACATTGGATAGAGCTCTGGACTTGGTGTCAAGACAAGTTCAAATCCAGCCTCAGACACTTACTTTGTGACCCTGGTCTAGACAATCTCAACCTGCCTCATTTTTCTCATCTGTAAATTGGGGACAATAATAGTATCTGCTTCTACCAAGGTTGTTGTGAGGACAAAATGAATATTTGTAAAGTGCTTTGCAAACTTGAGGGCATTATATAAATGCTTACCATGAGCATGATCACGCCTATGCCTATAATCTAATGATTGTTATTCTCTTTGGCCTTTTTCCAACTTAACTTCTCAATTTCTTCTTCTGTAAAACGGAGATGATACTTTTTCTCCCTATCTTAGGATTGTTGTAAGGAAAAAGACTTTGGACGTGATAAGGAACTATGTAAGAGTTCTCGTTAGCATTAACTAATATTATTTGTTAACAATAGTTTTTCAAACTGGTCTGTGGGTTTTTCTCCTTGTATAGATGTCAGACAAAACTTTTTCTTTCTTTTTCTTTTTCTTTTTTTTTTCTGAAGCAGTTCTACTTTATCTCATTTCCTAAGTAAGACAGTTTCCTTGCCCTTTTCTCGCTATACCTCCTATTTATCTTCTGCTTGTCATCTGTGTCTCTATACTGTTCTTGCATCTCATCTTTTTTTATGTGACATGAAGGCCCCAAGTTACTTCTGCAGAGTTTCATACTTGTTTTGCCTCAAGGTTCCATCTACAAACCTTAGGAAATAATTTAACTCAAAATCCTGGTCAACTGGCATTAAATCCCCACGTACAAGGCTTCTGGCTCAATAACAGCAAAAGAATGTTTTAATAAATTATTTTTGGGATAAACCTCTTATGGATTAATTGGTACAGATTTCAAGATTTTAAAAATAGGTTAGAATCGTTAAGAAGCACTTTATAATTATATAGTCGATGGACTATCCTGAGCTTCCTTAGGTCCCAAACCTTGGTTATCACCCAGCATCCCTCACAATCTCAGTAGGAGGAAGCCTTCCATATTGTCATTATTTACAAATGACAAAGTGGATGCTACATTGAATTTGAGCCCAGGAAAACCCGGGTTTAAATTCCATCTCAGATGCTTACTCAGAGCTATTCTGCTCTGGATAAATCACTTAACCTTTTTGTGCCATATTTTCCTCATTTGAAAATGATGGAGTTGGACTTGATGGATCCCAAGGTCCTTCTAGTTCTCAATCTACGATCCTATAGTCCCTGGAGAGGTGGCTGTACTGATTGTGAGGGTTTGCTTCATGATCCATGGGGCCTAAGCTTCTTGATGCCCCAACTGGGAAGTCTTTTGTGGTTTCTCTGTGTTGTGCACTCTCTCACCCATACTCTCTTTGTCCCAACTCTGAAGCATCTTGTTTCTCCTAGTTCTCCAACCACGTTGCTTTTACTTCTGTTTTGTGTCTATTTCACCATTCTCATTATCACTTGTTGTGTCATTGCTGTTTGCCCTCATTGTTCATATTACTTTCTCTTGGACTTTTGGGGAAGCCTCTGATCTCTTTTGGTACTTTGATTTTAATGTGACGATCCTAAGGGTTCAGACAATGAAAAGAACAATGAATGTAGAGTCAGAGCACATGGATTTGAGCCATAGGTTTGTGACGTACAATTTCAGGGACCTTTGGGAAGTAACCTAACCACTTGGGCCTCAGTTTCCTCAAATGTAAAATGAAGGTGTTAGAGTTAATGACCTTAAAGGTCTCATCCATCTCTAAATCTATGATCCTGTGATTATTTCCTAGTCTGGAGTGAGAGCATTTCAGTTCTCAGTGTTAACAGTTCTTTCCTATAGGTACCATACTTCTGGCAATGATGTAAGAAAGCAGTAGGTGGCACTAGAGAGCTAGACAGTCTGAGCTGTCCATCATCTGAGTCAAAAGCAGGTTGAGCCTGCCTGGATAATTCAATCCTCCTACCTTTGTTAGGACAGAGCTTCCTTATGAGGCATCCTTTCAGGGGTGTGGTTTTTCCCATCCTGAAGCAACTCTTGCCCTCTTCTTTTGTGGGAAGTGATGTCTTCCATTTCAAGCTCTATGAGCCAAATGGCAGCTCCCAGGTAAAGTGGAAAGCAAAAAATGACTATACTTTGTTCCCTCATAGTTTACAGTGCTTACCATCTTGAAGTTTCATTTCTAGGGATATCTGTGCCAGACACTAGTACCTTCCACTTTCCCTTAACTTCTACAAAGAATGATTCCCAAGCACCCAGCCCAACTCATTTAGGTCAGAAAGGAGAATCAACCCCTCTGCTTTTCTTTCTTCTGCTCTATATCTACAAGCATTACTTATGATATAATATACAGCCTTGTGTATTTATTGATCAACAACTTTATCACACCCACTAGTTTCAGAAACAATGGAAACTTTCCAAACCCACTGGAAAGCAAAATACCTTAATGTGCTCTTCTCCAGAGAAAGAGAGGGGAAAAGATCACTTGTATCTCTCTCTCACCCCAAACTGGAACAGTAATACAAGTTTTGCTCAGGACATAGCATGTGCATGAATGGCCTTCACTGTCTGGGATTAGGAATCATCACAGCTGCTTGCAACTAGCCATCTGTTCCCCATGACTCTGCTCTCATGTTTCTTACTCACAGTGACATCTGCTTCCCTTTCCCTGGCTATATTCTACATAACCTATCCACCCCTCTTTTCTCCCAGACCAAGACCATGCTCTGTAGATTCTGAATGTTTTATCTTTAGAACTTTTGGCATAGGGCCTCATTGTTCTTACTGGTGACTCTCTCCTGGCCCATTATTTCACATAGGCCTAAGTAATGCTTCATTTTGCTCCCTACTTCTCATCTATCTCAGTCCCTGTCCCTCCACTATTTCCTACCCATATGATTTAGTTTTGAAGATGTGATCAAATCAGTTTTACCATTGTTCTTGGGCAAAAAAATATATCAACCTATAATCCTGTAACTTTGTGCTCACCACCCCTGTAACAAACTGGCCATCCCTGGCCATCACCCTCCATGTATACTATCTCCCTCTATTAGTCAGTCAGTAAGTCAATGAGCATTGTTTAAGTGCCTACCATGTACAAGGTACTGTGATAATTACTGTTAGTTTCTTTTGGGCAGGGACTGTATTTTCTGTTGTGTTTATAGTCTAAAAGTTAGAACAATGCTAGGGATAAGGGAAGAGGAAAGGGAACAAGCATTTATATAGCACCTACCATGTGCTAGGCACTGGGCTAGGCACTTTGCTAAAATTATCTTATTTGGTCCACATAACAATACTGGGGAGTAGGACAACAACCTTGGTTAAGTGTTATTATCCCCAATTTACAGATGAGGAAACTGAGGCTAACAGAGGTTAAATGACTTGTGCAGGGTCACACACTTGCCTTCTTCTTTTCTGATTGCTTGCCTTTCACATTCTCCTACCCATAAGCCTCTTCTTCTAAGTCAGAGTCAGCTGTACTCTGAGTAATTTGCTCCCAAGTCAAGTCCTAAACCCTTTTGAAGATTTAGGAATCATAACAGTAAGATTGCTTATTAAAAGACCTCAGCCATATCTTCCCTTGCTCCATGTTCAAACCTTTTGGGAGAGCCCAAAAGGTGCGTTATATCTATTTGACAAGGGATTCAGCCTTGTTGAAGGTGATCATCTGGTACACAATGATTGGAGTTCAAACTCTAATGAAAGGTTCTAAACATACCCTTTGTGTGAGGTTGACTGTAACTTGCTTTCAATTTTTCAATCTTATTCTTCTTCTCTACTCTATGACTGGATGTGTCACTCCAAAAAGATCACTTCCTAATGGCCCAGGAGTTATAATCGATGCCAAATCCTTTCTAACTAATTTCCTCTAGCCTCTAGAGGACTCAGCTCAAAGCTCACCTGGTAAGACTCTGTCTCTGCTGCAACTGGAGTATGCGTGAACTTTAGCTTACTAGAACTTTTCAGATTTGGTTTGGGGAAAAGGAGAAGGGAAAGACTTAAAGTTGGGAAATCAATCAGGAATGTGGCAGTAGCCTCAATGAGAGGAGATGAAAACCTGGACTAGGGGAGGGACTGACTGTATGAGTGGATAAAAGTAATTGATGCAAGAGCTATTGCAAAGGATGATTCACAGAACAAAGATGCAAAGGATGGAACACGTCATTCTTACCATGAGATTCTTTTGGGTCAGTTGCATTAATTTGTCTTTCCTCCCACAAAGATTTTACATAAAAGTAAAAAAACAAAAACAAAAATAGCAGGCATTATATGTATAAGGATATTATATCCTTCTCCTGATCCTTAACAACTGAATTACCTTTCCTAGACATATACTCCAATGAGATTAATTTCTTAAGCACCCTTTAAGTTTCTAAATTTATTTAAGTTGCTTTCTGTTTTAAATCACAGTTATTTTACTACAATTCCGCCAACTTCATCTCACCTAGTGCACTGAACCATTCCTTGCAACAAAGAAAAACAATAAAACAAAGACAACTGAGATAGAGTCCATAGTCCCCACCTTTCTAATGAGAAGTGAATGTTTCATTTTCTTATCAGTTATCCAGGATTAAGTTCGTTCATTATAATTTGTAGAATACAGTTGCTTACTTGTTATTGTTTACTTTATTGTATTAATTTTATGTATCGTTCTTTAGGTTTATCCAGATACTTTCCTGATATTCGACTAACATAGCCATAACCCTTCTGTGCCTCATGAAGAATACCTGACTGGTGGTTAATCTCATTCTCCTCAATCATTATCCTCTTTCTTTCCCACCAGAATCTTGGATTCTATTCCTTATTAAGGCCCATAGGTGAGATTCTGCCTGTCTTGTTAGGGCCTAGTTCTATTGGCCACTCCCTACCTGTCTCCTCACCATACCCTACCCCTTTTTGGCAACCCTGTAGGTGTTATCTTTCCTTATTAGACTGCAAGTTCCTGGAGGGCAGAGATTGTCTTGTTTGTTTGTCTTTGTATGCCCAGCAGTGTACCTGGCTCATAGTAAATACTTAATAATCTCTCTCTCATGACTGTCCTAATTCACACATTCATGCTGCTTTTATTGGAATGGCTAAAATAGAAGAGCCTCTCTTTGACAAGTCGGCAATGCCTCTGTTTCTTTTCTGGTAAGACACTGTTTCTTTCCTACTAAGAATGAATAAAGCCTTAAGCTTTTTCCCCCTCCTGCAGGTAGAATTATTACAGAATTCTCCCAGAAGGCTTCTGTCCCTTTTATCTTCTGAAATGTTTTCTAAATTAAATCCAATTTTTCTTCTGATCTGACTCCTATCCAACTCTTTAATTTCAGAGATCTGAATTACCGTTTCATTTCCAAGACTTGTGCGGCAACAGGATGTAACAGTCAACAATTTAGGAGCATAAGATTGGCTAGACCACACCAAGAATGAGGAACCTGCGGCCTCAAGGCCACGTGTGGCCTTCTAGGTCCTCAAGTGTGGTCCTTTGATGGAATCCAAACTTCACAGAGCAAATCCTTTTATTAAGGGGCCATCAAAGCACACTTGAGCACCTAGAAGGCCACATGTGGCCTCGACACCACAGGTTCCCCATCCCTGGACCAGAAAGAGGTAACTGACATATACCTGGTCTGATTTATAAAGAGTCATGGCCAGAAGAGAAGACAATAAAGATCACTAAGTACCAGAGGTCCAGGTACAAAGCAGATCCTTCTTTCCATAGCATCAGTGCTAGCAGGAAGGAACAGTCAGACATACCAGGACTTTATGTCGAAAGTCTAGGTTAGAGTCTGCGACCAGTGGCTACAGCAATCAGAAACCAAAACTAGAGCAACAGGAAACAAAAGGACAGTATGCTAAGCCAAGAGAAACATGGTAGCAGGAGCTAGAATACTGGTGCAAAGGAGTAATGCATACAAGCATAAAATTAATAGATTGCAATGCTTCTTTATTTTACGATTGTCATCCAACATTAATCAAGTATTTAATAGTACTTTATTTAATAAGAATACATAGGTAATTATTATGTGCCAGGTGCTGGGACAGGTACCAGGAACACAAAGACAAAATAAAAAAAAATTCCTGCCCCCAAAGAGCTTACAATCTAGTGTTGGTGTGGCACCATGTAGTATATTTATAGTTATGTACAAAATAAATAAAAAGTGATTCAAAGCAGAGGGAAGTCACTAGCAGTTTTTGAGAGGGTGGTTTGGTCAAGAAAGGTCTCTTGTAGAAGGTGGTACTTGATTAGTACCTTGAAGGAAACTTTAGGAATTTTGAGAAACCAATGTGAAGAGAGATTGCATTCCAGCTGTAGGAGATAACAAAGGTACTAAGACAGGAGATGGAGTGCCATGTATGAGAAACATCAAGAAGACCAAGTGGGTCAGACCACCATAGTTGAGTCAGAGTGAGACTGGAGCAGAGCCCACAGGTGGTGGACAAAAGGACCCCTGCCTAAAAAAGAGGATATGGGAAGTTTCTGACTTACTGCAAATATGTTCTTAGGTAGATTCTTCTGAAAGCTTATCACTATTATCACAACATATCTTTTGCTGAATTACTGCATGATGGATGCATCATCCATCAATGGATGAAAGCATCCATTGTTATCTTCATCATAAATCTTTCTTTGTAGAGATCCTCTTATCCTCCCTGACAGAAGATGCATAGTTTTTCTTTTCTTTTTTCATAGTTTTTCTAATTTTCTCCCTTCCTCGCATCCTTTCCTCTAGATTTCATAAAGGACAAATTATTTAACTCAACATTTACCTCTTCCTCCTTACTTTTTGCTTCCACTATCCTATCCCAGCAGTCTTTCAACCTATCCTTCAGTGTTCTTATTTTCAACTGATAGCTGTTTGTCATTCACCTGAACATTTCTTCATGGAAACATTTCAACTCCTATAGGTTTGCTACTGTTACTGATTTTGTAGGAATCCTCCTTTTCCACTCAGTTCCATGTGGCCAGTGGCCACACCTATCTTCTGTGTCCTCTACCTGCTGGGATGATGTTTATCTGTCTATCTATCTATCTATCTATCTATCTATCTATCTATCTATCTATCTATCTATCTATCTAT
>NW_020949613.1:25677202-25718804 GCF_900497805.2 Vombatus ursinus
TATCTATCTATCTATCTATCTATCTATCTATCTATCTATCTATCTATATTTAGGTTTAATTTATGGAAATAAAACAAGCATTTCCATAACATAGTACAAAAAAAGATTATTGTACATAAAATTTTAAATTCACTATGCACAACTTGCTATTCCTTTCAAATATACAACAAAATTATCATGTACATTTATTTTCTTTTCTTCCTTTACCACCCCTCCTCCCTGCCCTAGAGATGGCCACCATTAGACACCAATAGGCATATATGTATATATATGCATATATGTAAAAATTATTTTATTCATATTTCTATTTATTAGTTCTTTTCCTGGATGCAGATAATGTCTTTCTTTATAGGTCCTTTATAGTTAATTTGTGTATTTGTAATAGTCAAAATGACTTACTTATTAAAAATTGTTCTTAAAATAATAGTGTTATTACTACATACAACATTCCCTTGGTTCTGCTCATTTTGCTCTTCATTATTTCATGTAAGTCTGTCCATGTTTTTCTAAAATCTTTGAGCTCATCATTTCTTACAGCACAGTAATATTCTATCACAATCATATACCACAACTTGTTCAGCCATTCCCCAAATAATGGACATTCCTGCAGTTTCCAGTTCTTTGCCACCACAAAAAGAGCTGCTATAAACATTTTAGAACATAGAGGTTCTTTTCCTTTTCCCTAATCATCTTTGGAGATAGATTGTAGTGGTATTGCTGGGTCAAAGGGTATAGGTAGTTTAATAACTCTTTGGGCATAATTCCAGATTGCTCTCCAAAATGGTTGAGTTGTTTTACAATTCCACCAATAATGAATTAGTGTCCCAATATTTCCACATCCTCTCCATCATTTCTCACTTTCCCTGTTCTATCATTTTAGCCAATCTGGTAAGCATAACATGATATCTCAAGGTTGCATTTCTTTAATCAATAATGATTGGAGTATTTTTCTATATGACTATACAATTGTTTTGCTTTCTTCATTGGAAAACTGCCTGTTCATATCCTTTGACCATTTATCAATTGGAGAATGTCTTGTATTCTTATATATTTCATAAAGTTCTTCATGTATTTTATATATGAGACCTTTATCTGGAAACCGTGCCTACAGGTTCGGTACTGATATAGCTTCATTGTCTATGGTACCTTTTATCAAAATGTAGTTACCCTGTTTATCTCTTTTAATTATATCTATTTTAGCCATAACTTTGTTTGAGATCATAATTGCTACCTCTGCCATTTTTGCATCAGCTGAAGCATAATAAATTCTACTCCAACCATTCATTTTAACTCTGTCTTTAGCTCTCATTTTTAAATGTGTTTCTTGTAAACAACATATTGTTGGATTCTTATTTTTAATCCATTCTGCTATCTGTACCCATTTTATGGATACATTCGTCCCATTCACATCCAAAGTTATAATTGCTATTTATGAAGTTCCCTCCATCTTATTTTTACTATTTTCCTTCTTAGTCTGGGAGGACTTTTAAAATTTTTTTATAGCACCTTCTGCACCTTTTCCCTTTTCTTCTCCTTAATGACATTAACTATTCTGCCTCCTTCTATGCAAGTACCAATCACTTACACAGATTTTTTTGAACCTCACACCATCCCTATGAGGAAATTAGGATAGACACTTTTATCAAGCCTTTATATATGAGTAACTGAGGTAGAGAAAATTTAAAATGTTCTCTCAGTGTTATCCAGTGGGCCTGGAGTTAGGAAAATTTGAGTTCAAATCCAACCTCAGATATTTACTAGCTTTGTGACCCTAGTAAAGTCATAACCTGTGTCTACCTCAGTTTCCTCAACTATAAAATGGAGATAATAATAGCATTTTTCCTAAAGAGTTATTGTGGGAATCAAATGAGATAATATGTGTAATGCATTTAGCATAGTGCCTGACACGTAGTAAGCACCTAATAAAAACTTACACTCTTTTCCCCTCACTCTCTCTTATCCCTCCCTCCTTCTTTCTTTCCTTCTTTCTTTCCTTCCTTCCTTCCTTCCTTCTTTTTTCAAGTCTCATGAGTAATTTTTCCATATATCATGCTAGCTCTTTTTCATGAATTCTCACACTATTTTTAATATGGTATGCTATGAAGAGCACTGTATCAAAAAGTCAGGAGGTCTCCATTCTTGTCCTGACTCTAATACTAATTAGCCATTTAATCTTACAATATTCAAATCCGTTTAATAGACATTTCTCAAGTACCTATTATGTACAGTGTAACATAATTGGTGCTGGAGATATAAAGTCGCATAGTAGGTGTTGAAGATATAAAGAAATGGCTTCCCTGAAGACACTAAAGAGAACAAAAGGCAGGTATAACAAGGGAAGGCTCTCAGAGCAGCACAATGAGTCCCTCACTAGGACCAGAACTGATACCTCCCAAGCAGAACTGGACAAGACCTGGAAAGAGATACAACCAGAGATATTGTCAGGAAATCTTTGGATATGATAATAATGGTATTGTAGTTTTTCCTCAATGATCTAGGTTTCCCAGGTTTAAGATTCAGAGTAACTCAGGCACCAGAGAAATGACAGCTCTTGGATCAGAGCTGTTCAGATACTTTACAGGGAGAGAGAAAAGATGAAGAAGACTGAGGACAAAGCCTTAGAGATACCCACTTACTCTAGGAAGATCATGGAGCTAGTCGGTGGAGGATACTGAGGTAAAAGGAAGAAAGCAAAAACAGTGTACTGAGTCAAAGCCAAGGGAGAAAAAAAAATGAGGAAGATAGTATGGTAACCATGTTGGCTAACAAGTCAACTAGAAAGGTTATTAGATTGGGTAACTAAGAGATCTTTAGTGTTAGCAAAGAAAATTTTCAGTCATGCTGAGTCTGAAAGTCATCCTGCAAGGTATTAAGGAGTGAATTGTTTGTGAATAAATGTAGGCAATAAAGATAGCCTATTTTTTTATCTTAAAGGTATGGCAATGAAAAGAAGAAGAGAGATGGGATAGTAACTTGAGGGAATAATAGTATTATGGTAAGGACTTTTTTTTTTAAAGGAGAAGGGAAGATCTAAATAATATCATATTCATAGGAAAGGCTCTAATAGTGAGGAAGAGACAACATTTGAGAAAGAGGGCAATTAATGGAGGAAATTTCTGAAGAAAATGGGAGAGGGTAAGGTCAAGAGATCAAAAGGAGATGATTAACTTTAAGAGGTAGATGGATTCACTTTGGAAAAGAGAAGGGACACAGATTCTTTTGCAAAAGAAGGGGAGAAATTGGAGAATATGAATGCATTTTAAGGGGAACTGAAGGGTGTGGTTACATAGAAATGCAAGGTAAGGGGGAGGAAAGTGAGAAAATTGGCTCCAGATGATCTCTATCTTCACTGTAAAATACAAGGTCAAATTATCTCCTGATAAAGGGAGAGGTTTGACAATAACAACAGCTGGCACTAAGCTTGGATGGACTTTCTTTGGTTTTTCACAGAAATGTACTCAGCAGGGTCAGCAGGTAAAGTAGGGCAAAATTTGTTGCAATTTTTTTGGGGGGGAATTGGCTAGACTCATAGAGTAAAGGATTTAGGGAAACTCCGTCATAAGCATTTGAAGAGAGGTCATTATCTGTGTATCCAAACCACTTGTGGTGGAAGATTCTACTTTTAAGTAGACTGAGCTGATTTGTCTTTAAGGGGTGAAGAAGCTATCCTTGGGGACTTGATTTCTACAGAGAACTATGGGTGGAATTAGTGGTATTACTTCCTGGTTGCCTGAGGCATAAAACTCCAGTCTGTGGGCACTTGATGCTCCTTGGGCTTGATGGAATCCCAATGGTTAGGCTAGTTGCATATTTTTCTGACCAGATGTAATTGCTGTGGCAAAGGTTGTGGCATTCATCTGAATCAGCAATTGTATCCACTAAAAATATTTTGTCTTTAAGTAAATCTTTTTATATAATTTTTTTTATGGTCAGTGAATGTTTCATTGTATTCCAACCCCGTGCCTGAACCACTAGTCCAGCCTAATTTAGGCCTGAACTAGAACACCACCTTTTCTGATAATTTCCCTGTTTCTGTGAAGGACACCCCCAACTTTCCAGAAATTCATGTTAATAAACTCAGAGTAATTCTCAACATTTTGCTCTCCTTCACTCCCTCCATGTAACTAGTTGCTAAATCTTGTCATTTCTCTCTCCCCATTATCTCTTGCTTCCATCTCCTTCTCTCTACTCATATAGATACTATTCTAGTTCAGGCCCTCATCACCTCTTACCTCCTAATTGATTTTCTACAGCCCTTTTTTCACATAATAGCTAAATTGATATTTTTTTAAAAAATAGATATGTCCTTGTATCTCTTGCTCAAGGAGCTTCTGTGGCTCCCTATTGCCTCTAGGAAAAAATATAAACTCCTTCACTTGACTTGAAACCCTTTATAATCTGACTCTAGGATAATTCTATAGATATATTTCACATTATTTGTTTTTAAGTACTTAACATTCAAGCAACATTGTTACACTTGGTATTTCCTGAACCCAGTGTTCCAGCTCCCATTTCCATACCTTTTCACAGGGTCCTGTAATACATTCCTTCTTTGCTGTTGCCTTTTGGAATCCTGAGCTTTTCTCAAGGATTAGCTTTGTTGCTACTTCCTATATACAACCTTTTTTTTATCACCCCAGTTTGCTCATGTTCTTCACTCCTCTGAGAAAAAAAAATGTAGATTTTTGGGATTCGCTAAAAAAAATGAGTATCACACAGAAGACAATGAATGGAGAGGTACATGGTGATTGTGAGCTTGATGTAATGTATAACAAATGAAGAGCTTTGAAGACTAGGAATGAAAGTCGCCATTAGAAAAATATATGACAGGAAGAGAAGATGGGTTGGCCATGTGGAGGGGGTGAGGGATGGCTAGGTGGATAGCATGAGTTCTCCATTAGGAATCCTGATATACAAGGAGAAATGAGAAAAGCATCCAGTATGTTGGATGGATGCCCCCATGGGAAGCTTAGGGGAGGAGAAAGGCAAGAGTTACAGAAGACAGGCAGGCATAGATGGTCATCTGCATCACTAGAGGGAACATCTAAATTGATGAGATCATAGATCCTTTAGAGTATTTGCATATTTATTTATTTGTGTGTTTGTTCTAATTCCCCTGAAGAAAGAAAGCTACTTTAGGCCAAGGACTATTTTTCATTTTGTGTTTCTTTTCTCAGTGCCTAGCAGAGTGCTTTTTAGCTGAATTGAATGGAATTTTGGAGAATTGTCATTATCCCTTACATTTTCCACCTTATGCCAGAAATGAGCTGAATGTTCTCTCACTTAGCATGGGGCATTGTCCTTTGTGTTTTTCCTCCTAAGGATTTCTATATTTGGGCTATTCCTACATCCCTCAAGAACATAATCAAGAATCTAAACAGGCCTGTGAAGAATACAAAAGAATCCAGGTGACTACTTCCAAGAATCAGCTAGGAAGAAAAAGATCTTTGAAGAAAACAAGAGCACTTCTTTGACCCAAATAAAGAATACCAGGCACATAAAAAGATAAGAATAACAAATAGGATGTGAAAAAAAAATGACCATGATTGTCACACTGCTTGTATCTGCATAAGATGTTCAGTACCACTTGTTAACCAATTCATGATCTATGTGATGAAGAAGTAGCTTCGGTTTCAACAAGAAGTAGAAAGAAGACAACTCAGGAAATGAAAAATGTTGTCCTGAAATTCTCGCAAATACATTACAGAAAAAGAATCACAGGAAGGCCATATAGTACCAGATTTACTTTGTTGCAGCACAACTATACTTACCAATAGAAGTCACCAACATCTATAGACTTTGACCATTTTAGGAACTTTCCTACATTAAAAATGAAGTGATCAGAAAATCTTGATAACTGCCACCTTTGCAAGTCTTTTTTTTTTTTTTTTGGCAAGGAAGTAAGCTTCTCTGTAGAATTCTACATTTCGGTACAGAAAAAAACAAGCAAACAAATAAAATTTAGAGGACTATGGTAAGTTTGTTAACATGTCTTTTTCAATTGACAAGGGAGGGAAAATGAGGGAAAAGGAAAAACAAAAACAAAGGAAAAATGTGGAGAATAAAAGCCAGAAATTCTAGGCCTTTCCTCCTTGCTTTGGAAAGACTATGTCCCAAGTCCCATCTCATGTATAAAGTCCAGTGACTTTAAGAAAAAGAACATAAAGAATGTCAACCACTCACATACTGTGTATTTGAAGACTGAAAAAAAAGTGCATACCATATTGGAAACAATGGTGGTATTTTATATATTGTACTATAGTGGAACAAATTCAACATATGTTGGTATGTTATTTGCCCTGAAAGAATAGAGGCTCATTGAGGGCAGAGACTGTTTCTTTTTTGACTTTGTGTCCCTAGTCCTACTGTTGATGTACCACTAACTTTCCAGTAATCAGGGTTCACAACCTTTATGTCATCCTCAATTCCTTATTCTCATTAGCTCCACATATTCAGTCAGTTGCTAAGCCTTGTAATTTCTATCTTCCACATGATCCCTTTATCACATATGACACTCTTTATTACATATGGCACTGAACTGCCCTTTCTGATAGCATGTGCCTGACACACCAGTGAATATCTTTTCCCTACCCTATCTTCCCTGATACCCCTCCCACTCCTTTGCAACCCCTTTTGGCTACACCTGCTTCTGCTGTTACCACTTTCTCTTCCCCACCCTCTGTGTTCTCATCTTATTTGCTTCCTGAATTAATTGGAGATTTAATTTCTCTTGAGTGAGAGGGGCCAAAACAGAGTGTTTTCCCTCTTCAAGAAAGTCTTGTATTTAATCCAACACAGCCTGGTCAAATGATCATGACTGGGAATCATCAGCCTTTCAGTTCCTTTGATCTTTCTGTCTGGAAAAGGAATACTCTCAAACTTGATGAAGATCCAGGATTTTAGCTCATCTTTGGGGGTTATAATCACATCTGGAAAGATAGGGTCAACCTGATGGAAACCTTACTCTCCCCTAGTGAAAGAAGTGTCATTATTGAACCTACTAATCATAAAGCTCTGGCAGGGGCAGGTGGGGATTGGGCCCATGGGTCTCCCAAATTGGTCATTACGGAATCTGCAGTGGAACAATCCTGCTGATTACACCAGGTTACTTCAGACTTGATATTGTTCATTATGTCAAATCCAATTCTTGATGACTCTGTACGGGGTTTTCTCGGCAAAGGTACTGGAAAGGTTTGACATTTCTTTCTCCAGTGGATGAAGGCAAACAGAGCTTAAGTGACTTGCCCAGGGTCACATAGCAAGTAAGTGGCTGAGGCTGGATTTGAACTCAGGCCTAGCATTCTATCCACTGAGTCATCTAGATGCCTCTTAATTAAATCTACGGAATCCTTAATTAGAGACATGGAGGCTTGTGGATCTTCCCTGATAATTGGAGTAAATTCCAAGAGACAATACAAGAAGCAAATGAAATTCCTCAATGGTTTTTTTATGATAGACTATGTAAAAGTGCTAAGTGGTATGCAGGCCCAGATCCAGTCAACCTGCAAGATGCAGGAATGATGAATTTGGCCTTGGTCAGTCAGTCCCAGTAAGAAATACAACAGTACTTTTATAAGAATTGCATGAAAAAAGTCTATAGATGAAATTAAGAGTATTGTCCAGTATGTTTATGAAGGGAAGGATAAGGAGAAAGAGAAATCTGAGTCAAAGGGCCAAACTGCCGTCCTTGTCCCTGCACAGGCTGTATCAGGAGCTTGTGAGTTATGTGAATGTTTTTACGGCCATAGGAAGGGCTATATTGCTTGAGAATGTAGAAAGAAAAAGTGGGACCTTAGAAGTAAAAATAAAAGTGAACCTAAGAATGCTCAGGGGAATTCTGCTGCATGAAAGTGTGGTGGAGGGGGAAGGATTGTGAATTTTGGAAAGGACTCTTTTGTTTTTCCTGATCCTGATGTCCTTGCCCAAGCTATCCTGGTCCTTGCCTGTCCTCCCATTGGTTAACCCCAAGGTACCCTTAAAGTCCTTGATAGAATCTATAATTGCTTACTAAATACTGGAGCTTCTAATTTGGTTTTAATGAGTAAACCAGACTCTAACTATAACTTTTATTGGGTCTCTGAATGTTGTAGGAGTCTCAGGAAAACCTCAGAGCATTCCAAAATTATTTCATTGCATGATATCCATTGTCCTCTTTCTGATGAACATTTCTTCCTCCTTATGCCCAAATCCTCTATAAATCTGTTGGGGCAAGAGCTCTTCTATAAAATTAGGGCTACCATTTCCTATTCTTGTGATGGTATTGTGTCTTTGCGTTGCTCAAGGATTCCTTCTCTTTTTTCTGTCCTGATTCAGAATGCCCAGCAGGCAGTCAAGGATATTTTTAGCATCCCATCTGACATCTGCAACTCTCTGCAGGTTTCTCCATCTTCATTCATGGGACTTGTAAAATTTACCATTCTAGTTGCCATGAAAATTAGGGGATGCTCTTTGCCATCTATTCCCCAATACTTCTTATCAAGACAGGCCATTGAAGGTGTTTCATCCATCATTGACTCTTTAAAAGACCAAAGTATTGTAGTGCTTTATACATCATCTTGCAATACACTGATCCTCCCTGTTAAGAAACCTAAGCCAGGTCCAGATGGCAAAACTGTTAATCGCTGTGTACAAGATTTGTATGCTGTTAATGCTTATGTTATACCTATATACCCAGTGGTGCCCAATTCTGCTACCATCATTTCCTTAATTCCCTGTGAGCCTACTTGTTTTACTGTGATGGATCTTTACTCAAATTTTTAAAAAATTTTATTTATTTTGTTTGTTTTTAGCATTCCATTTCATTCAGATGATTAGTGGCCTTCACCTGAAAGAACATACAACAGACATGGATTTATTTACCTCAAGGTTGTATAGAAAACCCTGCCTTGTTTTCTCAAATCCTGTAGCAAGATCTAGCTTCCCTCACTTTCATGAACTCATTTTTAATCTGTTTTGTTGAGGACTTCCTACTGGCAGCACTCAGTATTGAGGTTTGTCAAGATGACAGCCATCACCTTCTTCATCAACTCCATCAAAGAGGTCAAAAAGTCTCTAAATTAAAAGTTCTATAGTGACTCCCACAGGTAGAGTATTTTGATTTCGTTTTATCTGTGGGTACCCACTCTGCTTCCCTTCAGTTTGTGCAGGCCTTCAGAAGCTGTCTGTTCCCACAAACAAAAGACAACTGTGTGCCATCCTAGGAGTAGCTGGATACTGTCGATAATGGATTCCATTCTTTGATGAGACGACTAAAAACCTTATTCCTTTGACTAAAGACTCTGTTCCAGAACCTTTGTAGATTGACCAGCTAACGCCTCTCCACTCTTGGGGAACTCAAAAAGGCTTTGTTTTTGGCTCCTGCATTCCCAGATTACAGTAAACCCATTCACTCTTTTTGTAAATGAATGAAGGGGGTGGCTTCCAGTGTCCTGACCCAAACATTTGGGCCTCCTTCATATCTAGTGGCTTATTATTCTGCTCACCTTGGTATTGTGGGTGCTGGTGCTCTGCCTTGTCTACAGGCCAAGGACTGCCACTGCCCTTTTGATAGAGAAGGCTTGTAATCTGGTCCTGGTACAGTGTCCTTATGAAGCAGAGGCCCTCTTACTTTGCAAGTGAACTCAGGTCTTTTCTGACCAAAGACTTGCTAAATATGAAGCGACTTTGCTGGGTAAAGAGGATGTCACTTCTCTACCCTTTACCTTCAGTGCTCAAGCTATTGCGTTTGTGGCCCTTACCCAAG
This sequence comes from Vombatus ursinus, assembly GCF_900497805.2. Lineage (NCBI taxonomy): Eukaryota > Metazoa > Chordata > Mammalia > Diprotodontia > Vombatidae > Vombatus > Vombatus ursinus. Next base: position 25,686,945 of record NW_020949613.1, read on the forward strand.
CATGTCACCTTGCCAATAGAAAAAGTGCCCAAATGTGTACTGACTTGTGGTTTTCATTTGGTGTCTGTCATATGGTTGGGATGTTTTGTCTACAAAGGTTTTTTTTTTTTTGACCTTTGCTGGTAAGATCATTACAAATGCAAAATTTATTAAAGATCTCTTATTTGCCCTGAGGCTTCCCAATGCCCTAGTCATTGTCCATTGTTCTGCCCATACCAATAATCCTGTTTCCCCGAGAGAACAGTGGTGCTGACGCTGCCACAAAACTCATTTCCCTAGAGGGACTTGTGCATGTTTTCCCTCTCTCCCCTTCCGATGAAGATGACCTCTCTCTTGCTTACAATGACCCTGAAATCACAAAATGGAAGCAACATCTTTAGACTAAACAAGTTCTGGGGAACTGTGGAAGGTAAACCATTCTTCCCCCAGAACTTCTCTCACTATAGTGGGGTATGGGCTCATCATTCAGTTTCAGAAGCCGAGACCTTTGCCCCTTTCGCCAAAAAGAATTTGGCTCCCATTTGTCTAGGGCCCCAGAAAACCATTGAACGTTTTTTTTTTTTAACTCTGGTCTCAAATAGTTCCTTATCAACTCCCCTTATCTCCCTTTGAAAGCTCTAGCCCCACCTTTTGATCTTATGCAGGTGCCTTTCAAACTTCTTCCTTCCAGTTCCTCTCATTATCTATTCCCATTGTCTATTCAATCTCTCAGACCTTCCAATTGGAATTCTCATCTAGACCCTTTTCTCAGCCTCCTCCTCTGCCCACCCAAAGTTACTTTAGTGTATATAAGATCCACCCTAGCCCCCATTCAAAGGCTGAGACTCTCACATGCCCAAAAGGCTGAGCTTTTCTCATGCCTGGTGGTCCCTACTGGTGTTACTAATGTTCAGATTCCTTAAGAGTCTGGTCTGTATGGTTTATCTCTAATGAATTTTTTTCTCTGGCTGGAAGAAGATTTGGGTTGAATTCATTCAGACAGGGCCCGTGTTGAGATCTTGGGGTTCCAGCACCCCTAAACCTCTAGACCTCATCAACTAGGTATATCTATCTGTTCATAAAGTGGGGCATTTTGTTACACAAGGAATTGTAGACTTCGGAGGGTTTGAATTGAACCAGGCACCAGTCCCATAGCTGCCTGTGTGTGTGCCTCCTGTTCCACCTGCAGAACATTTAATCAGCATGCCTTCTGCACCATTGCTTGTGGTGGATGACTCCTTGCTCATATACCTTTGGAACATTTGTAGATTAATTTCATTTGTATGCCTAAGTCTGACCACTTTAAAGTCTGCTTAGTTATTGTTGACCAACTCACTTGATGGGTAGAGAGTTTTCCTGGCTCTTGGGCCACAGTTAGTTTTGTTGCAAAGGTTCTGAAAGAGATTGTTCCCTGCTTTAGCCCTCTGACTCACACTGATTCTGTTAGGAACAGCCACTTTGCTGATTCTATCCTATGGCAGATTTACTCTTGCCTAGGAGTGGTCCTGAAATTTCACATAGCTTACCACCCCCAAAGCTCAATTCAGGTTGAACATATGAACAAGGAGTTTAAAATCATGATTGGCAAGTTGTGTGCTGAAACCCATATAAAGTGGCCTGATAGTCTTCTGGCTTTGTTCTATCTGCACAGCAGACTAAGAGGGGAAATTACAAATATCTCCTTTTGAAATGCTTTTTGGGCACACCCTCCTCCTCATGCAAGCAAGACTTTTCTTCTACAGCACCAGCTTGGGAAGGTCCATTCCAGGTGCTACTGACCACTCCAACAGCAATCAAGATTGGGAAAAAAGGATACCTGGATATATTTTTCCTACAGGAAGCCTGTCCCTTATACTAAGGACTGGGTGTTATCTATGAAGCAATATCATCCTGCCTTGTTCTCTGGCCTTATCCTAAACTACATTACTCATTACTGCTTTTATGTATTCTATGCCAAGCTGGCTTCTCTTGTCTATTGCTCATAAGAGGATTATAAAAGACAATGCCATTAGCAACATTTATGGAGAAGTATGACATGCTTAAAGCTATTATTGGACCTCATGAGTGCTGGGTGTGCCATCATATACATTAGGGAGATGCAGATCTGTGGCTCATCCTCCCCACTAATGAGAATGAGATTATTATTATTGGGTCAGGTGAAAGAACAGATTGAAATAAGTGACAATACACCCCCTTGGCTTGAAGACCCTTTCCCCCTATTTCTGCTAGCAAAGTGCTATATAATTGAAAACAATAAAAAAACCTAAGTGGACAACTCCACAGGACATTGCCTTCACTGATATGGGAAACAGCCACTTCTTTGTGGCTCTTAATGACTCCACCATTGCCCACAAAAGTAGGAATATTGCATCACCAGTACTGTCACCTCTACCCACTTTCCTCTGGTGTGTTAAAAGAGAGGAGGTAATTAATGCTACTCTAAATCTGGGCACTCTTTTGAATTGCACTGAGACTATGTCATTCCCAAATATTTCTAAAGAAGACCCTTTTATTTGTGCCACTGTACTTGTGTATAGCACTAGTTCTGATAATTCAACTGCTACAAGATATGCTTTTCTTGCTGACAACTCACAATGGCATAGCAGCTGGTGTTTTTAGTGGGATCCTTTAGGGGTGTTGGCTACTGCCCAGCAACTAATACAGTAGGATATGAGGGCCCTCTTGAGCATGCTGCAAAATGGCTGTCCTTCCTATCTGAAGCTCCCTGGGCATTTGTAACCTCTGGGCAGCTTTTTATGAGTGGCAGCAAGATGTATTCCTCATTACTCTCCAATTGATATGGTGTCTGTGAAATTGCTTATTTGGCCTCACTGGTATCAGTCTTCAGTTACACCATAAGACTGGTAGAGAGAAAATCCACTAGAAACTTGGGAGCATGGTGGCACAAATATCAAAAAAGAAGAAAGATCTTTTTCACTGGGAACATAGCAACCATTCAGAACCCTGTAAAACAACATAGGAATGGAGTTAAGTGCTTATTGTGTGCTAGATACTGGGGTTTCAAATATGAAGAATTAAGTAATCTCTAGTCTCAAAGATTTTACATGCTGTTGGGGAAGAAGTCATGTATACATACAATATAATATATATTATATAATATTTATACATATATGAAATATACATATCTATACATCATGTAATATGTACATATACATGTATAACATACACATGGGATGAGTGTGTGTGTGTTTGTGTGTGTGTATATGCACAGAAGTAGATACAGAACAAATATAGACAGTAAGTACCAAAAAAATGCATAGTAGTTAGAGGACTAGCAGTTAGGTCAATAGCAATTATAACAAAAAATTAAAAAGAGAGGGGAAAAAGCAGTAGAGTGAATCTAACCAACACATGTTGATGGTCTTTTCCCATCTGCCTTGAGCACTGATTTAAAACCAGTTTCTTCCATACCATTTGCAACATGCATTTTGTCCTGTGACTTACACCTCTCAGTGGCTATTTATGGAGTATGGCCCTATTTATGACCCTAACAAAAAGGATTTTCTCCCAGAAATATTTTTTTCCTGATTGTTTTGTTTCAGATCTGTATGGTTAATTCTCTCATTTTCCAACTATACTGCAATGTTTCAGGTTGTGCCCAGCTTCCCTGTTATATTCTAATGAACCTATTCAAGGCTTCAAAAGTCTCAGAGCTAGTCTTGAAAGAACTGCTACAGACTGATATCCTTGTTTTTAATATCCCCCCTCACATTTGGTGGCGTGTGAAACATGATGATTCTTTCTGTAGCATTATAGACTGAAAGCAAGTGAGGAGGCAAATGTTTTTAGTTACCTAAATACAAAGAAATGAAAGGACAAAGATATCTATAAATAATATAATAATGAAAGTTGTTAGTGCATTCTAAATTCTGCATTGCTGTATTAGGTATAGGATTTTATGGAACAGAAACCAAATCTCATTTGATCTAACCATATTGTTCAATTATTAGTATACAGGCCACATACAGGTTTACATGTACACACGGATATAAGGCGGCTCATGAATATTTGCTTCTATAACACGTGTTTGACCCATGTCCAGATCGCCTGAGATGGAGGCACCTATGTGGTAGATGCCAGAGACATGCTTCTGGGAGAAGACATTCCATATTGGCCTCCCATGTGGTTGGGAATAGCTTCTTTCCTTTGGTTGCATATCTTGAAATGCCAGCATCACCATGATCTACCTGACTGAGGCATAGTCATTTTCTCAGGTGGTCTCAAGGTTTAAAGACTCATTCACTCACAGCAGGAGACTCAAGCCATAAACTGAGAGGAAGGGCCTTAGGGCAACTTTTCCTACCCTGTAGGCCATGGGATCCCAAGGAGTTTGGGGTTTTGTTTTGTTTGTTCTTTTTAATTTTAGGTGTGGGGCAGATGCCTCCAACCTGGGATCTTGAGGCATGAGGACCTAGAAAACCAGGATTCAGGGCTGGCAGTTGCTGCCCTGCTAGCAGGGAAGCCCTGAGTAGCCAAGGTCATGATGTTGAGGTTGGAGTTGGGAGAGCTGGTTCAGGTGTGGAAAAATTCACTTAGACCTTCTCTGTAGCCATTGGTGATGAGTTCAGGGTGGACCCCAAGAATGTTGGAGTGCTACCTGAAATGATGAGGAATAGACATTTGGGTACTAGCATCCTGAAAGTATTCACTCAGATAGTCCCAAGTTAAAGAAAGATGTTTATTGGGGTGATGTACCCAATTGGGCATGCTCCCCATGACGCAGAGCCCCAATGGGCTCTACTCCACATGGGATGCAGAGTATAGTCCGTAGGCCCTGCTCCCCTAAGGGAACAGAGTGGCCCCTGCTTCCAGTAGGAGGCAAAGGCAGTTAGCCAGGTCAAAGGTATGGTTTAAATACAATTTTATGGAATAGGGGGAAGGGGGCAAGAGAATGAGAGGAGCAATCATGGCTCTAAAATGCCTGGGATATCAGGTAGTCCAGAGGTGATAATCAAAGAGGACAGGAAAGGGGAGGGGAAGAATTGTTCTGGAATTGAGGGTGCTTGGTGAAAGTACACAGATAAGTTCACGGTGGGGGCTTCAATGAATAGTCTTCTTTTATCACTTTTCTGGCTGGTCACATCCTGCATCCTATGTCCTATCTCCCATATTGCTTGTTCCATCTGCTTCAAGCACTCTTTTCTACCTCACCAATGAGATACAAGCCTGTGTTGGGAGGAGGTTTGGACTTGGACTTAGTGGGACTCGTGCTGTGTAGGAACTGATTCAAGCTGGGAACCCAGTTCCCTCCCCTTCCTGAGACAGATGTGATATAGGGAGGATTCCATTAACACCCTGAAGTGTTAGTGGAAATGTATGTTTGTTGTGACTGTCCCTTTGAAGTAACTATTCAATTCTAAAGGTTCATATGGCTGTTAAGTATTTAAATGGAACTAGAGTACTTGAACCTCTATAACTGGAAGGAATACAATCATTAGAGGCTTGAGTCAATGGCAGAGACTAAAGCCTCTTCAACCCCTTGAGTGTGCTAGAGAAGTGTGAGTCAGAAGTGAAATATAATACAACTGGCCTTTAGGAAGTCAGGGCTAGAGAATCACTGTTAAACTCTTACACTTGCTGTGTCCCTTCCTTTGTCTATCTTATAGAAATGAATCTGCACACACACAACTGTGTGGGACAGAGGCCACTACTCAAAATCAAGACAAAGACTTACATACCTTGAAAGCAGAAAGGAGTTTATTGCTTTCTCACGAGAAAAGGTACCCGCCCCTCATCACACTAATGGCACTGGCCAGGGAGTATGAGTTGGTTACAGAAAACAAGGCTTATTTATACCCTAATGTGAGCTCTTCCTCGTTAACCCCTTTCCCTTTATCCCATTGGCTGGGCTTCAGGGGGCACAATCTATTCACGGAAATCTTCCCCAGCAACAAAAAACAAAGGCAGTTACACAAGTTTGCCTGGAGACAAGAAAAGGCGGAAAGTCTTGCAGTTTAGGTTGGGGGTAGGGCATATGCTATTCTTTTTTGCTACCTACTTAAAAACAGGGTCTGGGGGGGTGGTTTGACAAGGTCAGAAGGGAGTGTGTTTCAACAACACAATTAAATTCCTTGAGAAGGCCATCTACAACTGTGCCTCCAATTTCTCTCCTCCCACTCTCTTCTTAACTTTCTGCTATCTGGCTTCTGACCTTATTGTTTAACTGAGACAGCTCTCTCCAAATGACCAGTGATCTCCTAATTGCTGCCCTTTGTGAGAACTATTAACAAGAACTATTAACCCTTTGAGGAGGATTCACTTCTGAGAGATCATTTCTCACACAGCTATTCCCTATAGTCAGCTTATCTGGACTATAGCCTAACCATCAGATAAGCCCAGAGTTTAAGAGACTGTGAGTTTTTACATTGATTCTTAACAAAAGGAGGTAGGTGCTCTAACATATGCCAAGTAAACCCCAGCTAATTTTGAATGCACAAATCATGAGTAGGTCAGACAAACATAAACACAGAAGTAGAACTCCTTTTGAGTGAGGATGTACTCATGAATATCCAGTAAATTCTAGCTATCTATAAATGCGTGTTCCCCTTCTTTCTTTGGGTAAAGGCACCTGACACAATTGACCTATGTCAGTAGCACACTTCCCAATTATATTCCAATTAAGGAAGACATTCAGACAAACAAAAGAATATCTTCTAAAAGGTAGTGGATATATATCAAGCAAGATAGAGCTTCAGATCAAGACCAGGGTCTATGGCACAGCAGAAATTCTAAGTTTTCTATAGGCTATGGGATCTTGGTCTAATGATTTAATGAGTATTTCTTTATAAATATCATCCTCAGATTATAAAGAACATCCAAGTGGAGGCAAAATAGTTCAGTAGAAAGAATTCTAGATTTGGAATTTAGGAGGAGTTGGGTTCAAGTCTTGGCTACCTAGTTGTGTGACCCTGGATGAATCATTTAACTTCTCTGACATTCAGTTGTCTTACTTATATTTTATACTTTGTTAAAACAAAAACATTACCAGCCTAGAAATGTTACTCTGAGGAAAGAACTTAAGCCTTCAAGCATTATACGTATTAGTTGTTATTACTATTCATAATTGACTAAAAATAGAATATACCTCCACTAGACTTTCTCTCCCTCCCTCCTTCCTCCTTCCTTCCCCTCTCCTTTCCTTCTTCCCTCCATAAAAAAATAAAGAACAGTTAAGTAGAAATACGTACTGAAATTCAGTGTAAAATAGTGGAAAGAGATTCTTTTTCAGGGAAAATTCATCAATTTATCACACTCTTTTTTAGAGTCAACATTTTTTAATATAAACATGCCCTAGATGTAGGGGTTCAAGATTTTTTCCCATGATATGCTGTAGACAAAATTAGAGAAAATGTGTTGAAATTAAAACAAGGATTAAAACAAACAAACAAAAAATGAACAAAAACAGGGTGAGTTTTCCTAGTTGTCGACAAGTTGTGAAATATCATTCCATGGAAGTATTTTTAAACAACAGATTACTATTTTTATGTGGTAATGTAAGTGCAATTATTCTTAAATAAAGGGGCAGCTAGATGGCCTAGTAGATAGAGCACGGCGGGGGGGGGAGTGGAGTCAGGAAGGACTGAGTTCAAATTGAAGCTTGGACAATTATGAGCTGTGTGACCCTGGGCAAGTCACTGAATCCTGTATACCTCAGTTTCCTCAATTGTAAAATGAGCTGGAGAAGGAAATGGCAAACTACTTCAGTATCTTTGCCAAGAAAACCTCATGTAGGATTACAAAGAGTTGGACATGAGTGAACAACAAATTCTTAGATAAACAAGATGGATGACCTTTCATGGCTGCTTTCAACCTTATGAAGCTATTAATGTTCAAATATTTAACTATTATCTTCAATACAATATTTGTTCACAGTTATATAGTACTTTAGAGTTTACAAAGCATATTTTTTGGATTCTCATAGCAAATATGAGAGGAAGATTGTGAAAGTATTAGTATCCTCTTTTTACAGATAATAAAATGGAGATTTGGGGAAGAGGAAGTGAAAGGGAGGGAATAAGCATTTAAATTGTACCTGGCACTGTGCTAAGTGATTTTACAAATATTATCTCATTTGATCGGAGAAGTTAAGCAACTTGGATAAGTAGTGAAATTGGCACTTACATCCTGGTCTTATGACTCCAAAATTTACTGTTCTTCCTCTGTCACAACACCCTCCCACCTCAAGGAACCAGAGGTAAAACCTGGCATGATACCATAGGTGTGATGTGTGGCATAGGCTCACGATGAGGGGGAAGTGCTTTCCAGGCAGTGAGGAAGGGCTTGTGTTGTCTTAGGTATGGGATGGAAATGTTATGATTTAGGGGGCTGGGAACCCCAAAATGTAAGGGCATGGGGATGTCTGGTTGGAAAGCATTCAACCACTTAAGCCTTCTTTCAGTCAAAGTAGTAAGATTTATTGTAACACCAATATGGCGGGCAAGATTCCTAGTAAATCTATTATTATAATACCAATATGATAGGGCAGACATTCCTAGTGAGTCTGAGCTTGATGGGGGTGAGAATGATACTATTATATAAAAAAAAACTGTGAGAAGATTTGGATTGGATTAAGGAGTGGTAAATAGCTTGAGGGGCCCACGTGCAAACAGTGAAAGGAGTTAAGTGGCCTGGCTGGGTTGGAGTGCCATTGTGAAAGCACTATTGAAAGGACTATTGAGTATCTAGGTGGGCTGGGATGGGCCAGATGCCTCAGGTGAAACACCAGGGACTGGGTTGTGTGGGAAAGTTCAGGGACTGGGATGTTTCCAAAAACATGGTCTTTTCCTTTTAGGGGTCTAGGTCCCGTCACCCCATCAGTACCTCAACAGTGTACCCTAAGTTACTTTTGTTTCTCTAGTTGGAAGGCTTGAGGGCAGAGAAATCTCCTCTCAGGCCTCCATTTAAGTGGGCTCAGAAGCCCTGCCAATTCTTCATTTCCCATCAGCTACTTTTCTTGGATTTGACCCCTTGCCAAAAACCTTCTCCCCCACCCCCACTCCTGTTTTTAAACTTCCTTTTGTCTGTCTTCCCCCTTTAGACTGTAAGCTCCTTTTGAGGGCAAGGACTATCTTTTCTTACTTTTATATCTGGCACTTAGTGTAATGCCCGGCACATAGTACACACTTAATAAATGTTTATCATATTGTATTTTAATTGTGTTGTGTAATAATAATTGTAATGCCACTGGTGTAAGTTTCTATATTGAGTTCATCCATATATGAAAATGTATATATATGAACATATGTATATATACATATACATACACACTGTTTAGTTTGGCTTCAAATATACAGAGTACTAACACATTTATGTGTAATATGTATCTATACATATGTATATGTATCCATATGTACATGTGTATATTGTACAGGTATGTATCATTTATACAAATATTATTTGTATGAATAAATGTATGATATATTTATCACGTATATATGTTTTTATCATTTGCTTTGGATATTATTTATTTGTGTATACATATATATATGTATACATACAAATACACGATGAGGTTTAGGGATTCAGGGACCCCAAGATCACAACACACAGGTCCTGCCCAAAAGAATTTGACCTAAGACTTCTTTTAGCCAAAGACAAGATTTATTAGAACATCCATCATATTGGCCAGACTCTTAAGGAGTCTGAACATTATTAAGCTATTGGCTAGATTATAAGAATCCCAGCAGTGGCTAGATTTTAAGAATCTCAACCTTGCTTAGATTATAAGAATATAAGTAATGGCCAGATTTTAGGAATCTCAGCATCTTAATGGAGACAAGATGGACCTTATATACAGAAAGACTATGGGAGGGATCAAGGAGTGGCCAAGTAGTCTATGAGGTAATAGAATTCCAGGGACCTGGACCACGTGGCCAAGGGAGAATGGAGAAATGGCCTGGGGCCATAGGGAGGTCCACAATGAAAGACCAGTTGATGGGATTATAGCCTCAGGGGAATGCCAGAGATTTGGTCACGTGAGAAAGTCCAGGGTTTTTCCTTTCTGGGGCCCAGATCCCAACCCCATCACACACATATATGGATACATAGATATCCATGTCTATGACACACAGGGAGACATTCATAGAGAAAAAGACAGTTATGGTGAGGAATTGTAAATAGAGAGATGGCTTCGGCGTTAAGATATCTTGGGTTTGATGCAGTTAGGGGTTAAGGGGTCCTGGGACCCCAAAATCACCATATGCGGTTCCTGAGGAAAAGAATTCGATCCAAGGTTTTTTTCAGCCAAAGACAAGGTTGATTAGAACATCCATCATATTGGGCAGACCCTCAAGGAGTCTGAACAATTTTAAACTATTGGCTTATTGGCTAGATTATAAGAGCCTAAACTGTGTCTAGATTATAAGAATCCCAGCATCTTAATGGAGACAAGATGGACCTTATATAGAAAGACTATGGGAGGGATCTAGGAGTGGCCAAGTATGAGGTAATCTATGAGGTAATAGAACTCCAGGGGTGGCCAAGGGAGATTGGAGCCTAGATAGGATTAAGGGTGGGAAGTGGTGGGGCCATAGGGAGGTATGGAATTATAGCCTCAAGAGAATGCCAGAGATTTGGCCTTGTGGGAAAGTCTAGGGTTTTTCATTTTTGGGGTCTAGATCATATCCTCATCAGGTTCAAATCTTGTCTTGAACACAAAATGTTTCAATGACCCTGGGTAAATCACTGAATCTGTCAGTGCCCCAGGAAACTCACTAAGATTGTAAATTGCAGAACAGTTTCAGATCTGCATTTGTAAAGGGCAGTTTCCTCACCAGAGTTCTCCACAGTGATGAAATCACAGGTCTGGACCAACCCCCCAAAACAAACAAACAAACAAACAAACATATAGCAAACAAACTAATAGGGTATCAGAAATTGCTAGTGCTTCTTTGTGTTTCTATATCATTCTTGTTGCTCAATTGGGACACATATTGTGATAATTTCATAGTAATCATTTTAGTCTGAATTCATCAACTTTTAATGTGATCCTCCCAGGCGAGCTATTTTAAATTTCTCAACAACTTTTACATAGGGTTTGTTTTTCAGTTCTTTAATTAACCTTCATAAGCTATCAGCCATCATTATGCGGGAACTGTGCTATGACAGTATTAAAACTTTGCTCCTCTTAGAAGGCTTTCCTTCCTGATCTAATTTTGGGTTCATTTTGTTGCTTCATAGCATCCTTAGTCTTCTTTTCTACTTTTATTCTGGAAGCTGTTCTACCCCCATTCCCAATTCTCACATTTAGTCCACTGTTTAAAAAGAAGCAGCTTTAGAAAAAGCCCTGGATTTGAGGGGTCAGATCAGGTTCAAATTCCAGAGATGTCAGTTTCTACCTTCATGTTTTTGAGCATGTTACTTAAACTCTCTGAGCCTCAGTTTCCATATTTGTAAAATGAGGGATTTAAACTAGCTGACCTCTGAGATCTCTCTCTTCCCATTCTAAGTCTATGATCCTATGACCCTACTCTATCATGTCAAAGTTTCAGATGGCGTTTTCACAAAAATACAACCTGTGAAGGAAAATACCCATTAAATACTCAAAAGCATCCCAAACTCAAAAACCTCTTTAAATCATATTGTCGAAGTGACAGCTGGTATCAGGCAGAACAGATTTCACTAAGCTATAACTGCTACTGGTTACAGCTGTTGTTCCTTCTGTGAGTGTACATAGGTAATACTCAGTGAGATAAGCTCTAGGGATGCCTGATAGTGGGATTAGGTCCTTGGACTCATTGCTGTTTTCCTGGGTGTCCTGAGGATCAGACTGCTTCAGGGCCTCTCTCAAGTCATAGAAGGCAAACTGAATGACAGTGATGGAGGAACCTAGTTTTAAATAACTGAAGTATCACAATCAAGGCTTCATTTATGTTCGATAAGGGTCATTACATTCAGTGTTCTCAAGAACTCCTCTCCCCACCTCCCCATCCCCCCACATAAATGATGAGACTAGAACTTCAGGGATGTTCTCCAAGGAATGAAATGTCATTTTAACCCGAATCTCACAGGTTGGATTTGTTGAGTTACACATTGTTGGGGAAAATATATTTTTTTAAAGTTAACTTACCCCACTTAGAATCTTATTATTTCTATTCTTTTCCTCTTTGTCATTTTAAATTACTTTGAAACAGCAATTAAATCGATTAAATAAATTCTAGATTATAGCATGGTGTATAAAGAGCTGGCTTTGGATCCAGGGATGCTTGCATTCAAGTACTTCTGACACAGATTGTCTGTGTGACCCTGGGAAAATCCTTTAACCTACATAAATGTAAGCTATTATTATTTAAGCAAATTACTTCAATTCTTTAAATTGTACTTTTCTCCTGTATAGAATGAAGGCAATAATCATTGTATTGCCTTACAGAGTTGTTCTTAGGATAGAATATGACAATATAAATGAGCACATTTTATAAATTGTAAATCAACATGTGTAAATCATACATTTCTCTAAGTCTATTAATTACAAAATAGGTGCCAATCTGTATAGGGAAAGGGAGTTTTCTTATTGGGAATCCCCCATTCCGAAGAAATCATAAGAATGGTCCACTTCATCCAAACAAAACCCTATATTCACATGTTGATTACAATTTACATAATGTGCTCACCTTTGTTGTTATTATTCTATCTTAACAATAACCCAGTGGGGATGGTAGTACTGTGATTATTCTCCTTATTTTATAGAAGAGGAAAGTGTAATGTAGAGAATTTAAGTGGTTTGCCTAAGTAATAATAGCTTACATTTACATAGTATTTAAGGTTAGCTAGATACTTCACCTATATTATTACTTTTGATCCTCCCAACAACCCTATAAAATTGTTGTTTAGTCATTGTCTTTTTTTCCTCAATCAAAACTGCTTTAAGAATTGAAATATAATATAATAACATTATAAATAAAATAATACATTAAATAACTTATACTTTGTTATAATATTTATTGTATATTATAATTTATTGTATATTTTTATTATAACAAATAAAATAAATAGTATAAATAAAAATAACATAAGAATTAAAAGGACATACAACATAACTCCGTTATGATGGGAACTGAAGGAAGATCCCTGTAGACAGTTTGAGCTTCCCAGTATTTGAAAGCTTGCTTTGCCCTGCCCCAAATCTTTTTATAATTCAAACCATCCAGCTTGCAAAAAGCCCCAAGTGGGGCTATGACCACAACAGCTACAATAACCCCAAGAAGCCCTACCATGGTACCACTACAGACTTTTTGTTTTTTAAAATTTAATTTATTTTACTCTGCATTTAAGAAATAAAGCAAACATTTCCATAATAATAGTTGTTCAATCATTTTCCATTGTGTCTAACTCTTTATGATCTTATTTCTTTTTTTTTTTTGGCAAAGGAATTGGAATGTTTGCCTTTTGCTTATCCAATTTATTTTATGGATGAGGAAACTGAGGCAAACAGGGTTAAGTGACTTTCCCAGGGTCACACAGCTAGTAATAGTCTGAGGCCACATTTGAACTCAGGAAGTTGAGTCTTCCTGACTCTAGACCCAGCACTCTGTCCACTGAGCCACCTAGTTGTCCCTAACCTATAAGGTAGGTAGGTGCTATTTATTGGTAGTTCTGTTTTATAGATGAATTAACTGAGGCTCAGAAAGGTTGTGACTTTTCCAGATTGCACAGCTAGTCGGTGCCAGGAGTAATTAATTACTTTGGACCCTGCTGACTTAATGTCTGATACTTTATGCCCCATCAGCTAGGGGACCTAGAGGTATTCTGACTCTATGCTTTTTCAAGAGAGAGTGCCATGCTTTCAAATCATCATTTTGCTATTATCTGCCTGACCCCAGGGAAGTCAACCTCTCCAGGCCTTAGTTTCCTTATCCATAAAAACAGGGCAAATGTATTAGTTATTCCTTTACCTGCCTCGCAGATATATTGTGAGGAAAACACGTTAATCTTAAAGTGCTGTGTCAGATGTAAACTAATATTACTGATGAAGCATACCAAGTTGTTGTAGTAAGAGCTTTCTATCAGTTGTCAGACCTAGGGTGTGTGTGGGATAGTGACCTAAAAAAAAAAACTCTTAGAGGTATCTCAAGGTAGGAACAGAAAGTTTATTTCAATTTTCGAGAATTGGGTGTCCTCTCACCAGGATGCTTCTGCTGAAAGGAGACAAATACAGAAGGTGAAAGCCAGATTAAATAGCCCTAATGGTGAGATTCCCCCTCCCACCAACTGACCAATATTTTGGCTCACAATCTAAGCTTGAAAATCTATTCCCAGAGACAGAGAACAAAGAAACAATTACCTTAGTTTGCTACCAAAATGAAACATTTAAAATGTGTATTCAAGCTAGATGCTACTGTGGGAAGGTCACAGTGACCAGAATGTACAGGGGTACAGGGGGGTTTCAAAGTTTCAGGCTTGGCAGTCTTTGACTACTGACCTAACACTGGGGGAATTATAGAAATCTATACTTATCCTATTCTGCCTCATGAACTTATCTCCAAGTTCAGGATAATCTTATCCCAAACCTTAATTACACTGAGAAGTCTTCACAGGGACATCCCACTCAGGTGGAACCTACAATTTCTAATCATGCAAAACATTTAATCTCTCTGAACCTCAATTTCATTCTATGTGAAGTAGGAATCATGGTATTGGTGATTTTCTCTCAATGTTTTCATTTTTGGGAGGGACTCAGGCCAGCCAACCTTTATTTTCTAGCTGTGCTTCTGACTGAATGATATAACCTCTGTGAAGACTTCTCAGGGTGGTGATGAAGACTGTCTCGAAACTAGAGATAGGCTCTGAGAGAAGGAACAGGCCATAAGTGTAAATTACCTAAATCTATAGGAATTCGGCTCTAAAAACTCCTTCCTGATTGCCATTGCCACGTCAGCATTAGGTATACTAAATAAGGACATGTATATTTGGATTGGCTATACCCTGTTTCCTTGTTGTTTGGCAATGGGAAAGATTTTCGCGCCTAGAATGTAAGCCCGCCTCTCAGCCAATGGGAGAAAGGGATAGTGGCGGGGTGGGAGTTTCTTGTTTGCCTTAAGATATATAACCTTGCTTTGTCCTTTGTGCCTCGCCTCTCTCCTGCTGGTAGTGTACTGGAGGAGTAGATGCCCCTTCTGGTGAGATTGTAATAAAGAGTAACTTTTTGCTTCCACCTTAAGAAGTCTCTGAATTTAATTGTGTTAGAGTCGCTGACTTTCCTGTTTTAATATCATTCCCCTCTATGAGTACCTTCATCTCCCTCCTGGCCCATCATTCCACTTCTGTCTCTCTCTTTTTTTTTTTCTTTTTTGCAGGCAATTGGGGTTATGTGACTTGCCCAAAATCACACAGTAAGTGTCAAATGTCTGGTCTGAGACCGGATTTGAACTCAGGTCCTCCTGACTCCAGGGATGGTGCTCTAACTACTGCGCCACCTAGCTGCCCCTCTTACTATCTTTTTTTGTCTTGTCTTTTAGTATGTAAGCTTTTTGAGGGCAGTGACTGTCTTTTTGCTTGTATTTATATCCCTGGTATTTGGCACAGCTCCTGGCAAATAGTAAGTGTTTAATAAGTGTTGCTGCCTTCCTTCATTCATCCTATGAATATTGTATGGAAAGTACTTTGCAGCTCCTATTGTGTTAAGTCAATGTGAGTTACTAGCATCTTCTAGTCTTAATTTTCTCTGTCAAATAGGCCTAATCATCATAATATCTACCCCACAGGGTTGTTGTGAGGATCAAATAAGATAAATATGCTAAGTGCTTAATAAGCCTTAAAGCAGGATAGAAATGTGAACTATTATTATTATAATGTTGTTATTATTACTGGGAGGGATACAGCAGCTACAGAAATAAATATGTATGAGGTGCCATTGTTTGTTAATTTTCAAAGCAGACCAGTGATATCAGGAGGGATATCATGACTCAAGCATGAATTGGATTTAAGTGAGGCCAAGTTGCACAAAAATCATCAGCCTCATTCTCTCTTCCAGTCATCAAAGTACAGTGGCAAGACAAAAGTCAGGACAACTGGCGGTGGCTCGGGATGCAATGGATGACCTTGGCTTCTATGTCTGACTGAGCTCCAAGGGCTCCACAGTACCTACTTCAACCTCTGTTGGAACAAATTGTTCTCATCCACCCATTCTGCCAGAGGAAGTCTTCACATGATGGTGGTAAACATCTCTCTAACTCATGGACAGTTTTAAGGCCTGTGGATTATCCTCAATCTGGGTTTACCAGGGTGTGGCCACTTCTCAGGCTACAGCTTCTTGCAGCCACAGGTAAGAGTTGGGTAAATCAGGTGGTCACCAAAGATGAATGTGCAGTCCTGAAAAGGGGCTCAGCAGCCCTCACACCAGAGGTACTAGTACTCCCTGAACACCTCATACACCTCGTGAGGTAGAGTATGATTAAGACATTGAAGATAGGCAGATAAAATGCTCTAGGAGCAGCTAAGTGGGTACAGCACAGAGCACTGGACTTGGAGTCAAGAAGGTCTTGAGTTGAAAACCTGCTTCAGACACTTCCTAGTTAGGTATCCCTGGACAAATTGCATAACTTCACAGTTTCAGTTTCATTATCTGTAAAATGGGTATGATAATAAATAGTACCTATATTTCAGGGTTATGAGCATTAAATGAGATAACACACACACACACACACACACATATCACTTTGCAAACCTTAAAGCACTATATAAATGCTAGTTATGATGATGATGGTAGTGATGATGATTATTATCATGATGATCATTATTATTATGATGCATTTGAGGCAGAAAAAGCATACTTTCAGGAAGGGAAGAATGGTTCTATTGTGCCATTGCGTGACATGAGCAGGTGTGTTTCTTCAAACAATTACATTTATAGTTAGATTCAGATAATATTATTCCTGGTTACTTAAGGAAATGGCAGGTGCCCAAAATGTAATTTTCTTTAAGGGATTTGAAACTCCAAAGAGGCTTGAAAATTGCTTCCCTAGCTCAGTTCTCCTATGCAGATGAGGATGTAGATTGTTGTTTGAAATTTACATATAGGGAAGAAAAGAGCCACAATTCAGCAACACAGATGTCAACTTTAGGTAAAAGGAAGGCCAGCGCTCCACAAGAAGAGTCAGGGATTCTGACAAATGGTATGATTAGAGGAAGAAACCATGAATCTTATCTTTACAGACCAAATGGTGAATAAGGCCTTTGTCATTGAAAGCCTTGCTGTGGCATAGAATTAAAAAAATATTAATTTGCTTTGCAGTGAAAAGCTATGCCCAGAAATGAAATACTTCTGATGCGGTCTAGGGGTTCTGAGACCCCAAAATCATGATACCCGGATCTTGCCCGAAAGAATTCAACCCAAGCCTTCTTGCAGCCAAAAACAAAGTTTATTGAAGATTTGCCATATTAGCTAGACTCTTAAGGAGTCTGAGCATCTATGGGCTATTGGCTAGATTGTAAAAATCTGAGCATCTTAATGGAGATAAGATGGATCTTATATACAGAAAGACCTGGGAGAGTAGCCAAGTAGTCCATGAGGTAATAGAATTCCCAAGGGTGGGAAATGGAGCCTAGGTGGGACCAAGGGTGGGAAATGGCCTGGGGACATAAGGAGGCAAGACAGTGGAGGGGAGGTTGGGTGTAGCCACAATGAAAGACCAGTTGATGGGGTTATAGCCTCAGGGGAACGCCAGAGATTTGGCAATGTGGGAAAGTCCAGGGTTTTTCCTTTCTGGGGCCCAGATTCCAACCCCATCAGGGCCAGAGTTTTTCCTTTTTGGGCCTCAGATTCCAACCCCATCATTCCCCCCTCAAACAAATAGGAGCCCAAATTCTTTTGGGATAAGGGGTGAAGGTCTCGGCTTCTGAAACTGCTTCCTGCTGGCAAGGGGTGTAGAGCTGCCCTGCCTCAAGGGGATCCCAAAGAGGAGGTTGACTGGGAGCACAGGCTGCATCCAGGGAATGATGTGAGGACATTGGCTGGTACTCACTGTTTGCTACCAAATGCAGGTGAATGGCCCATAGTCTGGAAGACACAAATCTGACAAAAAAGACTGCAGGGCCCAGATTTAGGGCCCAGCTTTGAGAGGATAAAACATCCTTAGCTCTGTCTGGATTCAGATGATTCAGTTTTCCAACCATGCAGTATCAAATCCACCTCATAGCCAGATTCAGGAATAGCCAGGTGGGTAACATTCCCTTTCGAAGGAACATAATGGGGAAACCGAGCCAGGAGGATCCCATCTTAGACTGAGGCTAAAATTGTTCTCTCAGCTTTTCCCAATGCTGACTTCCCACCAGTATTACCTTCTGAGTAGCTCGTGGCATTTCTCTCAAGATGGTGGATTATTGATTATGGATAGATTATGATCCATCAGACAACTCAAAATAAAATCCTATGAGCTTTTACCTCAAACAGCAAGTTTTACTAATCACAGCTTAGGAAAAATTTTTCCAGGATTTACATCTCAAAACTTAAATTTGTCCTGGTGTAAAAAGCCAATCATTAGAGATTTAACCCAAACAAATTTTTTGGCTAATTTATACATTAAAACAATAACCAACAATAGCTAAATTATTTTAGCCGTAATCAAATTATGAAAAGTTGCTTGACATAACTGATACAGAAAGTTCACCAATTTGAAACATGAAACAAACCCATTACCAATCAGGTGACTTCAGTTTTGTTAAATGCACTTCCAAATTACTTTACACAGAGAATCAACATCTCATCGTTACCAGTTAAAAAGAGCATGCTTACCCAAGTTTGGAGGCTAGCTTCATTACCTTGAGCAGGATGTGCTGAACCTGGGTGATGCTTCCAGGCAAAGGTTGCCCCAGAGCCCAAGGCCATTGCCAGTGGGGCCCATGCTGTACCTGCTGCCCCTCCCCCCTCCTTCCTTTTCCCCAGCTGGGGGAGGGTGAAATCAAAAATACTCAAGAGAAGGGAGTGGAAGAAAAAAGAGTGACCAGGGTTGTAAGGAGGAGTTCTAAACTCCTTAATGATCAATCACAAAACCTCCAGAATCTGCCAAGATATTTTCAGATGTTCTAACTTTCCCCTGTAACCTCCATGAAGGAGAATTCAGGAGTGTAGAGAGAAGGGAGTAAGTAAGCCTCAGGGAACCAAAAAGCAACTGCAGTTTTCCCCAATTCTCTAGTGCCGAGTGCCTTCTGTGCTATGAAAGGTGTACCCAGGTCCATGGCCTCAAACTGACCCAGTGGACCAAGAGCCTGAGAGCTTCAGGCCAAGTGCAAGACGGCCTCTTAACTGTCTGTCCGAAAAGCA
Source organism: Vombatus ursinus (assembly GCF_900497805.2). Classification (NCBI taxonomy): domain Eukaryota; kingdom Metazoa; phylum Chordata; class Mammalia; order Diprotodontia; family Vombatidae; genus Vombatus; species Vombatus ursinus. Next base: position 25,706,200 of record NW_020949613.1, read on the forward strand.
CCTACAAGCCTTGGTGCTTGGAGAGCAACCCCAACTGCAGAGCAAGAAAGGGAGGGAGAGGAGGCTTACATGCCTTCCAGTCTTGGCTTGAGAAGAACTTGGGGCTAGGCAGTTTCCCCGTATGGGCCACCAAAATGATGTGGGTTAGAAGTTCAGGGGTGCTGGGACCCCAAAATCACAATACCCGGGTCCTGCCCGAAAGAATTCGACCCAAGCCTTCTTTCAGCTAAAGACAAGGTTTATTAGAACATCCGTCATATTGGCCAGACTCTTAAGGAATCTGAACATGGGTAAGCAGTGGCTAGATTATAAGAAGCTAACCAGTGACTAGATTTTTAGAATCTGAGCATCTTAATGGAGACAAGATGGACCTTATATACAGAAAGACCTGGGAGAGTAGCCAAGTAGTCCATGAGGTAATAGAATTCCCAAGGGTGGGAAATGGAGCCTAGGTGGGACCAAGGGTGGGAAATGACCTGGGGCCATAAGGAGGCAAGACAATTGAGGGGAGATTGGGTGTAGCCACAGTGAAAGACCAGTTGATGGGGATATAGCCTCAGGGGAACCCTAGAGATTTGGCCATATGGGAAAGTCCAGGGTTTTTCCTTTCTGGGGCCCAGATTCCAACCCCATCAGGGCCAGAGTTTTTCCTTTTTGGGCCTCAGATTCCAACCCCATCACTTCCAGTGGAAATGGTGTGTCTACAAGCAGCAGCCACAGCAGCATCAGCAGCAACAGTGGCCACAGTTCTTGGGCTATTCTTTCTTGGTATTAACCAATAAGAAGAAGAGATATGATTATCAGGTAAAATTCAGCATTGCTCATTGGGAAGGCTGTGCAGGCATATAATTATCATTATGTTCATATACATTGTGTTCACAATGTATAATTATCCCCAGCTCCCTAGACAAATAGGCATCACAGTATTTTAAAGTTGCATAATGAACACTTCCTGAAGTATACAGAGTGCAGCAAAAAATGAGAACAAATACCTCACATATTTTTAGCTCCTATAAGGAGGCTTTTGATGTGGAGGAGAAAGGCAGAGGAGTGCTGAATCTCTATATTAGTTTCCAATGGAAATATACATCCCCAGGGGATTAAGGTCTTCTATTCTGAATCTGTCTTACTAATAATGCTCCTAGGGTGAAATGCATGTCTATATGATAGACCTGAAACACAGGCTCATCATTTTAATGCTGATATTCTTAAAAGTGTCATTGTATGGCTACCAGGTATGGAATACTAGATTTGAAGGACTGGTGTCAAAGAACAAAAGAGAGAGGTGCATGGTGGGCTGAGCAGGCGGTAGCAAATTACTCATCTAAAGTGCTGGAATGATATGGGGCTGTGCCGGTGAGCAGGGTTGCCTCTGTATAACTCTCTATGTGTTTTGTAGGCTGAGTTACTCCCATCATGTGTAACTGTCTCATTAGACGTTCCTTTGACTCACTACAGGAACTATTTTCCTCTCCAATCTAGTCCATGGAATTAATGGAAGAGGCTTCATCTCTTATACTAGCCCAGTTAGTCAAAGTCCCTTAAAGAACTGCATGACTCATTCATCACCTAGCCCTAAAGGAATATAGGTATAAATATTCTTTCTTGGCTCTGGAAAGTTGTAAAGTGAGAAGTGATTCTCTTTTTCAGCTGAGCCTCTACCTACCTAGCAGAATAAAGAGTACTGTAGCTTCAAAATTCTCTCTCTCTCTCTCTCTCTCTCTCCCTCTCCCCCTCTCCTTCCCTCCTTCCCTTCTCTTTTCTACTTCCTTTTCCTATTCCCAACAACACCTCCCGTGCCAACTCCTGCCAATTTCATTCCCAATCAATACAACCAGATTACCAATGTCTACTTTACAGTTTAGTACAAATACAGGTTTAAGAAGCAAAGGAAATCCTGTGTTACATGGTTGAATATCCAGGCTTCAGTTTCCTCTTTATGTGTAAAATTGAAAACATTGGACTAGATGATCTTTAATATTTCTTCCATCTCTAAATTCCAGCTTACTATCTCTACTCCACCCTCTATTTCCTTAAGAATTTAATTTAGTTTTTTCAGAAGAAAGGACTCCTGATCAATCAATTCTTACTGAGAAGTGAACCACTTAAAGGACTGTTTACATTTTAGTTAACTTAGTTAGCCCAAAGGTATTCTTGTTTTGTTTTGTTTTGTTTTGGCTAAGCAGTGGGGTTAAGTGACTTGCCCAGGGTCACACAGCTAGTAAGTATCAAGTGTCTGAGGCCACATTTGAACTCAGGTCCTTCTGACTTCAGGGCTGCTGTTCTATCCACTGCGCCACCTAGCTGCCCCCAAAGGAATTATTGGATCTGCTGAGGGACAATAGAAGTCAGGGAGTGACAGAACTATAATCTTAGACTATGTACAGGTTCTTTCCTTGTTATTTGTATGTAGCTGAAACTGAAACTCTGGTGTGAAGGATTGCAATTTGCCCCCTCACTCTTCCCACATGAACATTTGAAGTCCTGTGGTCTGAGATTTAGACAGAGAAAAGATTTCATGTGGACCAGGAGTCTGCAATTCGATACTTTTCCCTCAAAGGTTGATGACCACTGTTTCATAAAGAAACATTCTGAATATAGCTGTCTTACTATTTCCCATCTGTCTTAAATGCAATCAAACATTCATTTCTGTCTACATAAAAGTATGGTTCTATAATGTACTATAAAATGAATCAAAAACGTCTAAAGAGTGAAATAACTTTTTTTACCAGCAAAAAAAAAGAAAATTATTTTAAAAAGAACAGTTAAAAAAGAATAATCAGAGTAGTAGGAAAAAAGGGTTTCCTTTCTTATAGTCTTCTAAATTATTTTAAGGAACTACTATTATTTACTTTCAAATTTATATTAGTTATTTTTGGTCTCAACTGGACAGGAACCAGCCTCTAACCTGGGAATGGCTGGAGCCGAACACAGCAGGCCAGAGGCTGGTGTCAGGGAGTAAACGAAAGTTTAATTAATTTTAGAGTGAAGAAAATACTTGCAAGTGGAACCCCCTCCTCCCACTCCCTTTGAGAAGGAGGGCTTAACATTCTAGGACAAAGACAAATCTTATATACATAAAAAATCACAAGTGGACTGCACCATGACATGATCATTCTCAACAGTTCCTATGGCAGGTTCATGTGTGGACAATGCAGACATTCCTCGGTCCTGTGGGAACAGTTCTTAAGTTAATTGTCTTAAGTCTTAAAGGTTGTTGAGCCTTGTAATTATTCAGTAGGGTACAGAGCCAGAGTTAGCATGGTGGAAATGGGAGTGGTACCTGGTTCAATTCACTTGGCTGTTATAAGAAACAGGATTGTGAGCATGTCAAGAGATGTGATGGATGGCTTTAGGCTGCAGCACATTGGCTCTCAGGTCCCTAGGAAACAGGGGGAGCTCTGGCAAATCTAAACAGTTATTGATTAATATGAAAATCATAAAGCCCTCAGTGAACATCTGGTCTGGTCAAAACAATACACTTTGCCAGAGGGTGAGATCATCCAGAGTGGAAAGGATTATTGTTTTACCAAGCTCAGGGCACAGCGTACTTGTTGGGCCTTAGTGCTGGGAAACAGGGTCTCTCCAAATACCTTGATACACTCCAAATACTGTATATACTCCTATACCTATTCAATGGGTGCTCCCTCTTCACTCAACATGCGCTGACCAATATATTCTGCGCTTGAATATCTTGAATCTCACAGCTTCTCTACTCAAAGGAGGGAGATGCATTTCACCATCTGTTCCTTATAGTCAAAACTGGTCATTATAAGTATTCATACTCAAGCTTTGTTTTTTTAGGAGTGTTTTAATTTACATTTTAATGGTCATTGTGCATTTTAACCTTCTAGATTTGCTCTCTTCACTTTATGTTGTTTCATACAAGTCTTTCCAAGATAATCTGAATTCTTCATAATTGTTTCTTAAAGGAAAAAAGAAAAACTGCATTATATTTCTATGTCAAAGATCTCCCTCCTACCCCCCAGCATTCTTCAGTTGATGGATACTTACTGGGCTTCCAGTTCTTCACGCCATAAAAAATGCTTTTTTGAATAATTTAGTATATATAGGACCTTTCTGTCTTGGGAGGATATATATCCAGAAGTAGGATTTCTGGATCAAAGAACAGGTGTAGTTTAATTGTTATTGTTGGCATAATTCTAAATTATTTTCCAAAATTGTTGGATCCATTCACAGGTCATGCCAGTAGTGGGTTAATTTGCTTCTTAATCCTTAGCCCTTCCAATATTGGCTGGTCCTATCTTTTGTGATCTTTAGTAGTTTATTGGGTGTGAGTGAAATCTAAGCTGTTTTAATTTTCATGTCCTTTATTGGTAATGACATTTCTTAAAGATATTGATAGTAATTCTTTGAAAATATTATCCATATTCTTTGTTATCTATTTAGTATGAGTCTTTGTTATTATATTAACACACATATGCATATGCATATACATACATGTATATACATATACATATATACACAGATGCATATATATATATATATATATTCTATTCTACTATATATAGTCTATTCTTCATATATAAGAATATATATAGACTTCTTCCAACACAGGGCATTCTAAAAGTTAGTGTAGTTTTAAGCTAAGTACAATTAAACATAGTTTAATTAATTATGTACTAAACACTATTCTTAAACTATACTAAAATTTTTTTTGCAATACTTTATGTATTGACTATGAGACTTCTTTTAGAGGTACTTCATTCAGTTTTCTTTTTCTCCTTTCAGTAGTGTCTCTTCTTATTCGAACATTTTGATTTTGTTCATGCAAAGTGTTTTAGATTTAATTTTATATAGTCAAAATTATCTATTTTCACTTTTATGCTAACATCTATCCCTTGTTTGGTTAAGAATTCTCCTCTTTACCAACTGATTTGATGACTATTCCTAGCATTATTTGTCTTCCTGCATTTCAGTATTTTAAAATTGTCATTTCTATGATTTATTCTTTATCCCAATCTTGATTCAATATGGCCTTACTTAGACTCCGCTTAGATCTTAATCTTTTGTATATGAATAATCTTCAAATTTTTAAAATATGAGTTCAAGGTATAAGTTTCATCATGGCCAACTACCAAAGAAGATTTTTAAAAAAATTGACTACTGCTAATGATAATTATGAATCATTCATTCATTCATTCGATAAGCATTAACTAATAACCACTGTGTGTCAGACACTGCTACAAAAACAGAAAATGAAACCACCCATTGCCTTCAAGAAGCTTACACTATACTGGGGGTGGATGAGTAGGAGGGGCATAACATATAAAAGTATGAGAAAATGCAAACTATATGCAAAGTAAATAGAAATCAATTCCATAGTTTGACAGGGTACTATTAACTTGGAAATACTGTGGTCCACTGGAAAGTGGGCCAGACTTGCAATACTGAAACTCATATCAAAGGACCAGAGTTTGAATCCTGGTTCCAATACTCCCTGCATAACCTCAGGCAAATTGCTTAAATTGTCTTAGCCTCAGATTTCTCATCCATAAAATGAGAGGGTTGGATTATATCATGTCTAAGGTCTTTTTATGTGTTAAATCTGTGATGTCATAAACTAAAGTGATCAGGATAAGCCTTTTTGTACGAGGTGGCACTTGAGCTTTGAAAGTTTCTAGGGATTCTAACAGTCAGAGGTGAAGATATAAAAGCATGGAGATTAGAGATGGGATGTTTTGTTGTGCCAAGAGTAAGGACAATTTAGCTGGAATATTCTAAATGCATGAAAGTGAATACCACATAGTAATGCTAGAGAGCTTGAAACAGAGTAGTGTATAAAAAGCCTGGAAAGATAAGTTGGAAAAAGACTGAGAAGAGCTTTAAATCTAAGATGAAGAAGGCTGTATTTTATATTTAATTCAAAGGCCAATAGTGAATAATTGGATTTCTTCAAGTAGCAGTGTAGAATGATCACATCTGTGCACAATGAAAGTCATCCCATGAAACATTCTCAGAATTGCTTCTCCATTGGAAAGTCTTCATTGCTTGTGTTTTCTGAATATAAACTTTTCAGCAGTGTGTGAGTCGGATTGCAGGGGGAAGAGGCAGGATGGAGGAAATGTGAGGCTATTTCAACATTACAGATAAGAGGTAATGAAGGGCCTGAATTAGTGATGTAGCTGCGAAAACAGAGAGAAAAAGGAATAATGCAAGAGATATTGTCAAGGCAGAATTGATAGGACTTGGCAACCGATTAGATACATTGGATGAAGGAGAAAAGAGAGTTAAGGATGACTCCAAGATTACAAACTTGTTGTCTACAAGCATAGTGTATCCTCAACCTAAACTAGGAAATTAAGAGGAAAGTTTTATTTTTGGGGAAAAAAGAATGACATCTATTCTCAACAGGTGGAATTTAAGATGCTTATAAGATTTTTATTTGGAAATGTCCAGTAAACAGGACTAGAAAGATATTCATCGACATGGAGATGATGATGATGATGATGAGAGAGCAAAAGAGACAGAGAGAGAGAGAGAGAGAGAGAGAGAGAGAGAGAGAGAGAATATGTTACCCAGGCCAGGACAGAACTTGGAGACACTCATGTTTGCTGTTCATCCCCCTTCCCCCTTTCCCTTAATGACTCTTGTTGGTTTATCTGCTTAGAGTCTGAGTTAGTGCCCTTATGTCTTCGGACTTTTCTCTTCTATTACTGAGAGATTATATCAGATCGTTTCACTTTTCAATCTATCCCCCTTCCACTGCGTTCTGAGGTTTTGTTTTTGCCCTCTGCATACTCAATTGTTTTTGTAGAATATCAAGAGCTGCTGAATAGAATATGGAGAAGAGGGCTTTCCTGGACTACTTTGATTTTGGGAACCCAGTATTCTTGAGAAATGAAGAGAGTATTTCTGAGAAGTATCACCTTCTTGTGGGAGAGGAAGATAATAAATACATATACACATACACATGTATATACCCACATATATATTTATACATACACACATATATATACACATATATACATATATGTGTGTATGTATATGTATATAGGTATATGTATGTGTGTACATATATATATATATATATGAAACTCAGTCACTAGAAGAGGAAGAGATTCAGTTTTCCTTTGCTATTATGAATTATTCATTTATGTTAGGCTTAGTTATTTGAGCAGCCTCAATCTCCTGGAGCTGGGTGTTGTGGTGTGCTAGATAGGTTCATGCTTTATGGAAAATCCACAGGACATGCTAGAAGTCCATGCTATGTGGAGAGCCCATTGGGAGATAAAGTTTATAAAAGTAATGTGCTTGGGCACTCTAGCCATCTTCTGTGTGGCCATGACTCTCTCTCTTTCTCAGAAGATTTTGCGTTGCTTGGTGTGTTTTTCCCACTTATCTTCCTACTACAGTTTTAATTACTATAGATTTGTCAATTTTTTTTTTCTATTTTGAAGTTGTGGGTTGAAGGTTTTATGCTAAGGATACCTACACTACCATCTTGCTGATCTCTGAAGTAATTTTGAGGCAGGCCTTAATATTTTTGAAAATTGAGTGAATTGGTAGAGATATATTGAAGAAGGCCAGGATTAGAATTATAAGCATAAAAATGACAGGAGACTTAGAGACCATTTGAATTAACCCTTTTATTTCATTGGTCAGGAAATGGTGGTCCATGGAGATTAATTGATTTTTCTCAAGCGGTTTCCTAAGATTAGTCTTCTGGTTTGAGGAAGAGAAGGGAAACCCAGCTCTTTCCATTTGTACTACATTATACTTATTTGTATTTACTACTCCTACTACTCCTCTACTACTGCTACTTCTTTGCATTTATATAATCCTTTAAGTCTTTATTAAACACTTTACAAATATTATCTCACTTTATCCTCACTACAATCCTAGAAGATAAATGTTAATGTTATCTCCATTTTGTAGATGAGGAAATTGAGGGATCCAGTCAGAAGTTAAGTGACTTGCCTAAAGTCGCACAGCTGGTAAGTGTCTGAGGCTGAATTTGAACTCAGGTCTTCCTGACTCCAGGTCCAGTGCTCATTCCACAGCACCAACATCTGCTTGTATTTCAGTACTTCAGTTTATCTGTGACATCATTCATTCAGGTACTCCTGAATGGTATTCTAGCTTTGTAGCCTAAATCTATCCTTAAATAACTTACTGTAGAAATCTCAGTTTTCTCAAATTACAAAAACAAAAACATGTGCCTGCCTGTGTTTTACTGTAAGTGTTTCCATCAAATTTCCCTATTCTGATTCTTTGTCCCAGAATGACAAAGAAGCATGAATAAAACTTTAAACAGAATATGCACCTATTCAATTGTGTAGGAGCATCTGCCATTCCCTTCTGAGTGTCTGAACAAAGTGAAAAACAATCTGTCCATGTCTCTACATCCCACTTGATACTTGTCCATAGCTTTTCATTAATTATGATGATCTAGCTGCTTGCATTTTTTACTATCTTATTTGGTCACAGCATGAAGAATCAGGGAGTAAATTTTTATATCAGCCTATACAATTCTGATCTGGTTATCAATCAATTGATATTTATGAAGCACTTAACTATGTGCCATACATTGTGTTAAGATCTGGGAAAACAAAGATCCTTGCCCTTAAGGAGCTCACATTCTAATGAGGGAGAAAACGTGCAAATGACTACATCCCTACAAGATACATATAATGCATAAGTGGAAGGTAATATCAGAGTGAATACATGACCAGTAGGGGACCAGTGGAGGCCTCCTGCAGAAGGTGGGGTTTAAGCTGAGTCTTGAAAGTGGCCAGGAAAGCTAGAATGCAGAGATGAGGTGGCAGGGTCTACCAGGAATGGAGGAGAGTTGATCAAAAGGGTAAGTCAGAAGATGAATTTCCATAAAGAACAGCAAGAAGGAGGGAGTCCCTGGATTGGTGGAGGGGAATAGGGTGTAAGAAGATTAGAGGAGTAGAAAGGGGTCAAGCTATGAAGGGATTTAAAAGTTAATTGGGGTTTTACATTTGATATTCTAGGTTCTACTGCTCTTAGAGTTTCTTGGAAGAGATCACATAACAATCCCTCCTTTCGTTTTATACATTTTCTCTGGCCACCTCTTTCCCCTCTTCCTCCCCCCACTCCTGCTCCATTCCTGGAATTCTCTCCCTCTTCTTCTGTATCTACTGGTTTCCTTATCTTATTTCAAGTACCAGATAAAATCCCACCTTCTTCAAGATTTTTGGCGCACCTCTTAATGCTAGTGCCTTCCCTCTGTTCATTATTTCTGGCTTATTATATTTATCTCTCTTACCAGGAGGCTGCATCCATAGATAATCCAGGCATTCTAGTTGGTCCTGTCTAAATATCCTCGCTCCTTTTTCGGGGCAAGGGACAGTGGCCAACCAGAACTGTGAATTCTTTTATTCTTGCCAAGGGGATCCTGTATGCCACCCTTCCTTTTAACTGTAACTTATTTATGTCTTTTGGTTTTACTGATGACAATGTCAGTGTTGAAGAGGTTCATTTCATCCAGAATATATCAATCACTTCTCATTGGGCCAAAAATTATCTCATATGAGTAGAACCAACAAGTTGTTAATGATTGTAGATGGTCTAAGTCTGTTCGTTTTACTTCTACTCTGTCATCAGCCATGGGAAAGAGGAGGAAGATATGATGGAATGTTGTTTCAGATGTTACAAACACATCAATATATATGTATACACATATATATCCAAATATACATGCAGACATTTGTATGTGTGATCATTATATATATACATACATACATACATACACACATACATACATACATACATATATATGAGTACATATGCATATATACATGCACAATTCCACAGGCTAGCCTATGAAGCATACATATATATCAATATATCTATAACATTGATTATAGGTTGATTTATTATTATTGTTATTAATTTATGTTCCATAGTCTGGCATGGAGAAAAATCAAATTATTATACAGATCAACCATATTTTGGTGAGCTTCTGTACACTTGGTTTGGTTTTTCTGTAGATAGCAGCCATAATGTGTCACAAAGACTACACCTAATACCCTTCCATTTTTGTAGAGAATCCCTGACCAGCTCCATGCTAAAATGGGGTACTGGAGGAATATTTCTGTTGATGGGTATTGTAATTAATAAAAAGTAATCAGGACAACAGCTATAAGTAGTATGTCCCCGTATCTTAGATATGAATAGCTTTATTTATCACATTTTGAGTTCATACATCTCCTTCCTGAATTTGTTCCCAAACTGCTTTGTCACCATTGCTCAATTTCATTTTTTTTAAAAATTTGATCTCTAAGTAATTTACAGCACTAACTTTTCAATATCTGTCAGTGGAGAAAAGTGACCTCCCTGACCTCTGTGGGAAAGAAGCCTGAGGGTTATAATTATGATGATTGTTATTTTTAATGAGAAAGTCGATTACTTTAAAGCATCATCCTAATAAATCTGTTCTCTCCCTGATAGTATGTTGATTACCACTGAACCTTATGTTTATCTAAAAGCATTCCTACAGAGTGGAAGAATTGTTACAAATTTAAAGTACAAATTGTTTTTCACTTTGTTCAGACACTCAGAAGGGAATGGCAGATGCTCCTACACAATTGAATAGGTGTATGTTCTGTTTAAAATTTTATTCATACTTCTCTGTCATTATGGGACAAAGGAACAGAATAGGGAAATTTGATGCAGACACAGTAAAACACAGGCAGGCACATGTTTTTGTTTTTGTTTTTGTAATTTGAGAAAACTGAGATTTCTACAGTAAGTTATATAAGGATAGATTTAGGCTACAAAGCTAGAATACCATTTGTTCTCAATATCTATTTTCTGAGTTGCACAAAGCGCTTTAAACCTAAGATCCTATCCATCCTCAGAAAATCTTTATGGTGAAGGTGAAGAGTAAATGGCTTTGTTGAATTTCTTAAGTGGGTCAAGGATGTTTCTTCTCTTGGTTGGGAATAACTTCCCTGTGGTCTAGAAGGAACAACTATCTTTTATAATTCAAAGTTTTTTCTGTTGTTATAAACTGCTTTTTATATATGTATACCTATATACTTTTATGATTTAAACCACATACACATTTTTTCTGGGTTCTGATTAAACCACATATACATTTTACACTTACAGATTCATTTTGTTTTTATGTAACACAATTCCCAAACAAAACCAAACTTTTCCTTAAGTATAACTCCCTCTATAAAATGATAAGCAATTATTAATAAAACAATAAATAATTGTTGCTTAATATAGTAGTTGAGACTGATAATGAATTACTTTCTACTTTTGTAATTTGTCTTTTCTTAAAAGGAAGGCCGTGCCTTTTAACTTTAATAAGTTGTTATCGACATTATCTAGTGTTTCTGATGTGAGTTTCATTCGGTTGTTTATATTGTTCTATTTATTATGTATATTGTTCTTCACTTTGTGTCAGTTGATGCAAGACTTCCCACTATAATGGGCAGTTGGAATTGGATAATGGCAGTCAAGTCCTTATGAGAGTACACAGTGTGCCCTGCTCAGATATTATTTCTGGTCTGCTTGCCATGTAAAGAAGAGTCTTTCAATTAGTTGATAAACTGTCACTAAGAATGCATTCAAAGGTACTAAACTGACCAATGAATTTTCTCCTTCTCTCCTGACTATGTTCAAATAAATAGATAAGAAATACTATAAATCTCTTGTTGGGGAGGGGGGTATTTTCTGGGTGATTGTTGATCTTTGCATTTTCTTTTGCCAGTGACCATGTTTTATTTTTTATATTCAAATAACATATTTAGGTGATTCAAGAAGTGAAATTTCTTCACAAACTGCTTCTTTTGCACTTACATAAAATTTGACAAAAAGAAATAATAAGGACCCAAATGTCTGCTTATTGGAAATCTTATAACAATCTACTAACTGCCCATGCAATTCCCTTTTCAAATAGGAAGAAGAACAAAAATGGGAATCCTAAGATCAAGTATATGCTTTTGGATGGTACCTCAAAGGTTACCTAGGTCATCCTCTGCATTTTACAGATGAAAAAACTAAGGTCTGGGGAGGTAATAAACATCAGAGTCAGGATTAGAACCTATGCTTTTGGAACCTATTTCCATTTTACATTTTCCACAGTAACTTACTGCTTCCATTAAGACTTTTTCTTCTACTGGGTATTTTGTGAATATGACTTTGGTAGTGTAGAACAGAGGTGTCAAACTTTTGGACTTCTGGGCTCAGTGCAGTCCCTGGGAACCAGATTAAGATGTAATAGGGAAATAGTTAACAGAATAAGATAAAAATGCAATGCAACATAGACAATGTTAATTTGTGGTATTCTAAATCATTATGTGAGCCAGTTTTTATTTGTTGGATTCCACTGGTGTAGACTCTTAGGACAGAATATAATTAATTCATATTTCAATGTTATGAATTAGCTTCATTGTTACAATACAAAATCAGTCCTTCTAAAAATATTTTTGACAGTGTGATGAGTATTATCTCTGATCTTCTGTTGTATTTGGCTAACTTGTCATCTAGTTGTCACTGTTTACAGAACTATCTGAATTTCTGATTCCTGAGAAAAGATTACTCTTTGACTTTAATTAAAACCGTCTATAATAAAAATGCCATTCCTTTAGGTCTGAAAGTAG
>NW_020949613.1:25718814-25721471 GCF_900497805.2 Vombatus ursinus
GTGGTGCAGACAATGCAAAATGCTTTTCATCTAGATGTTTTTATGTGCAATGTGGATACAATGACTTTGTGTAACAAATGTCACCGCAGTGAATATACCAGTGCAAATGCACTTACTGTTCCTTTTTTGCTTACATAAATACCTTTAAATACCGAAAACATTTTGTTTGTGTGCCAAACTCAAGTACTAAAGGTGAAAGATGTAGAGTTCCCTACCTTACTGCTCCAGTCTAATCTTATCTTAGTCCAATTTTATCCATGATTGACAGAATAATCAATAGTAGCATTTTTAGCATTTATCTTACGTATAACTTGGTGGTCTGGGTATTTGTTGATAGATGTATGCTTCAGGATTTATTCCCTTGATCTCCCCCCCCCCCCATTCTATAGAGATCCAAAGTCACCACACTAATACAAGTATTTCATTTATCATTGTCAAACAATGGTGGAGTTCAGTTCATAACACTAATACTGCCTGATTTTAGCTTTACACATAAACATAGGGCATCATATTATTTAAGCCACATCCCACCTTCCTGACTCAGGTGAGTGTTGTTCCTTTTCTGCCCCTCTCTGAAAGTTAATAAATACTCCTGCTTTTGCTTTTATTTCTTTCTTATAGTGTCATTAACATTCCTTAGCAGAGACTTGACCCTTGCCACTGTACAAAAGTTAGCTTCCCATTGTTTCTCTTAATCCTTTAGATTCTAACTCGCCTTTGCCTTTTGTCAGTAGCTATTATTCTTCAATATTTATTGTCTATTTCCTTCTTCCTCTATTTCATTCCAATTCCCAGAGAGCTATTCAGCCATCCTTAGAATGTTGCTGTATTTTATGCCAAGTAAAGATATGGAAGAACAGGCCTGCTAGCTTCCCTTAAGCCACCAGGTTCATTATTATACTCTGAATCTTTAGCTCTGAAGCATTTTTTCTAGGTTTTAATCATTCCCTCCTTTACCAGATTTACTCTGTGGGCCATAATAGTAGTTTTCTACAGTTATTTTATGCCATTTCATTCAGATAAAAAGTTGCTAAAAAAAAGATAAATTAAGGAGGAATTACGTTACTTTGTGATATCCTTACCTGTGTTTTATTTTTTAAATTTTTTGTCAATGACACAAATGGAAAACTGATCAAATGAAGAATCAAATTCAATTCAATAGACATTCAGAAGTCTAGTTATTATTTCACATTCTACTTCCTAGAAGCTACTATATAATATTCCTTAACTCATGTTGGGAATGTAATTTCCAGAAGTAACCTTTTTTTTTTTTCCAAATAAACATTGGCTGTGATGGCAACTCTTGAATTACCCATGAAATTCTTTTTAGTGCTACTTGACCTGCACTACCTTTGGCAGCTTCTTTTTACATGTGAGATGATAGCTACATTATAAATGCTGTGGAATTGTTATTTATTAGCATGATTCAATTCAATAGATGTTAACTAAACATTTGCTTTATCCCTGGTACTATTTTAGTTGGTAAAGATAGATGAAATAGGGCAGTCTCTTACCCTAAGAAGCTTATAGCCTAATAGGGAAAGAAAAAATAACAATAACTAGCATTTACATAGTACTTTAAGGTTCAGAAAACACTATACTAATATCTCAATTTATCCTCACAGCAACCCTGGTGAATGGGTGCTATTATGTTATTATCCACTTTTAAGAAGAGGATGAAGCTGAGGTTAAGTGACTTGTCAACGTCACTCAGCTAGTAAGTGTTTCAGGTTGTATTTGAACTCAGATCTTCCTGACTCTAAGTCCAGTGTTCTCTTACCTTGCCACCTAGTGATGCATCCAGTTAATTATGTGGACACAATTAAGTATAATACTAAGTAGAATATGAAAAGTGCAAAGGAAGACGCCAGATACAGTTCTGCAAAAAATTTGGGGAGAGAGAACAAGATTCCTTTTGCTTTGTGGTAGAAGCTAAGGAAACTTAATACTGATAACTTCAAAATTAACTTTCCCTTTTCCACCATTTCTCTTTTCTATCTAGTAGAATCATACTAAGAGTTCTGTAATGGCCTTTTGAAGTCTTCACACTAGGTATCATAGTCTACATAGTTCTTTTTCTCCCTTTATACTCACCACACAAGACTACTTCAAGTAGTGTAAGCGTTCTTAATGAATTCTCTAGAAGGAAAAATAACAACTCTCCAGATATCTTTACCTCCACTGAGACTGATCGATGCCCTCCAGGAGAAGCTTTATCCCCAGGGTGCACAGGTAAACCACACAATACATGTCAGTTTATATTCTTGTAAAGTTTCATATATTGAGACAGGCAGATTTTTGCTATGGAATTTGAGGTTTGCTTAGAATATCTGTTTTCTTCAAAATAATATAGAACCCAGATCCTTGGGAGAACTCTGAGTAATTTTCCATCAACCATCCAAATGATGTAATTCCCTCTTTTAAAATCATTGAAAGTGATTTACTGACTTTATTATTGGTACCTGAAGTGCACTTCAATTTTTGTTGTTTCTGCAATAGTCTGGGCAATGTGGAGGTATATATTAGTAGGCTACATCACATTTTTAGCAATAATTTTTGCACCAGTCATGACATATGGGTTATTATCAAGCAAAATTGATGCACATAAAAGGATGTGCATCAAGCAAAATTGATGCACATAAAAGGATGTGCATCAA
>NW_020949613.1:25721481-25816261 GCF_900497805.2 Vombatus ursinus
GGATGTGCATCAAGCAAAATTGATGCACATAAAAGGATGTGCATCAATCATGTAGAAGAATAAAGGAGAGGCTTAAAGATAGAAGTGACTTCAGAGGCCATCAGGTTCAACCTCTTATTTCACAGATGAGGAAACTGGGCCTCACATAGAAATGACAAGTTCTCAGGTCATCGAAAGAAGGAAATGGGATTCAAAATCATGTTCTATGACTCCAAATCCAATGCTTATTCAATCGAAGTATGGCAACTCCATTGCTGTATTGGTAACAATGAAATTATGTCAAATAAGTATATATTATATGTAATATATTTATACCTGTATATATACACACATGTATATATGCATACACATATACATATATGTATACATGCATATCTTTAAGAAAGCTTCCAGTACATTTGGAAAATGTTCTGTGAGGGATCTTTGAGAGAAAATGGACAAAAATCACTAAGGATAGGTGGCAATGGGTGAGTTAAAGTTTAAAGCAACAGAAGCAAATTCCTATATCAATGAGATTACAGAGGCATAGAAGTAACGAAGAAACAGTTCATTCTTCTTAATACCAGAAGATAAGATGTTGCTACATGTGGGACTAGATTAAATATGATGAAAA
The DNA here is from genome assembly GCF_900497805.2 of Vombatus ursinus. NCBI lineage: Eukaryota > Metazoa > Chordata > Mammalia > Diprotodontia > Vombatidae > Vombatus > Vombatus ursinus. The sequence goes on from NW_020949613.1 coordinate 25,722,095, forward strand.
AATCATTGATGTTACTTGTCATTAAAATACCAATTAAAGAAGGTCTTTTGATAAAACCACAGGTGAAATAAAAAATTGTGAAAAGTGTTAAATGTGATGGATGTGTTAAAGGTATTATTCAATTAAAGACCAATGTCCATTGTTAGTCATGGGGTGGCAAATGGCAGCTGAGAACTAGTACAATCAGATGAATTGTGATATATGTGGAATTTTACATTTATTTCTTTTCTGGCAGATGTAAGTTACTAATGTTCTCTTCTGAATGGGGAAATTTTCTTGTTTTGTTTTATATTGAATATTGTACATTGTGGTCCAATTGGATTAAAGTTGGTCATTAACCATACCAAACATATACCAATATTGTGTCTCAAAGCTGCGGAAGAGCAAACAACAAAAATAGACCCTGACCTTAAAAACCTACTTTGACAACAGGGAAGATGAAGATACAAACTGAGAAGAAGACAATCAAGTGAAAAGAGCTACAAACAAAGCATCAAAGTGTGAATTGGACACAAGCCCAACAAGAATTCCTGGAAGAGCTAAAATGATTTTCAAAATCAGAGTTGGAGATAAAAAAAATAGGGAAAGAAACGAAAGCAAATAAAGAAAATTTTGAAAAGACAATTAACAGCTTGGTAAAAGAGGCACACAAATACTAAAGAAAATAATACATTAAAAAACAGAATTGGCCAAATAGAAAAAGAAGTACAAAATTTCAGTAAAGTAAATAATTCTTTAAAAATAAAAATTGGGCAAATGGAAGCCATCAAGAACATCAGGAAACATTTAAGTGAAAAGAATTAAATAATTAAAAATATGTATGAAATATCTTGCTGGAATAACAACTAACCTGGAAAATAAATCCAGGAAAGACAATTTAAGAATTATTGGACTACCTGAAAGCCATGATCAAAGAAAGACCCTACACGTAATACTTCAAGAATTTTTCAAGGAAAATTGCCCCAATTTACTTGAACCAGAGAGCAAAATGAAAATTGAAAGAATCCACCAATTACCCTCTCAAAGAGATCCCAAAATGAAAACTTCCAAATATATTATAGCCAAAGTCCAGAGTTCCTCGGTGAAAGGAAAAAAAAAAATACTTCAGGCAGCTAGAAAGAAACCATTCAAATATCATGGAGCCGTAGACAGGATCACACAAGTTTTAGCAGCTGCCACATTAGAGGAGCAGGAATATGGAATATGATATTCTGTAGGGCAAAAAAGGTAGGATTACAACCAAGAAAATATGCACCTTCATGAAAGCCTGACAGTTAAATGCAGAAAAGCAGAAATGTTAAATGCTCCCTTTTCAAATCATAATGAAATAAAAATTATGTTTAATAAAGGGGCATGAAAGTAAAAATTTAAAGTTAATTGGAAATGAAATTATCTAATTGTAAAGAACAAATGGGTCAAAGTACAAATCCTAGAAACAATCAATAATTTCATTTCAGAGAACGACAACAATGAGAAGACATTCCAAAATTTGTGAGATGCAGCCAAAGCAGTACTTAAGGAAAACTTATATCTCTAACCAAAACAACAGTAAAAGAAAGAAAAAAGCCAAAAATGAATTGATCAGGAGACTAAAAAAAAAAGAATAGAAAAAGGACAAATTAAAAATCTCCAATTAAACACCAAAATGGAAATCCAGAAAATTAAAGGAGAGATTAATAAAATTAAAAATAAAAAAGTCATTGAAGTAATAAATTAAACCAGGAGCTGGTTTTATGGGGGAAAAACAATAAAACAGATAAACCATTGGTTAATTTGCTTTAAAAAAAGAAGAAAACCATATTATCAATATCAAAAATTAAAATGGTTAATGTACTACGAATGAAGGGTAAATTAAAGCAATTATTAGAAGCTATTTTACCTAATTATATGGCAGGAAAACTGACAATCCAAGTGAAATGGATGGATATTCACAAAAATATAAATTACCTAGATTTGCGGAAGAGAAAATAGAATACTTAAATAACCCTATCATAGAAAAAGGAATTGAACAAGCCATCAATGTGTTCCCTAAGAAAAATTCCCCAGGACCAGATAGATTTACAAGTGAATTCTACCAAACATTTAAAAAACAATTAGTCTCCATACTATATAAACTATTTGAAAAAAAAATTGGAAAAGGAGTCCTATTAAACTCCTTTTATGACACAAATATGGTTTTGATACCCTAACTAGGGAGAGAAAAAACAAAGAAAGATAACTATAAACCAATTTCCTTAATGACTATTAGAGCAAAAATTGTAAATAGAATACTAGCAAGATTACAGCAATGTATCACAAAGATCTATGACGAGGTGAAATTTATAGCAAGCATGCAAAGCTAGTTCAGTATTAGGAAAACTATAGTATAATTGACCCTATCAATGACCAAAACCAACAGAAATCATATGATTATATCAACAGATGCTGAAAATCAAAAATCATATGATTATATCAATACCCATTCCTATTAAATATTCTAGAAACTTAGGAATCAATGGAACCTTCCTTAAAATGACAAGTAATATCTTTTAAAAACCAAGAGCAAGCATTATCTGTACTGGAAATAAACTTGAAGCTTTCCTAATAAGATCAAGAATGAAGCTAAAATGTCTATTATTAACACTATTATTTAATATTATATTAGCAATGCTAGCTATAGCAATAAGACAAGAGAAAAATTGAAGAAAAGTGGGCAATGAGGAAAGAAAACTATCACTCTTTGTAGAAGACATGATAGTATACTCAGAAAACCCTAGAGAATCAACTGAAAAAAAAAACTAGTTGAAATGATCAACAACTTCAGCAAAGTTGCAGGATATAAAATAAACCCACATAAATCATCAGCATTTCTATATACTTCCAACACAACTCAGCAGCAACAGATAAAACATTTAAAACAACAACAGACAATATAAAACACCTGAGAGTCTGTCTGCCAAGACAAACCCAGGGATTATATAAGCACAATTACAACAGACTTTTCACAGAAATAAAGACAAATCTAAACAGTTGGAAAAAATATTAATTGCTCATGGGAAGGCTGAGCCAATGTAATGAAAATGACAATTATACCTAAGTTAATTTACTTATTTGTTGCTATACCAATCAAATTTCCAAAGAATTATCTTACAAAGCTAGAAAAAAAGTAACAAAATTCATCTGGAGGAATAAAAAGTCAACAATATCAAGGGAATGAATGAAAATAAATGTGAAGGAAGGCAGCCTAATAGTTCCAGATTTGAAATTATATTACAAAGCGATATTCCTCAAAACAATTTGGTACTGACTAAGAAATAGAGTGGTGGTTCAGTGGAACAGATTAAGTGCATAATACACAGTAATAAGTGGCCATAGTAATCTAGTGTTTGATAAACTCAAAGATTTATGCTTTGGGGATAAGAATGCAACATTTGACAAAAAATTGGTGGGAAATCTGGAAAGCAGTTTGGCAGAAACTAGACATAGACTAACATCTTACAAAGGTCAAAATGGATAAATGATTTAGACATAAAGGGTTATGTCATAAGTAAATTAGATTATGAAAACATATTCCTATCAGATCTATGGACATGGGAAGATTTTGTGACCAAACAAGAGATAGACTGCATCACAGTTATAAAATGGATAATTTCGATTACATGAAGTTAAAAAAAGCCTTTGTACAAGTAAAACAAATGTAGCAAAAATAGAAGAAAAACAAAACTGGGAAAATAATTTACAGCAAGTTTCTCCGATAAAGGTCTCATTTTTCAAATAGATAGGGAACTGAGCCAAATTTATAAAAATAAGAGCCATTCCCTAGTTGATAAACAGTCAAAGCATATGAACAGGCAATTTTCAAAAGAATAAATCAAAGCTATCAATGGTCACATGAAAAAATGCTCTACATCCCTATTGATTAGAGAAATGCAAATGAAACAACTCTGAGATATCTCGTACCTATCAGATTGACTAGCATGAGAGAAATAGAAAATGACAAATGCTGGAGGGGATTTGGAAAAATTGGAACACTAATACATTGTTGGTATAGTTGTGAACTGGTCTGAGTATTCTGGAGAACAATTTGGAACTATGTCCAAAGGGCTATAAAACTGTGCATACCCTTTGATCAACCAATACCACTACTAGGTCTGTATCCCAAAGAGATCATAAAAAAGGGAAAAGGACATACATGTGCAAAAATATTTATAGCACTTTTTTTTTTTTTAGTGACTTCAAATAATTGGAAATCAAGGGAAGGCCCATCATTTGGGGAATGGCTGACCAAGTTGTGATATTTGATTGTGATGAGATATTGTTGTGCTTTAAGAAATGACAAGCAGGATGATTTCAGAAAAACCCGGGAAGACTTACATGAATTCATGCAAAATGAGCAGAACCAGGATGCCATTGTACACATTGTAAAGTACAATATTATAATGATGATAACTATGAAAAACTGAGCTATCTGATCAAGATGATGACCAAAGACAATTCCAAAGGACTCATGATAAAAAATTCTGTCCCTCTCCAAAGAGAACTGAACCCCGAATGCAGATTGAAAGATATGTTTTAAAATTCTCATTATTTTTATTGTTTTATTTTGTTTTGTATTTTCTTTTTTCTATTTCTATTTTTTGTTTTAGCAGGTCTAATATGGGAATATGGTTTACATGACTTCACATGTATAATTAATATCAAATTACTTGCCTTTTTAAGGAGGGAGAAGGAATGAGGAGGGAGAAAATTTGGAACTCAAGATTTTAAAAAATGTCAAGTTTTTTACATAAAATTGGGAAATATTTTTTGAAACAGATGAAAATAGTCTAAGAAAACCTAATGGAAACCCCAAATAGCTTGTATTTATATTAGTTACATCTATTGACATTTACCATATTAGAAATGAAAATTGTGTTGTGAAAATTATTTTGACCACTGAACTACATGATTCCTAAGTACTTTCAGTTTTTCAAATTTTGTCTGTGTTTCTGTGATTCATTTCAGAAAGACTGAATACTACATTTTGTAGGTAAAAGGATGAGTTTTCTAGCAATCAGTGCTATCTGAATAAGGAATGGATTGCCTGATAAATTAGAAGTGCCATATAAATAGCTATTCACAGAGAATAAAGAAGCCAGAAATTTGAACTTTGAGGGCAGCAAGGCGATAGCTATGGGCAATATAGCCACTAGTAGTGAAATAATCTCTCACCAATACTGGACATACCTATAGCCCACACAAAAAATGAGGAAGGGCAGTTTTTTCTTTATTGCTATTCTCTAGGCTGCTCTATCATGCCTTTGCTTTAGAATTTTTTTCTGGTGTTATCTCATTGCCAAAGAGTAGTGTACCTAAGTGGGGAACTGATTGTCAATTTCCCAGTGTCTGTGTCTGGGTCCCCCCATGTTGTGTGATGCAATGAAAACAATACTTGATTTGAAGATAGAGGACTTGGATTCAAATTCTGACCTTCCTATGAGACCTTGAGCAAGTCACTTTATCTCTTTTGACCTTACTTTCCTCATCTACAAATGAAAAGATTACATCAGATGATTTCAAAGAAATATAGAATTTAGAGCTAGAAAGATTCTTTAGAGCTCTAATTAGATTGATTTAATGATCTTGAGTCTTGAATATTGGGACATGCCACTGTGGTGCTTGGAGTATTGGACACAGAAGACACCAAAGTATTTGGTATAAGGGATCTGGGCCATGAAATCAATGATTATTTCATCTCTGACAACATCATTTGAGCCTTTTTTATATTATCTTGAGTGTGCCTATGTTTTATAAGCCAATTGGGACTTCATTGCTGAACGACAGTGTGCCTCTGGGGACATAGTGTTCCTATATTATCAGCTAAGAGACCCTGACAAATGTTATGAGCAATTGTTGCCATGTTATAGTGTGTGTTTGTGAATTGGATAATGGTTTTGACTTTATGACCTCCAGGTTCTCTTCCAATACTGGGAATCTTCAATTACATGAATTTGAGAACATGTGGAAGAGGCAGATATGTGGAAAGTTGCATTGGACTAATTGCAAACTGTGTCAGTGGAGAAACTCTAGACAACAACTCATTATTGTAGGTATAAGGGTTCATGATGAGCCAGAGAGAGTAGGCTGGCTTGGCTGAGTATCCCTAGAGGGTTATTTGCAGTGTCCCTTGTATAAATAATTCTGACTAGCAGTTATAATTTGTGCAAGGGTCCAGTTACTGACAGCTGGGTAAGATGAAGTGTAATTATGAACTTCAGGTGCACTTGCTTAGTCCAGAAAAAGGTGATCCATACCAAGGAGTTCAAGTTGGGGCTGGGTAATAATTGAAGTAGGATGGAGAAAAGATAAGATGGTAGCATAGCATGGTGAGTTGATGCTGGGCATTACAGGTAAGGACAGGATGATAGGAATTGACACGAGAGAGGCTAGCCACAGAGTAAGCAGAGATGTAGTAAGGAGACTCCTGGGTGTTTTAAATATTATGAATGATGGATCTATGTTTGAGGATATGACTATTTATGCTCTCAACAATGCTGTGGTTCATCTTAGGCCTAACCAGGATATTTTTGCAGTTCTCAGGTGCAGGTCAAGGAAATCCCCACAAGATCCTGGCATTTATTATGCTAAGGATTTGGAGCACATAACAGTTCAGCTGTAGAAGATCAGCTTGTATCTTAAGTGTGTACAATAAGATTGGTTGTAGAGGTGCGGCCATGTGATGGTCAAGCAAGACTAGTGAAGTTTTCCATTTAGCTAGGGCAGATATTATCTTAATTTTTCTTCAGTCTGCAACATATATAGTGTTTCCCAGATTTGGTGGTCTTCATTTGGATATTATCGGGATAACCCTGATGAGTCACATACCAATTTTTTGTTGTTTGGTCATTTTCAGTCCTGTCTGATTCTTTATGATCCCATTTGGTATTTTCTTGGCAAAGATACTAGAATGGTTTGCCTTCTTCAGCTCATTTTATAGGTGAGAAAACTGAGGCAAACAAGGTTAAATGACTTGCCCAGGGTCACATAGCTAGTAAGTGTCTGAGGTCAGATTTGAACTCAGGAAGATGAACCTTCCTGACTCTAGGCCTGGCACTCTATCCACTGCACCACGTAACTGCCCTACATATTGATTAGAATGTTGGCAATATGGGAAAGGACACGTTACATACAGAGATATTAAAGATGGAAGAAAGAGGGACTAGCTCCTTGATGATCTGGTAAGGGCTAGGCTCTAAAACCTAAGTTGAAAGTTTAGTTTTGGTAAAAAGGCTAACTTCTTCATCAGAGGCTGTTTTAAAGAAGGAGAGAATCGGAGATCACAAAGAGGAGTTTGGATGTATAGAGTAGGGGAAAGAGGTAGCTTAAGATAAATGGCCACTTTTTCTGTAAAGTATGAAACAAGGTCCTCTTCTGAGAGAGATGGTAGCATAGAGAACCTTCTGAACAGAAGTACATGTATAAGAAGCTTAGTGAGGATGTGTGGTTCCTTCACACATGTGAAGATAGCTGACTGGAGATTATGGACGCTATAGTAAATTCGTTTCAATAAGCATTTATTAAATGTATACTATTTGAAAAGTATTATGCAAAGCACAGTAAGGACAGGGCCTGGATCTTTGATTTTGTTGATATAGGAAACTACCACATGAGAAAATTCCCTCTATAATGCAGGGTACTACTTGTCCTGACAATTCACAGTCCTTGCTCTGGCTTTATACCCTGAGGCTACATGTTTCTCAGTGATTTAATAATCCCTGTTTTATTAATGTTACCTAATTACTCCTACGTGATTGCTGGTTGAAAAGCTAGATCATTAGCCCTCCTGCTCATACTCCTGGTGGGGTTTTCAAGTTCTTTCTAGAAAGTCATTATCCTTGATGAATTGTTAAATGCCTATAATTTCTTTTTTTAATTAATTTATTTGTTTTTAGTTTTCAACATTCACTTCTGTAAGCCTTTGTGTTTTAAATTTTCTCCCCCTCTTAAATTTTCTCTACATATACATTCATATTAAACATAATTTCACATTAGTCATATTGTAAAGAAGAATTAGGATGAATTTCAACAAACAAACAACAAAAAGACAACAACAACAAAAACAACAAAAAGAGAGCAAATAGTATACTTCAATCTGCATTCAGACTCCATAGTTCTTTCTCTGGATGTGGATAGTGTTTTTCTACCGTTAGTCTTTTGGAGTTGTCTTAGATCCTTGCTAAATGCCTGTAACTTCTGAAGGGTAACTGACAAATCTACCATCATACATGAATGCGATTAGTCTAAACATGGACTGAGTGCTTCAGAACTAGGCTTAACAGGACTGAAGAAGTTGAGCTGGGGTTTATTCATTCACTTGCTAAATACTTGGAAAGCACCTATCTAAACATTTATTAAGCACATTCCTGATATAGCATTGGTTAATGGATAGAGAGTTTGTCTCAGAATTTCAAAAACTTGGATTCAGGTCCTACTTCTGACACAAACAGGCTAGTGATGCTGGGCAAGTCACTTCATCTTGCATTTTCCCCTCTCTTCCCCTTCCCAGGGTAGTTCTATCAGACTACAAATTGCATAGGAAGTACTGATCTGCACTGGCAGAAGAAATTCCTCTTTTTAAAATTTGAATTTATTTTGTTTTAAATTAACAATCAGTTTTTTCTTCCTCCCATCCTCCCACTATGAGGGAAAGAAAAACAAAACATTTTAACAAATATGCATATCCAGCAAAATAAATTTTCACATTGGCCATGCCAAAAATATATGCTTTATCTTACACATTTATGTTATCACCTCTCTAGTCAGACTCTCTATACTGATGACTTCAAAGTTCTAGTCCAAGAAAAGCCCCAAATACCAGAAAGGTATCTGTTGTTTAGATTTAAGGTGGGTGCCAGGGATGAAGTTCTGGCTATGAAGGATGTCTGGAGTAATGGAATTAAATTAAAAAAAAACACACACACACACACACATTTATTGACTTTCTATGTCCAAGCACTGTGTTAAACACTTTACAAATATTATCTCATTTAATTCTCATAATTACGCTCTGAGGCAAGTGCTATTATTATCCCCATTTTACAGTGAAAGAAACTGAGGCAAACAGTGGTTAAGTGACTTTCCCAGGGTCATACAACCCGTAAAGTGTCTAAAATTGTATTTGAAAAATCTACCTGACTATAAGTCCAGCATTCTATCCAGTGCACCACCTAGCTGCCTATGTCTCGCATGTACATAGATCAAGAGAAGTGGAGAGCATGGAGCAAAGAAAGGATCCAAAGAAAAATACTCTAGAGAAAGTTGAGGTAAAGCTTCATGGAGGAAGTAGACCCTGAGTCAGGAAGGATTATGAAAAGTAGAGGAGAGATGGTGGGGGGGGGCTTCCCTGCTTAAATGTGCAAAGATGAGAGAATACAGGTTAAGTTTGGAGATATGGCCAATAAGCCAATTTAGCTCAAATATAGAAGACACAGAAGGGCATAATGTGAATGATTTAAGCCTGGGAGGATAGTGTGGGGCTGTAGGATACCTAACCAAGGGATGTGCCAGTAGAACTGGTTGTCTACCTTTTGAGGGATTACTTTGGCCCCTTGGTATATCTCTCTCTTGAAGAATGTTGGTTGTCTCATCCTTAAGTTTCTTGAAATAGATTTAGTATCTTATTTTTCCCCTATTACATGTAAAACAATTTTCACCATTTATTTTCAAAATTGTAAGCAATTTGATATAGATTATACATGTGTAATAATACAAAATGTATTTCCATATTAGTCATGTTGTAAAAGAAAACAGACCAAAATTTAAAAAACTTAGAAACCCAGGAAATATAAACAAAAATTGTGTTCAGACTCCATCAGGTCTTTCCTGTGGATAGATAACATTTTTCATCATAAGTCCTTCAGAGTTGTCTTGTATCATTGTATTGCTGAGAACAGCTAAGTCATTCATAGTTGATCATCTTACAATATCGCTATTACTGTGTACAATTTTCTCCTAGTCCTACTCATTTATTTCACTCTGCATCACTTCATGTAAGTCTTTCTAAGTTTTTTTTTGAGAATATCTAGCTCATCATTTGGTTTAGCCAACAGTAATCAATCAGGATCATATACTACAATTTCTTTAGCCATTCCCTAATTGAGGGCATCTCCTCAATTTTCAATTCTTTGTCCCCAGAAAAGAACTGCTATAAATATTTTTAACATATAGCTCCTTTTCCTTTTCCTTTTTTATCTCTTTTGGGATACAGACCTAATAGTGGTATTGCTGGGTCAAAGAGTATACATGGTTTTATAGGTCTTTGGTTATAATTCCCATTTGTTCTACATAATGGTTAAATCAGTTCAAAACTCCACCACTAGTATATGAGTATCTCCATTTCTCCATATCCCCTCCAACATTTGTTATTTTCTTTTTCCATCCCATTATCCAATCTATAGGTGTGACATAGTACCTCTGATTGTTTTAACTTGCATTTTTCCAATCAATAGTGGTTTAGAGCATTTTCTCATTTGGCTATAGATAGTTTTGATAACTTCATCTGAAAATTGACTGTTCATTTTTTATCCATTGGGGAATGGCTGTTATTCCCACAAATTTGACTCATTTCTCTATATATTTTAGAAATGAGGATTTTATCAGAGAAACTTGCTTCATTTTTTTTCACAGTTATGAATGCTAACTGTATTTCCCTCCACCCTATTCCCCACCCCATTTATTCTATTCTCTATCTTCTTTAACTTCTCCCTCCTCAAAAGTGCTTTGTTTCTGACTACCACCTCCACCAATCTGCCCTTTCTTCTATGAGTACCACCACCTTCTCTTATCCCCTTCCTCTCCAACTTTGCTGTAGGGTAAAATATATTTCTATACCCAGTTGGGTGTATATGTTATTCCCTTTTTGAGCTAATTCTGATAATAGTAAGGTTCAAGCATTTCCCACCACCTCTCCAATCTTCCCTTCCACTGTAAGAGCTCTTTTGTGTCTTTTTTATGTCAAATAATTTACCCCATTCTACCTTTCCCTTTCCTTTTCTTCCAGTTCATTTGTCTTTCTCACCTCTTAATTTTATTTTTTGAGATATCATCCCATCATATTCAACTCACAACTGTGTCTTCTGTCTATATATGCTCCTTTTAACTGCCCTAATAATGAGAAAGTTCTTGTGATTTACAAGTATCATCTTTCCATGTAGGAATGTAAACAGTTTAACTTTATTAAGTGCTTTATGATTATCCTTTCCTGTTCACCTTTTTATGCTTCTTTTGAATCTTGTATTTGAAAGTCAAATTTTCTATTCAGCTCCAGTCTTTTCATCAGGAATGCCTGAAAATCCTTTTTCATTGAACATCAATTTTCCCCCTGAAGGATTATGCTTAGTTTTGCTGGATTAGTGATCCTTAGTTGTCATCCTAGCTCCTTTGCCCTCTGGAACATCATATTCTAAGTCCTCTGATCCTTTAATGTAGAAATTGCTAAATCTTGTATTACTCTGACTATGGCTGCATGATACTTGAATTGTTTCTTTCTGGCTGCTTGCAATATTTTCTCCTTGACTTGGGAGTTCTGGAATTTGGCTATAATATTTCTGGGATTTTCATTTTGAGATCTTTTTCAAGAGGTGATTGGTAGATTCTTTCAATTTCTATTTTACCCTTTGGTTCTATCAGAGCAGTTTTCCTTGAGAATTTCTTGAAAGATGATGTCTAGGCTCTTTTTTTTTTTTATTATGGCTTTCAGGAAGTCCAATAATTTTTAAATTATCTCTCCTGGATCTATTTACTAGGTCAATTATTTTTCCAATGAGATAGTTAACATTGTCTTCTATTTTTTCATCTTTTGGTTTTGTTTTATTGTTTCTCGATGTGTCATAGAGTCATTAGCTTCCACTTGCTCCATTCTAATTTTTAAGGAATTATTTTCTTCAGTGATCTTTTGGATTTCCTTTTCCATTTGGCCAATTCTGCTTTTCAAGGCATTCTTCTTATTGGATTTTTGTACTTGTTTTACCATTTGGTCTATTCAGTTTTTAAGGTGTTATTTTCTTCAGTATTTTTTCTGCCTCCTTTACTAAGCTGTTGACTCTTTTCTCATGATTTTCTTGCATCATTCTCATTTCTTTTCCCAATTTTCTCTCTACTTCTCTTACTTGATTTTTAAAATCCTTTTTTGAGCTCTTCCATGGCTTGAGACCAAGTCATATTATTTGGAGGTTTTGGATGTAGAAGTTTTGACTTTGTGTCTTATTCTGAGAGTGTGTTTTGATCTTCCTTGTCACCGTGGTAACTTTCTGTAGTCAGAGTTTTTCCTGTTTTTTACTCTTTTTCCTCATCTATTTTTTGACTTTTAGCTCTTTGCTAAAGTGGGGCTTTGTTTCCAGGAAGGAGGATGCATTGTCCAAAGCTTCAGAGTTTTGTGCAGCTCTTTTCAAAGATACTTCTAGGAACCTGTAAGTTTTCAGTTCTTCTAAGAGGCTATGATCTAAGAAGAAGTGTTTACTACTCTCTTGGCAAGCGCTCTGGGCTATGAGTGACCACAAGCACTTTTTTCTTCCCCAGAACTGTGAGGAGGTTGCCTGCTCCCCTGTGTCTGTAAGTTCATATGTGCTATTGCTCCTCGTTGCCTTGGGACCGCCACCCAGGACTGTGATCCAGATCTAAGTATGGGGAAATGATAGAATCCTGCTCCCAGTGCCAGCAGAGAGACCCCTGTAATCTCCTTCTGATCAGTTGTTTGATCCTTTTATTGTTTCTGGGCTGAGAGTTGCTGATTCAGTCACTCCCAAGGCCTGCACCTGGTTTTCTGGAGCCCGGTCTGTGCTTGACTGTGCTCCACTCTCATCCTGGTGCAATAGACCTTTCTTGCCAAACTTTCAAATTGTCTTGGGCTAGAAAATCATTCCACTCCATCCTTTTGAGGGTTCTGCCACTCCAGAATTTGTTTTACGGCATTATTTAACTGGCTTTGCAGAGATTTTGGGGGGAGCTCAGGCAAGTCCCTGCTTTCTCTCCGCCATCTTTGCTCTGCCCGCCCAATTTTCTTGAAATAGAGCCAGAGCACTAGGAGTAGAGTTGAAGGGATCATTAATGAGGAGGTTACTTCACCCTTAGTAACCATAGATTCAAGCAGACAAGTAAGGAATTATTGCTATAAAATTCCTCAGGTTTGAAGGGTTAGATTGTTTTTAATGAACATGCTGTATTTTCTATAAATGTGTTAGATGAACTTTTATATACAATTAAGATGATTAACATAATCTTTTTGATTTTTTCAAATTCCACATTTGATACTGATCAGAAAATTTCAAATTAAATAATGAGCTCAAATTCATTGGAGCTGCTACCAGTGAAAGTGTTGGAAAAGATGACAGCTCTTCATTTTTTAGTGGTGGAATACCTTCTAACTGAGCCAATGGTAGAATGAAGATATATATCATTCTGCAGATATTATTTTCTATATATAGCTTGAAAGGCCTCAAATCATTAAGCATGAACTAAAGCTAAATTTTAGTACCTTCAGAATCAACCAACCTGAAAGACAGTGATAATTATACATATGATAAATCACTCGAAACAATAGCTATAGTCAAGCCAAGCTAGGATTCCTGAAATAAGCAGAATGTATTCACTTGTGCACTCTTTAAACAAACCATGGATTCTTAAGGGGCCTGTGGATAAATTTCATAAGGTCAGTAAACTTTGATGGGAAAAATTGCAGTAACCTTTGGTTTCCTTTGTGATACTATGTGTTTTATTTTACCTGTTAAAAACTATTACTCTAAGAATGGGTCTATACGCTTCACCAGCCTGCCAAAGGGGTCTATGACAAAAAAAAAAGTTAAAATCTCCTTGAAAAGCAGCTGTTAATACTCTACCCCCCCAATCCTGTATTTACTTTTAGACATTTTTATATATACTTACACGTGTAAATGACATATGTTCAATGGAACATAAGACCAACCCATCTCATTTTTATTATCATAGCCCCAGTATCCAGCACAGTGTTTGGCACATAGCAATTTCTTAATAGATGCTTACTGATTGCTTGATTAGTTAACCATTGTAATACATTCTAAGTGACATATTCATGCAATTTCTTACCAACAAGAATCTATGAATATTAAGTCTCTTAACCCAAAGAGCTTTTAGGTGATCCCATATGACAAAGCCCTGTGTGTATATGCCTAGATACTTTGATATAGTGAAACCTTCTTAATTTGAATTCTAATAGAATAAGAATTTCTGGTCATTTGGATGGGGATTGAGTGAATTAATCAATTGAAAAGCATTTATTAAACACTTACTACAAGCCAAGCATTGTACTAATGGTTAGGGATATAAGACAAAAATTAAACAGTCCCTGACCTCAGGGAGCTGAAATTTTAATGGAGGAAGCAACATGTACATGTTGCAACAATATGCAGAAAATATATGAAATGAACACAAAATACAAGTTTTGGAGGGTAATGCATTTTCAAACCCAGCTTCCAATTATCCTGTGTCTGGTATATTACATATAAAGCAGAATCCAGGTAGGATAGGATAAATTTCATCCTCCTCCTTATACCCTCAAACCATCAATTCAAAGGCTGTAAGGCCCTTACTTAATCAGAGAAATATGGGAAAACATGTGAACTGATATAGAATGATGTGAGTAGAACCAGTAGAATAATAGATGGTGAGTACAATAAAGCAAATGAAAACAAAACAAAATAAAACACTGACATTCTTCAGCTTCCAAATGAGCCAATGGGAGATTGAAGAATATATATCATTCTGCAGATATTTTCTATATATAACTTGTTCCTGGCCTGAAAGTTCTCAAATCATTAAGCATGAACTAAAGCTAAATTTTAGTACCTTCAGAATCAATCAACCTGAAAGATAGTGATAATTATACATGTGATATTTTATTTGCCTTGCTTTTTTATAACCTTTCTGAGGAGACAGTGTTTTTTTCCTCTAAATAGTATTATGGAGTAACTGTGAAGATGGCAGTGGCAAGAAGTTCATTGTGTAATTCAGTCATTCAGGTCCATCATTGCTTAACATTCTGTGCCAGACCCACTGAACCTCTAAACCAACCATCCATTTTTCTCTGCTTATATCTATATAAACAAAAACAAAATGTGGATGATTCATTCCTTTCAACAAGTTTTTAGCCCCTTCATTGGTCCTGTAGGATCCAGTATATAATATGAACCTTGTTTTGGAACCAGATGATCTGGGGATGTTACCTGTTCTGCTACTTGTTAGATATATGACCTTGATGAAATTGTTCTTTTCTTTAGTTCCTTTCCAAACTCCAGAATCTCCTGGGATTTCCTACTTTTTCCTTAATTTAACTATTGTTCTTGATTCATCTTACATATGTCATGAAAAAACCCCCATAGTCCAATTTAGTGAGGTGCTATGGTAATGTTTGAAAAATTGACTTATTTACTAATTTACTTGTTTATGTAAAATGGTCTAGGGGGTGAGGAAGTTAGATTAGATCACAGCTTCTTAAACTTTTTTTTCCATTCAAGACCCCCTTTTGCTTTTTGGCAGCATTCATTGAGGGCACGGGCAGTACAAAGTGTACATGCTTTGTGTTCAAAACCAAGGCTTCAGTGAAGTTGTGTGATGCAACATGAGCAAATGCTACCAGAAACACCTCGTATTCATTATGTGTTGATTTTTAATTTTTGATTGTTGGGCATTCAGAAACTTTTTACCATTGCCAAATTTTTTGCGATCCCATAGAGTTTAAGAAGTGCTGGTCTTGGGTCAGCTAGGTGGCACAGGGGATAAAGCACCAGCCCTGGAGTGAGGTGGACCTGAGTTCAAATCTGGACTCAGACACTTGACGCTTACTAGCTGTGTGACCCTGGACAAGTCACTTAACCCCAATTGCCTCACAAAAAACCCCCCAAAAAACCAGAAAGAAAACAGTGCTGAAGTAGATGACCTCCAAGGTCCATTCTTATGATTCTATGATCATAGGAATGTCATCCTTGTTATACTTCCTGACCAGAATAACATTTACTTCCCCCTGACATCTTTGAACTTCAAATGGCTTTTCATTGGTTGTGCAGTGCTTGATCTTCCACTCTACCTTATGGTCAACATTCAGATACCTTTTGAGAAGCAGTGTGGAGTTCCCCATTTATGCTTTGACCTTCATGGGCACGTTCTCACTGGTCAACATTGTCTGGACGCAGCTTTATCTAATTCAGGCTGCTTTGTACCTTCTGGACTATTCTCTGTTCTGTCCTGTGTTGATATGTTCCATGGTGAGCCAGATAAGTATATTTCAATTCTTGATCTATCTCTATGTGACTTGCATTGTGCCTTGTGGGGAACATTCATTGCATATGCACTTTTTTTTCTTTCTTAAGTCAAGGTTCACCTCTAAGCCTGCCCGCTTGAATCCAAAATTCTATTATAACTTTTCTTAGAAAATGCAGTTCTCTGCAAAAATTAAATGGAAGAATATTTGTCATTGATTTTTGAGTCTCATTTCATGATCCAAGCATCAAAACAGGGCCTCCAAAAAAGCTTCACATCATTTAGAGAGTTTGTCTCTTTGCTAACCTGGTGAGATTTTGTGAACAGCTGGATTTTAGTTCTGTATCTGATGTTCATCTCCTCAATGATTTAAACAGGTATTGGACTTTCCGCTCTGCCAGGTAGCACTATCATACCCCCATTGTTTATACATAATTGGAAGCTTTTTAATAATCCATAAGTGCTGTAGGCAATTGTCAACAATACTAAGGAGCTCAATATTGTTCATTTTCATTAAAATAGCCCAACTTCTTGTTTGTGATTGCTGGTTGAAAAGTTACATCAATAGTCCATAGTCCTTGTGCTCACTACGGGTCAGATCTTTCTATAGAAGAACAATTGTTCTCAATTGTGTGTGTGTGTGTGTGTGTAAACCTTCAATTTAAATAGCACTTTAACAGTTTCCTTCATAGTAAAACCTTCTAAAATTATTTTAATGCCAAATATTGAGCAACATAAGAATATAAGTTTCATTATTTAAGACAAAAAAACAAAACAAAACAACTCCTCACTATGTTGGAGTGCTTTTTGATTCTTCAAACCATAACTTGAGAAAAAAAGTTGTTGTAGTGTATAGTACATAGGAATAGCTTGTGAATTTGTGAAAAGAGAATGATATGGATGGGGGATAGTGATTAGATCTGTGATTTCTTTGGTATGGGGAACTCCCTGGAGAGGAAAATTCTTCTACGAATGTAGGTTGACACCTTCTCTACAATTAATAGTCTTGACAATTGCCTAGAACACTGAGAAGTTAAGTGATTTGCTCAGGATCACATAGCTAGTGTATATCAGAGATAGTACTTGAACCCACATCTTCCTGTGTTTGAGGCTAGCTCTTTACCCATTGTGCCATAGTCTCTCTTTTAAGAATGATAGCATGCTAGCTGTGTGACCTTGGGCAAGTCACTTAACCCCGATTGCCTCACCAAAAAAACCAAAACAAAACAAAAGAATGATAGCATGGTAATTGTCGGCTTTTTAAAGTCAGTTTTGTTTTAACCTAGTAGGGGCTTGAGAGTGCTGTCTGCTTAACAGTAATGGGTGAACCTCTCTTTTTTTAAAAATTTGTTCTTTAATTTTTAGTCAATTGGGGTTAAGTGACTTGCCCAGGGTCACAATGCTAGTAAGTGTCAAGTGTTTGGACTGAGGCCAGGTTTGAACTCAGGTCCTCCTGACTTCAGGGCTGGTGCTCTATCCACTGCACCACCTAGCTGCCCCTGTGAACCTCACTTAAAGTGAATTCAACAACACATTTACGTCTGCCTTGAGGTTCTCTCAGGCCAAACTCCACAATCTCCTGGGAATTTTCCACTTTTTGTTAATCTAACTGTTACTGCTGATTCATTCCACATATTTCATGGAAATAACCCCTTTGGTCCAATTTAGTGAGGGGTTATAGTAACATATGAAAAAGTGACATTTACTAATGATGATACTGCACTATATAAAATGAAAACCTTTCAAACCTGATCCTTTAAAATCTCATTCTCACAGTAATCTTTACAAATAAATAAACATGAGAAGTTTGGGTGTCCCTGATCTTTGACCCACAAGACATGACTATATGACATAGCCAGAAATCATAGACTAATTAGTAGATTTGTTCTCTAATCCTCTCTACCAGTTTCATCATTTGTACGTGATTTAAAAATTGTATCTGTAATTCATTTTTATAACAGTTTCTTTATTCAACATTATGAGCATGTGGTAAATGTTGAGTACTCTTAAACACTTTTCTAATTAAATTTATACTAAATTTATTACCTCGTAACTTCCCAAAATCTTTCTGGGGTGCATGTCTGCCTTTGTTTCAATTTGAGATTCTTATTGTAAAGAATGTAAAATCTGGGAAATTTAAACTGATATGTTTTCCATAGCATGGGGAAATTTATTTTGCTGAACAATAATTATATGTTATTTCTTCAACTATTGTGATTAAATAGATTACATAACCTGTAACACCAGTTATAGCTTAGGAAAAAAGGAATCATTTAAAATGCAATCTTAAAAAAAAAAGCTCATTACAGTCAAGTCCCAATTAATATGAATAATCCCCAGGAAGTAATCTCATTCATTTGGATTCACACTATTCAAAGTTATAATTATGTAAAATATAGTCAGTGGCTCCCACCTAATCAAAATGTACAGTATGAATTCAAATAATGTGAGTAGTTTAGGGGATTCATTATTTTTATTCATTGAGATCTAGCTCCCTTGTTGTTCTTTCTTTCTTTTTAAGATTTCGGGAGGTGTTCTAGACCAGTGATTTAATTGAGTAAAAAACTCCCAGTGTGGAAACTCCCACTAATTATGCAGATTAGCATTTTACCAACAAATTATAATCTTAACAAGTTGTCTGGAACCCTGAGTAGGGGTAAGGTAAATACTATGTTTAATACTATGTTTAAGAGTCAATACTTGATTCCAGATCTTCCTTATTCCAAGGCTAGCTCTCTCTCACTACACACAGATGCCTACCATTGTCTATTAGATAAAATCAATTGTCATTTTTTGGTTGTACCTTGAAGCAGAATGCACTCCTTTCAAACTGTTACCACCCCAATACTTCATAATAAAAGAATCTTAATTGCTATTAAACAATGACATTTTTGAATTGACTGATTAATATAAAATAATAGACATGCTTCAATTTAATAAGATCTTGCATATATATAGGTCCAAAGACATATTCATTATTTAAGCCAGTTTATGATTATTCTGATTATAAAAAAATTCCTTTTACTTTATGAAATGATTTAGTCAGTTGGTTAGTCAATAAGCACTTACTAAGCCAGGGGTGGGGAACATGTGGGCCTCGAGGCCATGTGTGTCCCTCTAGGTCCTCAAATGGGGCCCTGTGACTGAATCCAAACTTCACTGAACAAATACCCTTAATAAAAGGATTTGTTCTGTAAAACTTGGACTCAGTCAAAAGGCCACACCCAAGGACCTAGAAGGCCACACCCAAGGGCCTAGAAGGGCACATGTGGCTTGGAGGCTACAGGTTCCCTACCCCTGTTAAACACTTAATATGTGCCAGTTACTGCCGAAGAACTGAACATACAAAGAAAGACAGAGTCCATATCTTCAAGGAACCCACTTTCTATAGCAGAGAAAAACACGTAAGTACGTACAAAATATATGCAGAATAGAATGAATGGAATCATAGAAGTGAAGGCATTACCAGCTAGGGGATGGGAAAAAGCCTTCTACAGAATGTGCACTGAGTCTTGAAGGAAGTCAGAGAAGCTAAGAGGTAGAGGTAAGAAGGAGAACATTTAAAGAATGGGAGGAAAGTCAGTGCAAAGGCAAGGGGATGGGAGATGCAACATTGTCTATAGGGAATAACAAGTAGACTGATGTGATTGATCAATAAAGTACATGGAAGGAGGTGTAAGAAGATTGGAAAAGCAGTAATGGGCTAGGATATGAAGACATTTAAACATCTAACAGAGGCCTTTGTATTTGATCCTCATAGTAATAGGAAGTTGATGAAATTTTTAGGGGTGTGTGTGTGTGTGTGTGTGTGTGTGTGTGTGTGTGTGTGTGTGTTGTGGACAGGATCAGATGTACACTTTATGAAAATCACTTTGGTAGCCAAATGGAGGATGTATTGAAATGTGAAGAGATGTGAGGCAGGAAATTACTGAAAGATTACTGTAATAGACTAGGAAAGAGGCAATGAAGACCTGCACAAGGGAGGCATCTGTGTAAGTACAGAGAAGGGGATTTTTATGTGAAAGATGCGAAGGTAAAAAGTAAAAATGATAAGATTTGGCAA
Organism: Vombatus ursinus; assembly: GCF_900497805.2. Lineage (NCBI taxonomy): Eukaryota > Metazoa > Chordata > Mammalia > Diprotodontia > Vombatidae > Vombatus > Vombatus ursinus. The sequence continues at coordinate 25,742,403 of NW_020949613.1, forward strand.
AAGATTGGCCATATTGAATGAGTGAGGGTGAGGGGTTGAGGATTGTGATATTTAAAAAGTTCAAGAGATGTAGTTTCTGGGTAAATTATCATTTTATTAATAAGGCTAGAGGTCAGTGGCACTCTCAAATGCCAAAGACCCCTTATGGCTGTGGACTTATATATGTCCTTGGAAGAGCAGATGTTTCTGAGGGTGGCAATCAACTCTAATTGGTTAACAATTAATGAGAGTATGAATATTATAGTGAGAGGTGGGCTATACTACAATGAAGTTCTTGAGCATCCAACATGAGATCCAACATGACACTGAGCATACAAATCTTGGTCAAAGAGATATCAATTTCCTCATTACCTGTCTGACAAAAGGGAGAACCCACATTTTCTTAGACCTGTCTGAGTAAACAAAATGAGCAGGCTTCCACGCATTAGCCTAAACTTAGGATTTCTTTTAGATCTTAGCCTGTTTAAGTCTTTGAGAAAGATTTCCCACACTGGTTGATTTCTGGATGAGGGAATAGAAAAGGAGGAAAAAAACCCTTAGTTATGATTTAATAATTAGTTATTAATACAAGAGAGAAATAATAATTTCTTTCAGGATGATACAAAGATTGTGAGCCTAGGTAACTGGAAGGATGGTAGTACCCTTGACAGTAATGGTAAAGTTAAAAAAAAAAAAAGAAGAGGTTTCTTGGGGGAAAATGTTTTGATTTTAGATTTGTTGGATTTGAAGAACCTATGAGTTAAGTTTAATATGTCTGAAAAGCAGTTGCTATTTCAGGACTATATCTTATGAAAAGGACTTGAGCTGAATATAAAAATCTAGGAATCATTTGCATAGAGATGACAATTGAACCCATGGGAGCTGATAAGATAATCAAGTGAAACATTATGGAAGAAAAAGAGAACAGGGCTTAAGACAGAGCCTTGAGGGACACTGAGTGTCAGTGGGCATGACATGGATGAACATCTATCAAAAGAGACTGTGAAGAAGCAGTCAGGAAGAAATAGTCAGATATATGAGAATATAAACAAGAAAGAACGGTGTCACAAAAACCTATAGAGAAGAAAGAATCCAAGAGGCAATGGTGATCAATAGTGTTAAAGATTTCAGAGACTAAGAAAAGACCATTATATTCGGCTATTAAGAGAGCATTAGTAACTTTGGAGGCAGCCATTTCAGTTGAATGATGAAATTAGAAACTGGTTTGCAGAGGATTAAGTAGAGTGTGAGAAAAGAAGTAGACAAATCTACTGTGAATGACTTTCTCAAGGCATTAATTGAGAATGAGAGTAGAGCTGTAGGATGATAACTTGTGTGGATGAAGAGATTTTGAGGATTTTTTTTTTTTTTGGTGAGGCAATCAGGGTTAAGTGACTTGCCCAAGGTCACACAGCTAGTACGTGTCAAGTGTTTGGTCTGAGGTCGGATTTGAACTCAGGTCCTCCTGACTTCAGGGCAGGTGCTCTATCCACTGTGCCACCTAGCTGCTGAGGATATTTTTTTAAGGATAGGAGAGGCATCATATATGTGTTTCTAGGCTGTAGGGAGGAGCCAGTGAACAGGGAGGTATTGAAGATTCCACAGTTAGAATGACAATAGGGGCAATATGCTTGAGAAGATGGGAGATAATAGTATCCAGGGCCCACTTGGAGGAATGGCCTTTCCAAAGAGAAGGGTCATCTCTTCTTCTGAGACAAGAGTATAGAAGATAGTGAGAGAAGATAACTAGTAAAATGAGGTAAGAAGAGAGATGAAGGAGTTCTTGTCATATGGCTTCATTTTTTTTCAGTGATGTATGATGTGACACACTCAGGAAAGAGGCAGAGTATGGGGGGATGGGTTGCTGTGAGATGCTTGAGGAGAGAGGAGAAAGTTTGGAATATCCTTTGTGGAGAATGGGATAATAAATAATGTAGGCATGAAATGAATGATTGCTTCACTACAGTGAGAGCATAGCCAGAATTAATAACACATATTTGTAGTGCACTCAATAAGCATGGCTTAATATTTTCTCTAGCTCCATTCAGCAAGTCATGAATAGGATTAAAGGAGGTGGATGCTTTGGGCTGGAGTGTAGAGATATATTTGACAATAGAGGATGTGGGGGGAGGAGGAATTCAAAAGTAGAGATTCCTTTGAATAGTGTTCCTCCTATAGATAATTTGTACCTTATAGTTTACATATAAGAAAATATTTGCCTATGTTTGTTTTTAGGGCTATAGTTCTCTTATGTAGCAAAATATACTTGTATATAAGTAGGTAATACAGGAATCAATGCCTTAAACTGATTTAGTCCCTGGTGCCTTTCTAGAAAAAGTTGACACCAAGTTGTACTCTTCCTTTGCATGTAAATGGCATAATCCTAAATATAAGGAAACCCAATATGAGTCATTATTTACTATAAGACAGAAATGAACCAGTTCCATTTTACTTTTTAAAAATAGCCATAATTTTGTGTTTAAAAATGATAACTATTGGACAGGTGTGATTATAATTAACAATGGAATATAAATTTTGGGTTCCACTAGATTTAGCATGTCTAAATTAATTGTTCATTTAAACTGTTCCATAGTTCTTCACTAGTACTGGATTTTCCACTGCTTTTTATTGACTTTGAAACAAGTCTCCAAAAGTCAAACAAAAATACCTCCCTAAGGAAGAGTATAAAATATCAATGGGAAACTAGGTAGGGAATCCATGTATCTGTTATAATTCTTGAGCCTTCTATGACTTTAGATGCTTAAAGATTCACCACAGCTTAAATAGGATACATGATGGTAGTGGTGATGGTGCAGAGATAAGGACATACTCATTAGATGATCACTAATTTAACTATAAGCAAATGTAAGCAAATTTCAACATCCTGAGTTGAGTTGTCTTGAGACAAATGAGAATCTGATTCATTGTACTTTCTATTTTGAAAGGTAATACTTCCAGAAGGAAATGTATCTATATCTTATTAGTTGTCCCTCCCCAGGCAGTCTGGTTTAAACTCATTTAATGTAAGAAACACTAACTCTATTTCACCATAACTCAAAAGCTTCTTCTAACCTTTTTGGAAAACTGTTATGCTCATTGTTTCATGGTTTCTTTGGAATTCCAAGTCCTATTGTTATTTCCTTTGCTCAGTGAGCTTTTCATTAAAAATAAAATGAACCAATCTGGTGTCATTAGAACATTTCTTTCCATTCCTAGTTGGGTTTCACAATAGCATTGCTGTGACACTTAAATTGCTGCCAATCCTGATCCTTCAGTAACAGAGACTGATTTAAATTGCTTCCCTATCAATAGAATATGGAATTGAGATGTTTTTCATGTAGTGATCATCGGTTGTATTTACTTCATAGTCCTCCTTTGACCAATTGTGCATATCAAAACCTGGATGGCAGGAATGTAGTCTGTTGCCAAGCAACAGGGTTTCCTTAAATGGCCTTCTTAGCAGCAGATGGCTGTTGGCCCTGATTTACTTTATATGCCATTGTTGAACACATCTGTCATGCAAATCATTGGGGGCTTCATTGGGAATTCAGTGACTAGGAATTCTTTACCCAGCAGCTAGCTAAGGACCACACTTGCACTAATATTCATAATTAACTACTTACAACAACCATTAGAAAAGTCATTAGAGTTATGTTTGCATTTATATTGTTATATTATTATATTATGTATGTTAATTAATATGTTATATATTATATTTATATTTTATCTGAGGTCTCCTTAGTTTATTACAGATATTATTGCTTGTCAGTAAGAGATAATATGTTTTAATTGCACAAACATCTATGAATTGTGTCTGTCCTTTTTTGTCCTATTTGCTAATAAGGTCCCTACTTCTGCTTAATATTTTCATATAATGGTTATTGTTATCAAACCATAGAAACTACAAATGATTATTTATCACAAAATACCTATAAAGAGGACCCTAATTAATTTATGTTGACTTATTCTGCTTACAGAAATTAATCATAGTAGGTCTTCAAACATAATGCAAATCAGATCAATTCAATTGAATTCATCTAGTATTTTTTTGGGGGGGGGTTAGGCAATGGGGTTAAGTGACTTGCCCAGGGTCACACAGTGAGTGTTATGTGTCAGAGGATGGATTTGAACTCAGGTCCTCCTGAATCCAGGGCCGGTGCTCTATCCACTGCGCCACCTAGCTGCCCTCCATCCAGCATTTTTTTAAAAGCATTACTATATATCAAGCACCATACTAGGTAATAGGGTCGCTAATAAATAAAAGCAGTAGTCAACAATGTCATCAAGCAGTATCTTAGGGCATAGTAAATAATATGCCTCACAAGGTGAGGCAGCATGACAGAGCAGATAGAGAGTGGAGTCAGAAAGACTTGGGTCTATTCATGTCTCATTGTATACATATTGCCTGTGTTCATGACCCAGGATAAATCACTTAACCTTTCAGTACCCAAAGGTAATTCTCAAAAATTCTAAATCTTTAGAAATTGCAGTACATACTTACCAAACCACTGGCTCTGCTTCCAGCCTACCCATAGGCATTGTCCTGGGAAACAATCCTTGTGAAGACCAAAACTGGCCTCTGCACCTTCTCATCAAGCCACAGCTACTGAACAATTAGAAAAAAAAGGGATTGGCACAAATGTCCTTGGCACTGACAAGTGGTTTACCACCAGAAGCTGGTATGATTTTACTAAGGAAATAAAGTTATAGGAGACATATTACTATCTGCCTTGGCTACTGCACCCCAAGGACAACTGGACCTTTCTACCAGGCTCACAGCTGATAATGCCTACATGAATTTCCCCCCCATATTAGAACTGGATCTCTTAGAGAATAGGGATTAGCTTTTCTATTTGTGTTCCCTACTGCTTAGCAAGATACTTTGCACATAGTAAGCATTTTGTAATTTTTATTTTCATTTGTTAATTTTTTTTTATAATTTTAAGATTAGGTGCTGTCTACATGGAGAGAGGAAGTCTCACCACAAGTGCCCTAAACAGATGGAATCACAGATCAGCCCAAAACACACCACACACACACACACTCACACACACACACACACACACACACACACACACACGCATGCACGCATGCAAGCAAGCAGGCACACACAAGGTAATTATGGAGGAGGAGAGTCCTAACAATTGGATGGATCAGGAAAGGCCCAGGTAGAGTGTAGCATGCATGTTGAGTCTTAAAAAGAGACAGGAATTTCAAGAAGTAGAGGAGAGGAGGGAGAGAATGTCTTCTTTTAGTTGGTGAGGCTTGAGATTAGAAAGTTCTCCCATGGAAGCATGGTGACTTTAAATACAAAGAGAAAGCATAAATAGTACCTGTTATCAAGGAACTTACATTCTAATGGAGAAGACTACATTCTTATAAATAGCTATAGCACATGCTTTGGAGTCACTCTCCCAAACTGTATTGACACCAGTATTTTGGATTCCTAAAAGACAACTGAGAATTCTAAGGGTTCCAGGGGAATCTAAGGATCTGAAAAGATGGAGTCATTCTAATGCTATAGTTTCTGAGTCTCCACTGTTATGGTCTTGTCATGATTATCAGTTTACATCAATTAGTCAGGCAGACATTATTTACTAGAGCTCCTATTCCTCCTCTTACTTTTTATTTGTGTAGCACTTTAAAGTTTTCAAAGTACATTTTATATACCATCCCACAACCCTATGAGGTAGATACTATTTTTATCTTTATTTCACAGTTGAGGAAACCTAGCTAAAGATGTTAATTGATTTGCTTGGAGTCACGATAGATTTCAGGTTAAGCAGAATCATGAAAAGATTTAAGCTGTCTCCCTGAGAGATACATTTTTTACTTATTATTTTTGAAACTATTGTGTTGGTGGTATGTTTTGAATAACAACAACAATAAATAACATTTCTATTGCAAGATGCTTTACATGTATTATTTGATCCTGACAAGAACCCTGTGAGATAAGTGCTTTTATTATCTCCACTTCATAGATGAGGAAATGGAGGTTGAGCAGTGAAATGATTTGTCCAAGGTCACACAGCTAGTAAGTGTCTGAAGCAGAATTCAATCTCAAATTTTTCTGATTCCAAGTCTATCACTTATCCATTAGCTACCTACCTTCTATTGTAGAGAACAGTTTTCCATGTGGATGTCAAATGGCCTGATGTTCTCAGTATACTTGGCTCTGTCTTATATCTTTGCAGAACTTAAATGAAACATGAGGATTTGAGTCAAAGGCTTTGTGATCATCAATAAAGATAATGCAAATCTAGTGGAGCTTTCAGAAAACTTGTTCAATAATTAATTGATAGATAATGGGTTGCTCTTTATATCCCTGGGATTTTTGGCACACTTTTTGCTTCTCAGTCAACATAATGTTTTCTAGTAAGTGTTAATAGATTTTCTTTTTCAGTTCTTAAATTTACATAACTTTTTGTAATGTGCATAGTCACATAATTGACATTTATTTATTTATTTAACTTTTCTCCCTTTTATTTAAGATAGTGTTAGAAATACTAGTAATAACAATGAGGTAAGAAAACATATTAGAGGGATAGTATCAAGAACAAATCATGAATTGTTATTAATAAAAGCTAATACTTATTTGGGACATTCAGTTTTTAAAGCACTATATATTTATATCTATCTTTAACTGTGTCAGTACATACATATATGAAATCTTATTTGATTCTCACAACAATTCTGTAAGGCAAATACTATTATTACCTCCATTTTACATCAGGAAAATTGAAATTGATAGAGGTTAAGTTACTTGCCCAGTGTCACATAGCTAGTAAGTGGCTAAAGCAGGATTTGAATCTAGGTCTTCCTGACTGCAAGTTCAATTTTCAATCTATTAGTATGCCACTTCTAGTTCCTAACATATTATTCACAGAAACTAAAATGTTTAAAAAAATTGACACTAAACAAATTCCATGAGATTATTACTCAATAATATAGGATAAATTAAAAAAAAATCTTTCTATATGTTCTATTATTTGGTAATCTCATTCATTTGGATGGGTTTAACTATCATTTTAAAACTCCTCTCTATGTAGAGGACTCTCAGATCTATATATCTAGCCCTGAGTCTCTCCTCAAAACTTCAACTCCGGTTTAACAATTGTCTGTTGGACATTTGAATTGGATGCCCTAGAGATATCTTGAATTCAACATATCTAAAATTGAAATCCATTCCCTTTAACCTTAATCCTTACATTTTTTCCTAATTTCTGTCAAAAGTGACAAAATTCAAGTGTCTCAGGATCAGAGACATGGTATTGTCTTGGACTCTTCACACTCTAACTCATCACTTATATACAAGCAGTTGCCAAATCTTGAAAATTTTACCTTGACAACATCTCTCATATCCAAATACTTCCCTTCTCTCGTGTAGCTACAACCTTAGTTCAATCCCTCATCATCTCTTGCCTGGATTATTACAACAGCCTCCCAATTGATCCCTGCTTCAAGCCTCTCCTCACTTCAGTTCATCTTATGTAATGTTGAACTGACCTATATTTACAGAGGTATTCTAATCTTTTGTTAGTGGGTGTGTGATGCATTTTGTTAAGAAAGGTGGGGTCAGGTCTGCTTCTGAGAGAATGCTAGTAAAGTGCTTTCTAGTAATTAATGATCTGTTTGAACTGTTTGAGTCAATCATTATGGATATTAGTCAGCCTTGACACTTAAAAATTTTGCAAAGAGGCTGGAATTTCAGTTACCTCCTTTGGTATCTCAGTTCTCTTGTTGATTATAGTGACTTTCTATTTCTCATTCGATTCAAGTTGTGTTTCCATTGTGTGGAAATTTTCAACAGTTTTCTTCTTTAGGGGTTTTATCTTGCCTCATTTCTTTGTTTCTCCAGACTGTGTTAAAGTTTTTGATTGATTTTTAATTATTTGCTTTGTTCTTTGAAGTATTTTGACTCCTACATTGTCTTAACCTTTTGACTTTTGCTTTCACTCATTAAGGAGAGCTAGAATTTTTGACAAATTTGAGTTTCCAGATTCTCTCCATCATTTTTTCCACTTTCTTCTTTCTTTCTTTCTTTCTTTCTCTTTCTTTCTTTCTTTCTTTCTTTCTTTCTTTCTTTCTTTCTTTCTTTCTTTCTTTCTTTCTTTCTTTCTTTCTTCCTTTCTTCCTTTCTTCCTTTCTTTCTTTCTTTCCTTCTTTTAATTGTGTGATATGCATTCAAGTTTTCTATTGCATGTAGCAGCTAGATAGAGATATAATTTTGCAATGGCTCTCCACAGGTCTTCAATAGCTTTCCCAAGCTTCTCTTGCTATGGGTACACTGGTCGTGTGTCATTAGAAGAACTCCTTGACATCTTTTCCTTTTCTGTTATGGTTCTTACTGTGATGACAGCCTCTACATAGACTATTGTGTGTATGACATTAAATATTTTCAGATACTCTGCCAAATAGTGTAGCATAAATGAAAGAGTATCTAGATTGAAAACCTGAGTGACTGGGAGGATGATGGTCACCTAGATAGTAATATGGAAATTAGGAAGAAGTATGAGTTTTGGGGAAAAGATAATAAGTTCACTTTTGGACATGTTGAGTTTAAGATGTCCATGCGCCATCACATTTGAGATGTACAATAGGCAGTTGGAGATAGAAATCTCAATGACAGGAGAGAGGTAGTACATAATCTCCTTAAATTCCTCTATTTTTACTACCAATACGCTACCAGTGGTGCTCTTTGGTTGTCTTCAAAGAATTGATGATGACTATCACACAGATGGTAATGGTGTATGGGAGCGGTCCTTTAACTTATAAGCAATGAAGCATTTTGTAGAACTGTAGTAAAAAATATCATCAATAGAGGAAATTTTGGGGACTTCCTGATGAGATTGCCTTCTTATTGAGAGGCTGCCTCTCTATCAACCCTAGCCAGAGCCTAAAAATAACACTTGACTTACTAATGATCATAAAATCTAATGAGAAGCTCTAGTAAATATATACTAGGAAGAAAAAAAAAGTGCTAGTCATTTGTTAATGGCAAAGCACAATATGTAGATGGCCCAAGTGATCCACTAGCATCTTCATGATATCTGGAGAAAGCACAAAATACCTAGATGGCCCTCTGTGGTGAAATTGTAGGAGGACATAGACAAGAGTCCCATGAGCATGGTAAGCGGAGCTTGTCACAGTGAAAGGAAGCTTAGCATAGTAGATGGAGCATTGAACTTGGAATCAAGAAGAATTGAATTCAAATCCCACTTCAGACACTAAGCTGTATGATCTTGTGCAATCAATTATGCTCTCTGTGATATAGGCCACTCTCTAAGAATTGAAGTTTTTAAGAAGGAGCTGACTCACATTGTTACAATGAGTTTATTCCTCTTAAGAATTCTCTATACCAGTTAAATGGTAGATCCATTCCTTATCCTTATTAATACACACACACACACACACACACACACACACACACACACACACACACACACACACACACAAAATCTCTCCAATACAATATAAGCCCTTCAAAGGCAGGAACTGTTTCAGTTTTTTCTTTGTATCATCAACAACTAGCACAAAGTCTGGCATATATTGAGCACTTAATAAATGTTTGTTGACTGGTCATTTGAATATGTTTATAAGAAACCTTATTTATAGCAACCCTATGTAGTAGTTAGGGTAAACATTATTATTCCCCTTTTTAACAGGTGAAGAAACTGAGGCTCAAAGAGTTTAAAGCATTTTGTCCATGGCGAGTGTTGGGGCCATCCAGCTCTATTGAATCCAAGTCCAGGGTTTTCTCCGTTGCCTCCTGATCAGAGTGGCTCAGTAAATGGTATTTGTGCATATAAGGCATCCAGAGCATTCATTTTTCTCCCAGTAATCGGCACTAGAATGGTCCTGACAGTTCACATTAGTGCTTATTATACTGTAGTGATGTTAATTGATACAAGGCTTGCTGGCTAGTGCCTTGGGAGTATTTCCTATCTTTTTTTCTGAAGCCATTCTAGCAATTTTAATGTGAATCTAATGGTATAGCCCCAGAAGTCATTCCATTCACATCTGGCCCTTAGCACTTCAGCACTGACATCTCAAGAGAGGCTTTATCTAAAGGGAAGAGCTGGTTCTTGACCATCAAAAAATTAGGGCATTAACTATCAACTTTTGTTTTTCCAAAGAGATAGCAGATTATAGCCAAGCTCACCTAAGGATTTTTTTTTATTGCACCATTCAAATTGCAATCTCATCTCCCATGTTTTATGAGGTCTCATTTATTAATGTGTGGAGGCTTTGTTTTTCACACAACACTCAAGAAGCATATGTCTGTAATTTATTTCCTATCATCTACTGTGAAGTGATTCCCAGGCTCTACTTCAAAACTGGGATGGATATAAGAAAGAGTGATTGGGGGTGGGGGAGTCAAGAAGGAAAAACTCTATCCTGATCAGGCAAGTTCTGTCTATTTTTCACTCCTTCATGCCCTATATAGAAACACAATTTTCTCTCCTCTCTGAGCTGTCAAGTACAATATGTTTTTGTACACCTCCATAAACCAAAATGTATAAGAATACACATGGAACCAAAACTTGGGATGCTAATGGGTAAACCCAAATTGAGCCACCTTGCAATTACAAATTATGTTTCTTAATTAAAATTCCTTTATGAATATTTTTCTCTGGTTGAAATGGAAATTAAATTGGAATTTAACCATAAATCTTCCAGTCTGATAAGCAATCACAGCTAGATTCCAATCCACCTACCCTGACGTTCATGTCATGAAAATGAATAACCAAAAGCAATATAAGATAATGTATTAGATACAAGGAGGGGACTGATAAAGCACAGTTGATAGCAAGTGCTATTCTTTAACACCTGATTCCTCTAACTCAGTGGAGTTACCTTATACCAAGCTTGGTCCGAAATGAAGATCATATTATTAAAAGAGGTAAAGTAGAAAGGTTCCAACATCTAAATATTGAGGTAAAATATAGAATCATAATTTTTTTTTTGCTCTGGAAATGTTCTTGGAGATAATTTGGTCTATCCCACCCTACCCCCTCAATCTGTGAAAGAGGAAACTAAAGCCCAGAGGAGTGAATTAGCTTGCTCAAGATAACATAGATAGTTAATGATAAAGTGGGGAGGGTAGAATCTTGACTACAAATCTGCTCAGCTAAGAGCCATTGATTCTTCCTAATGGCAGCACCTGGTTTAGGTCAAAAGTCTATTGAAGCACTCAGGCATCCCTCAGAGGGAAATAGATAGTAGGCAGACAACTAATTGTCCTAGATGTACAAACAGTGTTGTTCTCAATTTGGCAAACCATGTGGTTCAAAATGAGCCCTGCAACACCATTTGGCAATTTGCATACCACCAGTATTCTCTTGATCACATCTATATTCATATTCTGAGTAGGGAAAAGTCAGAAATCAAGTAAACAATGACAATAACAAACAGGAAGCATAAATTCTATTATAATTTCCAGATAGGAAACAGATTCACTTAATATTATTATTTAAATTAAAGGTGGAAAAATGTTCAAGAAGTTCTCTTTTTGTATTGTTGGGTACTTCATATGGGTGACTATTAAGAAAAATGAACATCTGATCCTATCTATACATAGTTTTCCTTGTCTGTGATATGATTCAAGTGCCTTTTTGAGAATCTAAGTTCTGGTACAGCAATGGAGCAGAAAATGCAACTGTTTCCCCCCCCCCCCCCCCCCCCCACAGTGTTCAACACCTGTGTTCTGTTATGCTGATTAGGTAAAGAGAGAAGTTCTAGTTTACACATTAAGGTTCAAATATTCTACAGAGTCCATAGTTCAGTACATTTTTGGAACAATAATAATAATAATTGCTCATATTTCTTCATCACTTTAATGTTTACAAATTACTTTTATCATCACATTCCAGTGATGAACATGAAAGCTATGCTACACTTGGATACTGGATACTGGATGTATTTTTTTCTTAGCAAAGCATAAATACAGGAATTAAAACACATACAATAATAAATCTATGACGTGACTTAAAACCTGTAGTTACTCCCAGACCCAGGCATCTTTCCAGATAATACCTAGTCTGCTTTGAACTCAAAGTATTCTCAGAAATGCAGCATTCACTTTGATGATCCCCCATAAGCCCACATGAAAATGAAAAGGAATATGTGTAGGCAATAAAAAAGTACCTTGCCACTGATGTTTACTTTATTCATCCAGTAAGGCCAGCTATTAGACGAACACACAGAAACACTGTACCTGAACCTTAGCTTTTTTCTTTTCAACACAGAGCATGGACTCAGGATCTGGAGTAAACTGAAATTCTTGCAGCCAGTATTTTTCCATTCAGTATCCTGCTATTGACAAGGATATGTGCTTCTCTCTGCCATACTTCTCACAGAATAAATGACCTCCATGGCAGTAACAAGGTGAAACCTGCCTCTCTCATATCACTGCTGTCTCTCTCTCTCTCTCCTTAACCATGACACCCATCTCTGTCAAGTCCAATGACCTGGCCCACAGCATATTCACTTTGCTGCATCTTGGCATTTTTGCTTGCATACTTTCTCCCTCACATTCCAGAGTAGAAGTCTTGCTATACCATAAAGTGTGGGGTAGAGAGAGACAGAGCAAGAGTGAAGCTACATAAGTATTATTATTTTCATTCTACATATAAGGAAATGAAAATTAAGACAGAAAAATGGACATGCCTAAGGTCAAATAGCTAGTATTAGGGAGAAGATTCAAATCCATATTTCCTGACTTCAAATTTAATATTTTTTCTACTGCACCTTATTGCCTTAAATACAATACCATTATATCATTCACTATGACTCAGTTTCCTCATTTGCAAAATAGGGATAATAATAGCACCTACATCATGGGGTTGTTGTTTTGGTAAAATAAGGGGCCTGGACTAGTATTGTGTCAGTGGAAACAGGACAAAACTATTTAAGGGAATATGCCCTCCATAGAAACATACAACAAATAACAAGCCAATAGGACCTTGCATTCATTTGGACAAATGATAAAATGTGATGAGTTCTGTTGTGAAATATCAAAAAATGGTACAAATTAAAAATGGACAGTTCTTGGTGAATGTTTATAGAAGAGAAGAAGCAATAGTCAATTTCGAAGCCAGGACACTGAGCCTGAGCCTGGGAGACTGAGAAATTAGCATATAACTGCCAAAAGTAAGAGAACTAAGTATAGCTAGTTTGTGGCAAAAGCTGATGAATTTTTACGTTTGACATTTCTCATTCTTCCTTTAGAGTTGGCTAGGTGATTGAGGAGCTATCAATAGCTGTTGAGGATAGACAAATGTGTTTTAAGGTATTAATGGGTGATTAAGACTTCCTGTGTTTGTGCCTTGAAATATGTTAATGGGGCATCTGTGGAGAAACATCTTCTGGATCACTGCCTTTCCTACAGCACAGGGGGTTGTGTAGATCAATGGAATTATGAACTACGCCATGCAAGGTTACCCAAGATGGAGAGATCATAGTAGAGAGTTCTGACAAAAGATGATCTACTGGATAAAGAAATGTCAAACCATTCCGGTATCTTTGTCAAGAAAACCCAGTGGACAGTATTAAAATGATAATAGATATGATAGCAGAAGATGATTCTCTCAGGTTGGAAAGTGTCTAGCACATTACTGAGGAAGAATGGAGAGCAACTACAAGTAGCTCCAGGAAGAATGAAGTGGCTAGGCCAAAGCAGAAAAGAAACTCAGCAAAGGAATGTCCGATGCTGTAGAGATCAACATTGCATTGGAACCTGGAATTTAAGAGCTATCAACCAAGGTAGGCTGGATATGATCACACAGCAGATGGAAAGTTTAAACGTCAAGGAAACAATGCTTTATACCAAATGTAGGATTCTAAAATGGAGAATAATAGGCTTACATCAAACAGTACATTATGGGATCCACCCCTATGTATCTGTCCTACATTTGTAAAAATCCAAAATATTTGCTTGGAAATTAAAATCATTATAGTAGATAAAACAAGTTACTAAAAAGTTGATGGAATTGTTAGAATTTTGTGCAAATACTTTATGGTTACAATAATCTTCACTTATAGATTAGGTTTACTAAGACACGATCCTTTACTATAACATCAAATTGCCTATTGCATATAATTTCCAATTTTTTTGATAAGTAAGTTAGAAAATCAATCATAAATAATATTCACATTTTCCCCCTCCCTTCTCTTCTCCTTTCCTTCTGTTCTATCCCACATGAAGCTTTTGATAAGGATTTGTATTTCTCTTTGTTTTGCTTCTCACAGAAGAAATGACCTCCATAGTGGTAACAAGGAGAACCCCTGCCTCCTTTTTACCACCTTGCATCTCTCTCTCCTTGACCATGACATCAGTCTCTATTCAAGTGACTTTTCCCATAGCATATTTACCTAGTTCCTTCAAGCTAATAGTTCCTGTCCTCAGAAGTTCAGTTATTTAATTTCACATATGAGAAAGTAGATCCATTGAGGACTCCTGCACTCTTCCAATCAGTATCAATCAATTTGATATGATTCTATAGGGGCAGTGATTATAAGTTCTATATATTTGGCCCCAGAGCTATGAGCTGCAGATTATAAATTCACTTGCTTAATCATAGGAAGTTAACTAGAGGCCCTCCATCCTTGTTTTTCCTTGTCATGGTGACCAAGCCCAGTGTGACAGAGGAGACTCAACTACATGGAAAATCCTCCAATTTATTTTTGTACCTTTGAACTATTCTCTCTTGTTCAACATGAGCAGGTGGCCATCTTATGACCACTTAGTGGAGATGTCCCATGCTTTGCCCAACCCATGACCCTGTTGATATATTGCTTTGCTTATTTTAGCCTATGCATTATATGTCAACCAATGCAATTATTCTGGTTTTGGTATAGCCATTCTTGAATGTCTAGATATCTAGCCCTATAAAAATAAATGCTATCTCCCTGGAAAGAGATAGCATCTCAGATCGTGAGGGAAATCTGAGATCCGCTTCTGGCTTGGGTCTTTGCTTCAGTCTCTTTTATTGTAGGTTGGATAATTTTAATCCCCATACAAATAGATAATAATTTCTTTGAGGATTGGGACTGTTTTATTTTTGTGTTTTATGGTCCCAGTGTCTCACAATAAATGTGTGTGGATTGATTGCTGTGTGACCTTGGATGAATTGACTTCATCCCTCTGAACCTTTTGTTTCTGTTTCTGTAACTGTATAACATACCTCTCAGAGTTGTCTTGAGGCTCAGTGGAATTAGTACATGTAAAACATTTTGAAAACTTTAAACTTCCTTGCAAATGCCAGTTATTATTACCTCAGATGTATTTGCTCTCTTTAAAGAAAATTAGCAAATGGCAAAGTAATTGAATTGATATGAAAGTGAGGTTTGTGTATGGCAGAATAAGACTTAGTTGTATCCCCTGTAGAATAGAACACCAGGATACATAACCCCAGAGAAAGAATAGGAAAAATATTAATTGACTAGGATGCTCACAGAAGTAAAAATATTACACCAGAGAGCAAATGGGTTTCTGAGAGGCACTGATTTATTCAGTGTCTACCTCCTGGCAATGTTATTCAAAGATAAAACATTGCAAAATTATTATTACTTAAGTCCAAAACAAGGATCTGTTCTGTGTTTCACTCAGATTGTTTCATTAATGGGAAATGATATAATGCCATTACAACTTTTCACCACAATCTCAACTTTTTATTAAATGCCTAATGAATAATGGAATACAGAGAAGAAAATCTGTCATATTTTATGGCATTTTTGGTAAGTGGTTTTAGAAAAGCCTAAGCATTGGGATACTTTTGATTATGAAATTGTCTCTTGAAAAGAAAAGTATGACACATATTTATATGTATAGATGTATGTATGCATATTTCATTGTCTTATTTTAATTACCACACAGAATTTTTGACTTAATAAAGTAATGGAATTCCTTTTATTTCTTTTAATTTAATATTTTATTTCCCCCATAACATGGAAAAATAATTTTAACATTCTTTTTTTCACGCAATCCCTTTCAAAGTAGAATGTAGATTTCTTGAGGGCAGGGACTATTTTGATTGGCCAACAATAGGTCCTAGGTCAAGCCCCACTTGGTCATTGTTTGGTTACTGATTGGTTCAGAGTGAATGAATGTAAAGCAACATGGTGATGAGATTTCAGATGACCAGCTTATCCTGGGTGAGGCATGTTGTTCTGTGAAGTGGAAAACAAGCAGAATTAATGATGGAAAATGGATAATTACCTCTCTAACTGACTTGCAGCTGAAACCTTCCAAATGTGTTGTCTCTCCTGTTACAATATGAATTCCTTGAGAACAGATACTGTTTTCCTTTTCTATTTTTATCCTCATAATTTAGTACAGTGATTTACACATAACAAGCTCAAACATGTTTTATTCATTTCTGTTTACTTTTTTCTATCAGTAGATGAATTCACTTCTATTTTTTTAGCAATTTCATTTGTGTGAAATTTATCACAAGTGAGTAAACAAAGAATATTTATCCTGGGGAAGAAGACTTAGGGAAAGGTGTGAGATCTTTATAAGTATTTGGAGTCACTAATGTTATGGTCCCAGCATATGGTAATAAAGACCTGTACAAAGGTGAGACCTCAGACAAGTTATTTAACCTGGTTATGAAGAAGAAAAATTGAGTAAAAATGAGAAGGTAAAATCTATAGGATTTGGCTGTTGATTGGAAATGAGAGATTAGGGAGAAGGATGAATCAAAGATAGCACTGAGGTTCTAACAGTGAAAGGTAGTCACACTATGAGACATAGTGACGCCAGAAGTAGGAGTAATTTTGGACATGTTACATTTAAGATGCCAGTGAAGTAAGATGTCCAGTAGGCAATTGAATTGCTGATCTGGAGCTCAGAAAAGAGAAGAGGAGTCAATAATAGAGATAGAAATGTGATGGTGTATACAGTTGATGTTTCTTTTGACCTATGGGAGTTAATTAGATTGCCAAGGGAGATTTCATAGAATAGGTCTAAGAATAGAACCCAAAGCAATGTCCACATTAAGGCGGTAAGAAAAGGACAAGGAGACAGTGACAGAGATAGCAGATACTACTTTCCATTCACTGGGCACTCAAAACATATCAATTACCCAATAATAGCTAGCTGGCATTTATATAATCCTTTAAGGTTTATAATGTCCTTGACAAATATATATCATTTTATCCTCTCCATGTCCATCTTCCTCCTGGAAGGCAGGTACTATAATTGTCCCCATTTTAAATATAAGGAAATTGAGGCAGACAAAAGTTTAGTGACTTTCCCAAAGTCACACAACTAGTATCTGAGGCTGGAAAGTATTCAGATTTTCCTGACTCCAGGGCCAGCACTCTATCCATTGTATCCCTTAGCTGCCTAACTAATAAAGCACATTTCCAGTGATTCTCCATTCCTTTCCCCTCCCTGCCAGTGCCCCACTTCATTTCTTCTCTAAAGGACTTTGAGTCTATGATTCTGTTGCAATTAGAAGGGAGGTGATCATGTGGCCATGGAACCAGAGGTGTTTGTTCAAACCTTTCCCTAACATACTATAAATTATACTGGCAGCTCTGAGGGAAGAAAATTGGAATCTTTATCAAAATTTGATTTCACTTGACTCTGGGGCAGTCAGTTATCATGAATTTTTGTCCTTAAAAGCTCCCGTTGGTTGTCTTGATGACAAAACCAATCAATTTACCTAAGCCTGGAATGGTTGGCTGACCAAAGGCCTGGAATGTAAAATAGAAGTTAAAATCTAGCAGAACTGACTGTAGGGGACATCATAAGGATTATTAGGATTACTTTGAGCTAAGGTGGGCCTGGATTTCTTGCTCCTCAAAGCCAAATATTTTGTCTGAAATAATGAGATTGAATCTATAATATGATGGTGCTCTTAAACTGTATTTTATTTTTATTCAACAAATATTGATTAAACACTTATGAATAAGATAAGAGGCAGGATAGTCTAGGGCTATATTTTTATTCTCAGAACTATAATATTTTGGACTCAGAACTCCTTTATCTTAAAAATTATTGAATACCCAAAAGAACTTTTGTTTATGTGCATTATATCTATGTTTACTATACTAGAAATTAAAACATCAGGATTGCTACAAAAACAGTTTTGAACTCCCAGACCCTCCCTAACAGTATCTCACATATTCTCAGAGGTCCCTGGGCCACACTTTGAAAACCTCTAATCTAGAGGATAGGGCACTAGCTTTACAGTCAAGGATACTGAGGTTCAAGTTCTGCTTCTAATGTTTACTATCTGTGTGACCCTACGAATGTCACTTAACCTCTCATGTCCTCCAGGGAACTCTCAAACTATAAGTTATGTTTGCCATTCTCTACCTATTCTAGTGAAGTTACATATCTAAGCTAAAAAAGAAATCTGAGGAATTACATGTGTCTTTTTTCTGAACTTAGGAGCATGCAGTTAAATTTTTATTAATGAATAGAAAAAATATTAAAAAAAGATCTTTTCTTTGCTGTTTGTGTTTTCTACAGAATAAATATTCAAATTTTACCCCAAATGAATTTTTGACCTTCCAAAAACAAAGCAAAACTTCCTGTGATATGCATTTGAGAACAAATGGCCCCACCAACTGCAGTCTGGCATATGTGGAAAAGCTTATTACTTGTCTACTTTTAGCCCTGCCTGGCCCATTAAGGTGCATTACACATCAGGAGTGAGGAGCTATGAAAACCTTTCCCAATAACCAACTGTATTATTGCTGCTGTGCATAAAACTATTAGGCTCTTACTTTTAGTGGTACTTAAATTTGCTCTTGTGGATTTTATAGAAAAAAGAATTACAAAAATCTGAAAATCTGCCCAAATTAGCAACTCAAGCTGAATGCAAATGCTTAGATAAATTGTTGAGTTTGCCAAGAATGCATGTTTACTCTTTTTTATTATAACATGAAACTATTTTCCAATGAAAACATGAATGAGTAATTACTTTTATTTTTAAAAATCAATAAGAAATTGGTCTTACAAGGTGAAGAAGCATGAAAGAGATTAACAAGAGAGTACTTGGATATTTTGATGAATATCTTTTGTGTCGGTATTTCCTCTGCTGATACACATTGACACTCATTCATACCTTCTCTTTCAGTACAATCTTGCCCATGTCTTTCTGTAGAACCTGCACAGAGGTTCCACCCAATATTCTGGTAGCCATGCTCAGGTTCTTCTAATACTTCCTGTGTGCCAGTGTGCAGGTGGAGTTTCTTCTTACCTTTTCTTCGCTTGTATGACCTACCAACAACGTTTCATGATCATACATATATCAAATGATATCTATTCCACCACGGTTTGCATGCAGCTTACTTCCACCCATAATGCTTCTTTCCATTGCTCTTTGTATCACTTACAATTCTGGTTCTCCTGAGATGGTGGTATTCTAAGATTTGTTGCCATTTGACAGCCTTGAGAGAATATTGGTATTCAACAGTGAGGGCTTTATGGGAGTGAACATTTCAAGAGCAATCAGTATTCTGTGCTATTTCTGCAGTGCAATTTAGCCTGACCCTCTCTTCCTATCCCATTCCAGGTAGATTTAATTATCCAACTGGGGCATCTGTCCATGATACAGATATGCACAGGAAATAAGGATTGGAACTGGATCTGTGATTACATTCCTGGAGGGAACTCCCTGGGTGAAGTAGCTCTATTTAATAATTCAGTTCTACCTCTTGTCTGCAATTGTTGTTCTCAGAGAGTTGTTTAGCTAGAAAGCTAGACAGGCGACTAGATAAGAAGGAAGGGAAGGATGAAAGAGAAAGAAAGCAAAAAAAAAAGAGAGGAAGGAAGAAAGAAAGAAATATTTATTAAGCATTTATAGGCAGGCACTCTGCTAACTGTTGGGATATAAATATAAGCAAGCAATATAGTCTCTGCTCTCAAGGAGTTGGTAATCTCTTGGGAACATACCAACAAATAAAGAGACACAGGAGGTGGGAGTAGTGGAGAATGGTCTGGTCATGTCCTGAAAGTGAAACAAAGGCATGGTTTGGTAAAAGATCATGTAAAAGCCTGCCTATTGGATAATTGCTAAGGGCAAAGTCTAAGGCTCTGATGGAAGGGAAGGGATAAAGATAAAGTTTGGAATAGAGATTGCAATGGTCTAGAGATGGTTGACAAGTGACAACTTTAATGACATGACCAAGGTAATAAATATTGGTGGCAAGCCTCTTGTTTGAGGATAACCCTGGAGCCTGCCTTTTGTTCTAATCAGTGAAATGCTTAAAAAAAAAGGAAATTTGTCTATAGTCTATAGTTATTCATTTGTGTAATTGTGAAGTGGTTTGCTGTGGAAAACTCTTTGAAAGCTTGTGTTTCCTTCTCATGTTTTCATCAAGGCCACCCTTAATATATGCATAGACAGCTGTCATAAAGATTTATAAAGATGAGAAAGTAAGCATATGAGTCAGTAGTCACTTACATCTTCTCATTCACTTTCTTCTTGAAATCTTCCATGGACTTGATCCTTATCACATCCTCCTTAAATTTGTCACTATTTTCTTGCCTATCACTTCTGTTCTGGCTTCATTCCCCCTCATCACAGTCTTGACTATACTGTTATTTTTTCCACATCATGGTGCTATGGTAGGGGCACAGTGCCAGAGCAATCTGCAAAATCTGCATTAAATTTTTTTGGCCCTCCCTTTCTACCAGAGAAGAAGTCTGAATTATTATGGTCTTAAAACATAAAATATTGATATTATACAATACTATACATATATTTTATGCATTTCTGAATTTCTAAACTTTTTCTGTGTCATCTGCTGGCATTTGGGTGTCATCTGTGGCTTCTGCAAAACTTCCCCAAAATTCCCATATAATTCCTTATGCCAACCTGCAATAGATTGAAACTGCAATGGGGAAAGTTGTGATGTGGAAGGAATAACTGCATGGATAACCAGTTCAACAAACCATTAAACTCTACCATTAAATACCTTGACCCCTTGTCCTTTTTTTCTTTTGTGCTTCTTAATATTCAATCCTGGGTTATCCCAACTACATGCTCACTCTAAGTCATTGAATGTTGCTGAAGGAACTCACAAAAGGGTGTATATAGGGTCCACTTTCATATCTTCTAATCTCTGCTGCTTGTGTAGTATGCCAATCTTTGTGATCATCCTTGGTTGACTACCTAGAAGACGTCCTACAGTGACCATTCCAAGTTTTCCACTGTCTCCTAAAGCACATATCACCCCACTTTATCTTCTTCTCAAACAAGTGATGTTGTTGCCACTTAGAAAATCTGAATCATCCATCAGGATCTCGGTCATTTAAAAATTTCCATAGCTCAAACCTGTGTAGCTTCACTTATCATTTACTCACTTTAAAAGGATGAGGTAGCCTTTCTTTTTCGTGCCTAATTATATTTTAGGCTCAAAATGCATCTACAGCACTTATTAGTTATGTGATCCTGAGCAAACCACTTAATATTTACATTCAAGGAAACTATCTAAGCTCTATTTGTTAATTCATAGATAGGATGTAGTATGCATTAATAATTTCCACACTAATTCCATCACACATTTGCCATCTATGTATTCATTTGTGACAAAAATATTTATATGAATGTGACCCAGTGCCTCTTATAGTTTCTTAATTCTTTACACATTAGACAGAGATCTCTTGTCAAATAGCAACAGTTAAATTAATGATCCTAGACAGTCTGTGAATTGCATTATTCTTACAATCCCATCTGCCTTTCTGTCATTCCATCATCATTACAGGAAGAAGAGCTGAGACTCATGGGACGGATTATGGTGTAAAAGTGGGGTGTTTGAGTAAATCAATCAAATCACTAAAGCAAATGATCTAAAATAAGTGATAAGATGCTATGCCCTGAAACATTTATCAGCTGAGAATACATCTGGACTATTTACTGTGTGTGAAGATGGCCTGGACAGATCCCTAGGTATGACAGGAAACCTGTTTGGATTGGCTGAAGCACTTTGTCCTGCCCTCTGGGGCCTATATAAAATTTCCTAACTTGGAGAAATTGGGGATTTTAAGATAGAAGGAATTCAAGAGAGTATTCCAGCTAAGCCCCTGAGAAGGCATCGGTTGGTGGGAAAGGAGGAGGGCACCTTTGCATAGACCTTTGGCTTCTTCCTCCCAACCTGCTTTGGCCAGAAGAGGACCTAATGTTTTGAAGTTGGGGGTTAGCCCGAAGAGGCCTTTGTCTTTGGGACACAGCCTTGTGTGGATAGGGCCATTCTTTCCCAGTCCCTCCCTTCTGATGTCCCTATGAACATGACTGCTCCCTAAAAAAAAAATACTCCTACACTAGACTACTAGGAGGGGAGTTAAGGAAGGAATAAACAATGATATAGTACCTACTATGTGCTAGGCACTGTACTAAGTGCTTTTACAAATATCTCATTTGATCCTCACAGCAACCCAGCAAGGTAGATGTTATTATTATCCCCATTTTACTGTCAGGAAAACTGAAGCAGAGAGATATTTAGTTACTTGTCCAGGATCACACATGTACTAAGTGTCTGAAGCAGAATTTGAATCTAAGTCTTCCTGATTGCAGGCTCAGAACTCTTTCCACTGTGCCAACAACTGCCTCAAGGAGGTATGGTGAAAGTGGGATCATTTGATTGACTTTGGAAGATGGAACAATATGAAGATAGTTCCCTAAATGAACTCCTTCTGAATGATTCTAGATCTTTCCTTATCAAACCTTTCCCTATCAAAATACTGTTGTTTTTGGTTGTGCTTAGGTTTCTTTTTGATCTGCATTAATTTAATATTTTCCCTATTTTGGAGGAACTACAATAATATGCATCAACAAAACCTCTTTGATTCAAATTGAGCCCGCAGATAGTGATCCCAGTGAATTTGGAGGAGAATCTCCTTTTCTGTTTGTTTCTGACCATAGCCTCCCTCTTGGTAGCCTTTATGCAAATGAAGTACATATAGGGTAGTAATATATTGGGTTGACTACAGTTTCATCTTGATACTATCTTTTAGAGACTAGGTATACAGAAACAGACTTTACACAATAGACTTTAATGAAATAGAGATAAGCTTTGGAATGGATACATGTTCAACCTGGAGGGAGAGAAGTCACACCATTGTCATTCTTATCAAAAAAGGATGAAATAATTTCACAATTTAAAAAGCTAGCATTTATATAACACTTTGAGGTTGGCAAAGTACTTTAATGTGTGAATTTATTTGATCCTCAAAACAACTCTCTAACCCTGACCCTATGATGTTGCTGTTATTATTATCACCACTTTAGAGATAAGGAAACTGAGTCTGACAGAATTAAGTGACTTGTGCAGGGTCTTACAATTGGTTAAGTGTCTGAGGCAGGATTCAGACTCAACTCTTCCTTATTCTAAGTTTAGCATTCTATCTGCAATGGCATCTAGATGCTAAAAGACAAAGAAGTAGGTTGGCCCGCACTGTTTAACTACCATCCTTCTTTTTAGCATTTCACCTTTGAATCAGAGCAGTGACAACAGAAATAACAGCAAGAGTAGCCATGACTCGAGTGCACACTCAGTGTGTATTTTCCCACCCTTCCTCATCTTCTAAGTCAGTGGTTTTTGAAGTTTTGGCTGCTCAGGGACCATTTAGAGTCCCCAAGGACCTTTCAATGAGGTCAAACCCACTGTCATAATGATACCAAGACATTTTCATTTCAAATACAATAAATGTTGATAGATATAACTTATGTAAACCTGTGGCAGCTAGGTGATATAGTGCATAGATTGCTGGGCCTGGAACCTGAATAGCTATCATCAGATACTTACTAGCTTTATGATTCTGGGCAAATCATTCAACCTCTGCTTTTCCTCAGCTGTAAAAGAGAATAAGAACACCACCACCATCACAGGGTTGTCATGAGGATCAAATGAAATAATATTTGTAAAACACTTAGTGTAGTGCCTGGCACATAGTAGGCACTATATAAATATTCGCTTACCATAAACAAAAACTCTTGCAGGTGTGGTGGGGGAAGGGTAGTCTTCAACAATTTTTAGAATACAAAGTGGTCCTGAGACCAAAAAGTTGGAAGAACTGAAACACAGAGGACTAAAAGGTGCTCCTTCTGAAGGCTGCCCCTGTGGCCGAAGGTACTTGTATTGGAAACAGTGGAAGGAGCCAGGGCCTTTGCCTTCACACTCTGTTGCAACTGTGATTTTGCTCGTTCTTGAGCCCATGGCCACCTCTTGGTGGACTTTCACATTTCTCACTTTTCTTGGAGATAGCATCATTTCCCCTCCTTTTAGGATGATATTTTCTTAGCACAGTTAAAATACCCAGTAGTCATTGGATCAGAATACACTAATAACTTCTATATTGTCCTATGGGCATCCCTCTCAGATGAACTCTAACTCCTTGGGGACAACATATACATATATACATACATTGTGTGTTATGCAAACACATGCCTACAAACATTTATATCAACAAAAACATAAAGATGTCTGAGTTTTGAAGAAGAAAAGTGTCCTTGTATTTATTTTTCTTTTGCATAATTTGGTTCTAACTTGGTCCCAACCCATGATTTCACTGCAATGGGCAACTGTTGTTATGAAAACATCCTTCATCAATGTAGACTGACATTTTATCTGCAACTTATATATTTAAGGATCTGCCTGGGACACTGGGGAATTTAGTGAGTATACATCAAAGGCAGGACTTGAACCCATGTCATCCTTACCCCAAGGCCAGCCTTCTCTCCACTAATGCATGTTGCTTTTCACCTGCATAAAACCAATATATATATATATTTATACATCACCAAAAATTCTAAGGACTTCAAAGATAGAGGGCCCCAGTTGAATATGAAGGTTGCCCTCATGGATGAAGGCACTTGGTTTGAAAGCAGTGAAAGGAGCCAATGGCAGCCCCTTTGCAACTGGTTATGGCATTATGTTGGCATAATAATACACTGGTGGCATTATTATAGAGTGTATATACATATACATATATTATATGTGTACACACATATATACATACATGTGCATACATATACACACATATACATACATATATACACATATATACGTGCATGTGTGTGTATATATATATATATATGTGTATATATATGTATATGTATATATATGCCTAGATCATTGGCCTTGGAGTCAGAACAACATGGATTCCATTCCCAGTTATGACATATCCTGAATTTGTGACCCTGGACATGCTATTTAACCTCTGAGTGCCCCCAGATAACTCCCTAAGTCTTGAGGTAGATCAGGTACCCATCTGCACTGGTAGAATGAGTTTTCCCACCTGGAGTTCCCTCCACCTATAATGAAATCCCAGGTCTGATCCAAAAGAATGAAAACAAAGAACATGACTATTAAACAATGAAGCTGTTTCTACAGGTTGCATATGAAATGAACATTTAATTTCTTTTATTGTCCTACTTTGTATACAAGGTTCTTTTTTAATTGATAAGACTGGGAAGTTCATATCACTTTTTAGGGAAGTAAGAGCAAAAAAGCAGAAATGAAGTAAATGCAGGGAAAACTTGGTTACTTGAAAGTAATTTATGAGAACATATTAAGTGGAAGCACAATACAAATAGAATTATTGCTTTTGCGGAGCATACATGATCCAAGATTTGTCACTGAGGGTGTTCTGGTAATTGGAGATCACTGAATCAGCAGTTACCCTAAAAATGTAACATAAAATCAGTTAGAACTATTTTCTTGCCTATTCCAAATCATTAATAGAATTCAAAAGTTTTAACGAGTAGATTTGTCACTGTGTTCCAATGCCTCAGCATTCTATTTGCCTGAAGCTGACTGCCTTTGGCTGAAAACATTAAACAATTTAAAATACAAATAGAGTAATGTTGGAGCCTGAAGAAAGGGTATATGGGGGGAAGCCATGGGGAGAATGCATAAACACCTGAGACCTCTTTTTTGATCAGAATATTTTTATATGTGAACACTTTAATGTGTCTGAAAACACAATGCATCTAATTCCCAGAATCCTAGGTACCAGGAGAAAGTTCCAAATGCATCTGAAATAAATACCTTTCTTTTCTTGTTTGGACTGTAACCGTTACTTTTCTTCCTAGCTGTTTTTGTAAAAGTGACTTATTATAATATTTTTGTTTTTTCTATACACTTTGTTTCTTATCCTATATTATAAGGTTTTCAAAGATGGTGGAGTTATGTTTTCTACATCTATAAAACTTCTACTCCTCTTTTCAATTCTTTCTCTCTCCTATATATCTGTTTCCTGCTTTCTGTATACTAGGCTTGAGTTGGCAGAAAGAGTACTGAATTTTAAATCAGAAGATTTAGGTTTGGTTCCCAACTCTGACAATAACTAGCTATATCAAAGTGATTTGCTTTTCCTATTCTGAGCATCAGTTTTGTCATCTGTAGACCAAGGTGGGACTTGACTCAGTGATTCCTACAATTAATTCTAACTATAATACTTTGTGCTAATTATAAAGTAATTGGGCCAATTATACAATCCACACACAAATGAAACATAGACCCAGGAGTCCTAAATCATCATCATTCAACTCCCCACCATGGGCTAAATAACATTTTACTAGAGGTTTGCTAGATAAACCCTAATGGGGTTCTTTTCCTGCTCTATTCCCAAAATCTGCTTTGAAGATGTTAGTCATAGTTTTATTGAGACTGGGGAGAGTTTTACAGGAAGGGGACTGAGAGGTTAACCTGGTTTGGAAGCATTAGTCTTTGCTCTAATACAGAGGTTTCCAAACTTTTTTTTATTGTATACCTTTATCAGTTAAAAAAAATGAGTAGGCTGAAATTGGAATCAGCGAACTAGTTTCTGTGTTCAAATCTTGATTTTGCAGCTTGAGCAAGACACAACTTTTTCAAGTCTCCATTTTCTCCTCTGAAAACTATTGAGGTTGGACTAGATGACTTACTTCTAAGTTACCTTGAAGCTTTAAATCTATGGTCTTCCCTTTTATCTTTCCTTTGTTGTTTCTGTCTCCTTTAAGTGTTTCTGTCCTTCTCTTTTGGGGGCTCCACTTAAAGAAAATAAAAAGGATTCTTAGGCATTCTTATTTTTAATACTGATTAGCTAGTCTAAATCTTCAGGAAAGCTGATTTTTATAACCACTGATGAACTTTGAAAAAGGTTGTGACCATTTTTTTCATTTGCAAATACAATATCTATTAATTTTTTTTTCCGTACAGATGATTTTTCCTATTTTTTCTTATTAACTTTTGGATAGAGTACAAGCAATACATAATCAGTTTTGTGACTCATTGTGTATTGACAATCTTGCTCTCCAGGCCATTTGTACCAGGGCCATAACTTATTATTATTATTATTTTTAATTTTAGGTGAGGCCATCAAGGTTTAGTGACTTTGCCCAGGGTCACACAGCTAGTAAGTGTCAAGTGTCTGAAGCCAAATTTGAACTCAAGTCCTCCTGACTCCAAGGCCAGAGCTCTATCCACTGTGCCACCTAACTACCCCTATAACTTATTCTAAATGTCCATACTTTAGATTCTTCTAGTGATCATCATTTCTAACTGCTTACAAACCATCATTTTAGTAATACATTCTAAAATTTTGTCAGGAATCTACACCAAGCTCACCATTCTATCATTTAAAGAATTTGCATTCTCTCTCTTTTTGAATATCAGGACATTTGCTGATTTCTAGTCCTTTGTTACCTCTCCTTGAGTTTTCATAGGATTTTAGTAATCACATTCCCAAATCTTTCCAGTAATTTGATGTATAGTTCCTTCTAAGCAATTTGAACTCATTAAGGACAATTAGGTGCTTTCTTACCATCTCCTCATTCATATTGGGTTTCAATTATTCAATTACTAATCCATTATTTTTGGTCTGGAAGACTCAGGACCCTACCAATGCCTACACAAACCACCAATTGTATTGAGAGACTTGTCATCTATCTTGGACTATTAATGCACTCCTCTTGACCCCTATTTTCTACCTCTTTCTCAGGGACTGATAATTAAATCAATATTATTGTTGTTAGTCCTTTTGTAATGGCAAAGAATTTGAAATTAAGGTGTACCCATCAATTGGGGAATGGCTGAACAAATTATAATATATGAATGTAACAGAATACTATTGTACTGTAAGAAATGATAAAGTAGACAATTTCAGAGATAACTGGGAATTGAACTGGGAATTCAAAGCTGTGTGAATTGAACAGAACCAGGAGAAAAATATATACAATACGTACCAGCAGAACAATGTGTACAATAACAAAGTACATAGTAAAGACAAGAAATAATGAAGGTCTTAAGAATTCATATCAAAACACTGATCAAACATGATTCAGGGGACTATTGATAAAGCACCTTTACGAGATGGAGAAGGTAATGGACTCAGTGCAGAATGAGACATATATTTTGGACATAGTCAATGCAGGAACTTATTTTGCTTGACTATGTGTGTTTATTACATGAATTTTCTTTTTCTTCTTTTCTATTGGAGGAGAAGATGAGAAGACAAAAAATTTTTTTGTCAACAAAAAATTAAAGAAATGGGATTTACTAAAATGACTAATCATTTTGACTGTTCATGGACTACTGAATGTTTTATGATGTTGCATTTTCCATGGGGATAAAATAAAGATTGTTCTATATTTTTAAAATAGTTATTTCGAAAGACACTACAATAGGTTATATTATGGCTCACTTTTTGGCTACCTAAAGTAAAAATTTTTTTTTAAAGGAAAAACTCCCTTCTGACCAACAGTCCTATAAA
This sequence comes from Vombatus ursinus, assembly GCF_900497805.2. Taxonomy (NCBI): domain Eukaryota; kingdom Metazoa; phylum Chordata; class Mammalia; order Diprotodontia; family Vombatidae; genus Vombatus; species Vombatus ursinus. The sequence continues at coordinate 25,771,096 of NW_020949613.1, forward strand.
CATTCATGTTAACATCATTCCTCTTCTATTTCTATTGGACTTGACACAATCCTTCTGTCTGTCCTCTGGATGCCCCGTTTTTATTGTTGTTGTTGTTGTTTGTCCTTCATTCTAGAAGAGGACCATAGCATCAGGAAGGCAAGGCCATAACTAGCAAATGCATTGGATTTAAGTGAGGCAGGGCTGTGCAAAGTCACCAAGCCTCACTATTTCCTCCAGAGCCATCTGTGCCCAGTGGCAAGATATAAGTCAAGATGACTGGAGATGGCCCTGATAGAGTGGGAGATCTTAACCTTTTTAAGCTAAGGTCTTTACCAGGTCTCCTTTGACTGAGGCAATGCCAATTCAATGATTAAGGCTATGTATGAAATGAAACAAAGAATGGCCTCTTTGATTTTGTCAAAAAAATCAATCTGGGATGGGAAGACCCTCAGGGTTTCTGGGCAAAAAAGAAACAATTGCTATTTACATTTACTCTGAACCATTGAGGCCCAAACAATGACCATTAAGTTGTGCTTGGCCTGGGACTTATTAGCCAATCAATGAGAGCCAGAGTGAACTGGATTTAAGGCCTGGACCTCTAGAAAGAAATTTAGCCCAGAAACCCCAAGATATCAATTTATATACCTTTAGGCAGAGTATCCTAGGTAACGGTATTACATCTTATGCGGATGGAGGAAGGAGGAGAGAGGAGAGGATAGGTTAGGGTAGGGTAGGGGTGGAAGGAGCTTGTGTAATTCCTTCTTGGTTTTAGAGGAACTATGTCTTATTTGGAAAATGATATGAGTAAATGCAATGTGTGTTGGTATCTAAATGGTGTGGTGGATGCTGAATACTGTGGTTTGTGGACTGTTTTCAAATATCAGAGTTAAATTACATATCCAAATAGAAGGGCCTCTTTTAGGCTCTGTTAAAAAACTGAAATAAATGCATTTATTTATTTCTGACACAATATAAAATACAAAAGGTTATTCTAGTGAAATGGTTAGGTAGCAAAGTATCAATTTTGGTCCTGGCAAGACAAAGTTTGCTGGGTCTACCTTGTCCCTCTAGTCTTGTTAATTGAAACTTCAGTGTAATTTGCAGGAGTACAGTAGGAGCAGTGAGAGGCATGATAGGAGTTGTTCCAACCTAAATATTATTCTGGTTTGAAGGAGTTACAGCTGAGAGGAAACCATATTCCACTAGTCTTTTAGCCTCGGAAGATGCTTTCACCAGTATGTTCCAGAAACCTTTTCATCCTGGAAGTTACCTTCAGCCATGCAGCTCCTTATACTGAGTTCCTCCTGGAGCCCCTGTTTTAATAAGGATGTGTAAGTCACACAAGTTCACTTCTTTATTTCTCTCCAAACTCCATTTCTGACCCTTTGGACTTCGTTCTCCATCATGCTTGAGGAACATCTCCTCTCTCCTCTGCTTTTCAGTTTTCTTTTTATGCTGCCTTTCCACATGAAAATGTAAGCTCCTTGTCTTTTTTGCTTCTATTTTTATCCCTTGAACTTAGCACAGTGCCTTGTACATAGTTAGAACTTAACAAGTCCTTGTTGACTTCACACATAAAAGCAATAAAATAGCCTTGACTCTACGTATACTCTCACATAAATATGCACAACCACTCCTCTGCAGGGACTGAGACATATAGCATCTGTATTTTAGTGGAAAGTCATCAAAACATAGTAGCAGTTCAGTAAAGAGTTCAGTAAAGAGTTACTTGAGTGGAGGCTCAAGACTGAGTGTGGATAGGGTGGGTGGTGAATAAATACTAGCTAATAAAATGTCTTGAACACAAGTGTAACTTTCAGAAGCTTACTATTTGGGCAAAAGATACTGGACTATAGTTAAAAAACAGTTCAGAAAGGAGATGAAGACAATGGATAACAAGTTATTGTTAAAAAAAATTAGGCAGAAGCGGCAAAACTATATAGCACTTTAATGATAGTGGTTTGTGTAGCCAGGTCCAGCAAGCAGAAGATAACAAAGAAAATTATATGGATGATATTAGAGGATAAGGAAAAGTGACAGTACATTTGATGATAGCTTTTGAAATCTCTTGAACTAAGAAGTCACTTAAAACTCTTCTTTTATTTATTTTTTCATTTTTTGCCTTCTGAAATAGGCTGGTTCTTCTGGTTTCTTTCAGATCACAAAATATAAATGTTCAGATAATGGGCCTACAATTTCCTAAATTACTATTTTTCATGTGGTTTTCATTTTCCCCTCCTGCTTATGTAATTTGAACTTTGTGAATTTCCAGTAATGGTTTCTATCGGACAGTGTTTTTCTGTGGTTTTCTAAAAGCTTACATTTTGAGTAAAGCAATTTTTTCACATGCTATATTGAGTAAGTATATAATTTAAAAAGGCCAACAAATTGTGGTTTGTGGTATCTTAAGTAAATATGAGGAATGTGAATAAATTCTTCACTAAATTCTATGTTTTACTTTTATGTTTGCATTATATGGGCATAGTGTTATTGAATCCTATTATCATATTAGCCTTCCTGTTCCACTCAATTTTTGCCCAAATAGGGAAGCTTTATTATTCTGTAGATGATAAATAACAGTTTTTTATTCTTTCAGACACATGAACTGCTCTTTCATTCTGACTCTGTTGATCAATTTAGCTACCTTTGTGTTCTCATTCTTTTTCTTTAATGAAATATAATTTATATGAATTATAATTTATGAATTTATATGAATATGAATTTATATGAATATATAATTTAACGAATTATAATATAGAATCACAATTCTATAGTTATAGGATTTTGTTTCCACATTAGTTTCTGCTTCAAACATGTGTGTTACATAAAAGTTAGAGATTAGGAAAGTTATTACATCAGTCTCCTCTTATTTTATTTCTTTACTTCTCTTTTCTCTCCCTATGCTCCCTTCCCTTCCCTCCTAAATTGTTCCTACTTTCTTACCTGTAAAATAAGGTTCAGATCTTGCCTCTAACATTTACTAGTTCTATGGCCAGGGAAAGTCTCTGATCTTTAGTTTTCTCATATATAAAATGTATATAATAGTACCTGTAGAGACAAAGCAATTTTCCAAGGGTCCTACTTATTTATGGGGATAGAAAGGGTTTTAAAAAAAATCATTTTACAAATATCTTCACTTAAAAATAATGGATGTAGCTTATTTTTATTTTTGTAAAATGATATTATCCATTTGCATAACAGCACCCCTCTAAAAAGAAATCTTCCTTCTCTCAATAAAGTAAATTTGGGTAATGTTTGAGAAACTGTTTTAATTATTTTAGGTGATTAGTGTGCCATTTGATAACAATATTTCAATACCGTATAGCTTCTGAAAAGTCCACAGTTACTACCAGGACTTAGTGAACTCATTCTCACAGTCTATATCTTTAGAATACATTTGTCAACTGGGAACAATGTTCTTAATCCATTACATCAATGTCCATGTTCTGTCATTTTGTCTCTGCATCACCATCATTATTTGTCATGAGAGAGATTCTGATATGGATCTTAGCTCCTTCCTAAAAACTTCATTTCCACTTTACAGACAGCAGGAAGGTATCATGAACAGAAATCTTGTGAACCTAGGAATGATCTGTGATTTTGTCAGCCAAGGATACTCCCAGTATGTATCTCTTTACATACAAAGACCCCCAACCGTCAATGAGTTAGTAGAGAAATCCTGAAGAGTTGTCTAAAGCACAAAATGGTTGTATGGATTTCCCGGAGTCAAACAGCCGGTCAGTTTCAGAAGCTACATCTGATATGTGTTCTTCCTCACTCAATTGTACCATGCTGGTTCACAAAAAAAAAAAAAAAAGAAAGAAAGAAAAGAAAATAAAGAAGATTATAAGACTCTGTGTGTGTGTGTGTGTGTGTGTATGATATCACTGATTACTGTGGCTTCCATAGCCTGAGGACAGTTAGATTTCACCCTTGCCCCAGGCCTCTCTAGTACCCTTAAGGAGATTAGGGAGGTCTAGCCCCTGTGCCAATGCTCTAGTCCTGACCAATGTTGTTTCCTGAATTGCAGAAGATGTAGGCTTTTCTGCACCCTTGCTCTATTTATCCACTAATAGTCTGGGTTAACTTTTACAAGGAACTTTTCTACTTAAAGATATCACAAATATACCAATTTAGTTCCATATGTGGCAGACGTAGTCCCCCTCAAACTTTATTCCTTAATCCTTGGGAAGGGATGGGGATTAGTTTCATAGTTTAGCTCCATTCCCATTGGACACAGCCTAAGTTTCAAGGTCAAAACCCTCCTCAGATCCCAGATATCCTAGCTTCTCAGGGCTTCTATGGCAGGCTGACTAGCTATAACACCTCACCTGCAGTTCTGGCTCCAAGGTTGCCATGACTCAAACTCCTGGGTTCTGTGAGGATCACAGAGGAGGAAAATGAGAAGGAAAAACAACACAGCAGAACCAAACAGCAGCTGGCCCATTTCTTGTCCAAGTTAAAAGAAGGAACAGGGGAAGCATCATTCCCCTCTCACAAGTTTATTTCATGGTGTCTCCACTGTGAATGACCTGGGATCTTCACCTCTGGGTATAGCCAATAAGAAAGAAGCAGGAAGAAGGTGGCAGAAAAGAGCAGAAAAAAAGACTCAGTCTTAAAGATGTAGGCAGCCAATGAAAGAATTCTACTCCCACCTACTTGAGAGGGACTTCCGGATTACCCAAATGGGACATGGTCAGTCCAGCCCAGCCCAGGTAATACTAACATTCTTGACACTTTCGTAGGTACAACACTTTAGTTCATTTCTTCTTATTCTTTCCTTTTCTTATCTCTTCATTGGTGACAAGCTTGCTTATTATAATTAGAGTGTTTATTTTCTTATTCTGTCTTTTTTCACTTATTTTTGTCATACACACACTTTTAAAAATACATATTTATTTCACTCTGTTTCAGTTCATATGTCCTCTATGGCACTTCTCTGAATTATTCAAATTCATAGTTTCTTGGAGAGAGCATGTTTCTTTTAATGTTATTGCTTTTTGCTCCTCTTCTTTTAGATTGTCCTTCACTTCTGTGTATTTGCATTCCCAATCAATTGTCCTTTCTTTTATTTCTTTGAAGATGTGACATCGAAGATTCAACTTTTTTTATTCTGCCATTTATTTATGCTATGCAGGTCATAAATTCTGTTCTTACAATTTTCATTTCTCTTTTAAACCACTCAGGAACAGTGTGCTGTGATTTCAAGTTTTCTTCAAAATTTATACGGGTTGTCTCATCAACCGTTAACTCATTTTCCTTCGTAATGCAGTATTTATTTATAGATGTCTTAACTTTGGTAGATCTGGAGGCCATGTTTCTTTATGTTGTTAATGTTTTCTCTATTGACTTATCTGTTTATCTTCAAGTTCTTTGAATTTTCTTCCTCTTGAAATCATTGGTAATTTCTTTTATCCCCTTTATTTTCCTCTATTTCTTTTTCTTAAAAAATATATTTGTATATTTCATTAACTTTTTCCCAATTGCATTTTAAAAAATATCAACATTCATTTTAACAATTTTGAGTTCCAAATTCTCTCCCTCCCTCTACTTCCTCACCACTTGCAAAAACAAGCAATATGATATCAATTATACACGTGAGGTCATGCAAAACATATTTTTATATTAGCTGTGTTGCAAAAGAAAACACACACACATACACATACACACACAAAACCCAACAAGAAAAATAAAGTGAAAAACATACATCACAATCTTCACTAGGAGTTCATCAGTTCTCTCTCTGGAGGTGGATAACATTTTTCATCATGGGTTCTTTGGAACTATCTTGGATCATTGTCTTGATCAGAGCAGATATGTTTTTCATGGTTGATCATCATTACAATATTGTGTTACTTCACTTTGTGTGAGTTCATGTAAGTCTTTGAAGGTTTTTCTAAAACCATTTCTTATAGCTCAATAGTATGCTATCACAGTCATATACCACAACTTGTTCAGCCATTTCCCTCAATTTCCAGTTCTTTGCCATCACAAAAAGAGCTGCTATAACTATTTTTGTAGAAACAGGTCCTTTTCTGTTTTCTTCGTTCCATTTGTGATACAGATCTAGTAGTGATATTGCTGAGTCAAAAGGTATGCATACTTTTACAACCCTTTAGGTGTATTTCCAAATTGTTCTCCAGTGGTCAGACCACTCCACAACTTAACTAGCTGTCCATCAATGCCCCCATTTCCCCACATCTTCTCCAGTATTTGTCATTTTCCTTTTCTGTCATATTAGTAAATTTGATAAACATGAAGTATTTTTATTTTGTATTTCTCTAATCAATAGTGACTTAGAGCATTTTTTATTTGACTATTGATAGCTTTGACTTCTCCTGAAAAATGCTTGTTCATATCCTTTGACCATTTATCAGTTGGAGAATGGCTCATTTTTTTTTTTTTTTATAAATTTGGCTCAGTTCCCTATATATTTGAGAAATGAGGCCTTTATCAGAGAAACTTTCCCTCTACTTCTCACTTCTTGACTCCCTTCTCTCTGATGGTGGTTTCCTAGGGGATTAGATCTCAAAACATTTTAATTTCCTCCCATGTTGGACAATTCACAGTTCACCAGCCTAGATCTCTGCCCTGAGTGGCTTTTTGGAGGACAGAACTGGCCTCATCCAGATGCTGGGGTCTTTCCCTCTGGCTAACTAGGTTTCCACATAGTCCTCCATGTTCTATCCTGTCCTGTTCCCTCTGTTTTTTTTTGTTCTTTGGCCTTGCCATACAAAGCATTGCCATGCTGGTTCTATGGCAGCTTGAAATAATTGCTGTAATTTAGAGTTTGAATCAGTGAGCCTCTGGGAGGAGGAGGAGGAGTTCCTGAGAGTCTGTGTTTGAGCTCAATTTCAAGCCCAGATATGTGTCCTGATCTTTCACTTTTTTTTCCTCTTTTTTTGTGAAGAGATCTGTTGTAGCCTCGTCTATTGAGACCTTAGCAGAATTTTGCAGTTTTGAGCTTAGATCTCCACAGGAAAAAAATGAGGATAGATCAGAATATAGGTTGCATTTTATTGTAAACAAGTGGGCTGGGTAGGCGAGTGCAGACTTGCTATATATAGTGATGTGGGTGAGTTAATGAGCTTGAGTTAGGCATTATTTAATGGAACTTTTTTTAACCTTCTTTTGGTTTCATTGTATCTTGGACCATGGAAATAGTTGAAGTTGTTTTATCTTTGGCACTTAACTTCTGTTTTGGAGAGGTTTGAGAGGTCATTATGATGAGAGAAAATGTCTAGTCCTCCATGTTGTTCATCATGTGACTAGTTTTAGTAACTTTATAACCTTAATTCCAAATTTCTTTCTTTCTTTCTTTCTTTCTTTCTTTCTTTCTTTCTTTCTTTCTTTCTTTCTTTCTTTCTTTCTTTCTTTCTTTCTTTCTTTCTTTCTTTCTTTCTTTCTTTCTTTCCTTCTTTCCTTCTTTCCTTCTTTCTTTCTTTCTTTCTTTCTTTTTCATGGGGAGAGCAGTTTAATCTTACTATACTTAAAGAGCAAAAGCAAGCTGGTAAGTTGTGATTAAAAAAAAATAAACCTCAGGGCAACCAGGTGGCACAGTGGATAGAGCCCCAGCCCTGGAGTCAGGAGGAACTGAATTCAAATTTGACCTCAGACCAAGACACTGACACCTACTAACTTTGTGACCCTGGGCAAGTCACCCAATCCCACTTGCCTCACCAAAAAATTAATTAATTAATTAATTAATTAATTAATTAATTAACCTCATATTGAGTTAAAAAAAATCAAGAATGAAAAAGTTATTTTTTTCTTTTTTTGATAGCTATTATTATTATTATTTTATTAATTTATTTATTTTTAGTTTTCAACATTCACTTCCACAAGATTTTGTATTTGAAAGTCAAATTTTCTATTCAGCTCAGTCTTTTCACCAAGGGTACTTGAAAGTCCTCTATTTCTCTAAATATCCATTTCTTCCCCTGAAGGATTATGCTCAATTTTGATGGGTAGGTGATTCTTGGTTGTAATCCTATCTGCTTTGACATCCAGAATATCACATTCCAAGCCCTCTGGTCCCTTAATATGGAAGCTGCTAAATCCTGTGTTATCCTAATTGTGTTTCCACAATAGTTGAATTGTTTCTTTCTGGCAGCTTGCAATATTTTCTCCTTGACCTGGGAACTCTTGAATTTGGCTACAGTTATTTTTCCAATGAGATTTTTCACATTGTTTTCTATTTTTTCATTCTTTTAGAATTGTTTTATGGTGTCTTGATTTCTCATAAAGTCACTAGCTTCTAATTTCTCCACTCTAATTTTTAAGGAAGTATTTTCTTTTTTTGTTTATCTTTTATTAATATATTTTGATTTATCAATAATCACTTCCATATGCTTTTGAGTTTAAAATTTTTCTCCCCCTTCCTCCCCACCACCCTCCCCAAGACAGCGCACAATCTGATATAGGTTATACATTTACATTCCTAGGAAACATATTTTCACATTAGTGATGTTATAAGTAAAAATTAAAACCAATAGGAGGAACCATCAGAAAGAGGAAACAAAACTCAACAAAAGAGGAAAAAAAGAAGCAACTCAGCTTCCATAGTTCTTTCTTTGGATGTGGATAGCATTTTCTATCATGAGGCCTCTGAGATGTCCTAGATCCTTGTATTGCTGGGAAGAGTTAAGTTTATTGCTATTAGTTATTGCACAACATGGCTGTTATTGTGTACAACATTCTCTTGGTTCTGCTCGCTTCACTCAGCATCAGACCATACAAATCTTTCCAGGTTTTTGTGAAGTCACCCTGTTCATCATTTCTTACAGCACAATAGTATTCCATTACATTCATGTACCACAACTTGCTCAGCCATTCCCTAATTGATGGGCATCCTCTCAATTTCCAATTCTTTGCCACCACAAAAAGAGCTTCTATGAATATTTTTGTACATGTGGGTCCTTTTCTCATTTGTATGATCTCTTTGGGATATAGCCCTAGAAGTGCTATTGCTGGGTCAAAGGGTATGCACATTTTTATAGCTCTTTGGGCATAGTATCAAATCGCTCTCCAAAATGGTTGGATCATTTCACAACTCCACCAACAATGCATTAGTGTTCCAATTTTCCCACATCTTCTAAGGAAATATTTCCTTCAGTAAGCTTTTGGACTCCTTTTCCATTTGACTAATTTTGCTTTTTAAGCCATTCTTCTCCTTATTAGCTTTTTGGACCTCTTTTGCCATTTGGGTTAGGCTATTTTTTGAGGTATTATTTTCTTCAGTATTTTTGGGGTCTCCTTTAGCAAGCTGTTCACTTGTTTTTCATGATTTTCTTGCATCGCTTTCATTTCTTTTCCCAGTTTTTCTCTACTTCTCTTACTTGTTACTCAAACTCTTTTGTGAGCTCTTCCAGGGCCTGGGACTGATTCTTATTTTTCTTGGAGGCTTTGGATGTAGGAGTTTTGACTTTGTGGTCTTCTTCTGGTTATATGTTTTGATCTTCTTTGTCACCAAAGGAAGATTCTATGGTCTGATCTTTTTTTTTTTTTTTTTTTTGCGAGTTTTGCTCATGATCCCAGCTAATTACTTGAGTTATAAACTCTTTGTTAAGGTAGGGGTCTGCTTCCAGTGTGGAGAATGTACTGTCCCAAGCTTCAGGGATTTTGTGCAGCTGTTTTCAGAGATACTTCTAGGGACCTGTAAATTTTTAGTTCTTCCAAGGTGGTATGATAAAGGGTAAGGTGTTTACTCCTTTCCTGGCCTGTGCTCTGGTCTATGAGTGACCGCAAGCACTGTTTTCTGTCTTGGAACTGTGAGGAGGATTTCCTCTCCACCACCACTACAAGCTCCACCACAAGAGCACTCCTCCTTGCCCCAGGACCACCACCCAGAACTGTGACCCAGGTCCAAGTAGGGCAAAACAAGAAAATTCTGCATCAGCAAAGAGATCCCTGCAATCCCCCTCTGATCAGTCACTCGATTGACCCTCAGTCAGTGGCCTGAAGCTTTGGAAGCAGCTGCTGCCCTGGGGCCGGGCAGGGACTAGAGCTGGGACTAAGTTTCTCTCTCACCACAGACACAGACTTTTCCTACTGACCTTCTAAGTTATCTTTGGCATTCCTGGGTTGAGAAGTCTGGAAACTGCCACAGCTGCCTGTGATTTAGTCCTCTGAGGGCTGCTCTAGGTTTGCTGAGGCCTGTTTCATCTACATGCCTATGCTGAACTTTATTCCTCTCCCTGCCTGGCACGATGTACCTTTGCAATCAACCAATCCAGGTTGTCTTGGGCTGGAAATTTATTTCACCCTGTCTTTTTGTAGGTTCTGCTGCTTTAGAATTTGTTTGGAGCCATTTTTTATAGGTATTTGGAGGGGTTTAGGGGAGAGCTAAAGCAAGTCACTGCTTTTACTCTGCCATCTTGGCTCTGCCCCATTCCCCCAATTTGCTTTTAAAGTGTCTGGACCAAGTTGTAGTTCGACTAACAGTGTATTGGTATACCTCTCTTTCTACAGCGAATTAAGTATGAACTATTTCCCTATTTTGTCATCTTTGCCAATTTCAATCTCCCCCCACCAAAAAAAAAGAACCTTTGATTTTTTACTCAGATAAAAAAAAAAGCAATTTGCTACCTTATACAGCTTTAGAATGAGAAAAAAAAAGACAGATTTTTTTTTCTGTTCCCTACTCTAAATGACAAATGTATTATGTTGCAAAAACTGACTTTTCTTTGTGAAAAATGCAATGAATAAAAATTGAATAGAGGGGACAAAGAAACAATAACAATTATGCCAGTGAAATCCTATGTGATTATTCATGAAATGAACAAGAAAACTTCATAAAACACATAATCATTAGAGAGGGATAGAAAGCTGTCATGTGCACATTCATATACAAAATTTCTTATTTTAGGGAAAAGGTTTTATATAGAAATTTCAAATTAAAAATATGTTATTCTAACCATGGGAGACCCCATGCCCACCACAAGTCAATGTTTCTTTTATAAATCTAATCCTGGTGTACTTAATTGACTTCAAAAGAAGTCAGTTTGACAGTGATACATAAGATAATAGCAGAATGAGAAGTAGTGCAAACAACCACATCAACACCATTGTTTTGAGGAGAAAGCATTAATTGGCACACAGAATGAAAAAAAAATCTGGGACTGTTGTGTTGATTAAATATTCAAACTAAACATGTAGTGTGTCAATGCTACCCTGAACAAAATCTGCATTTCCTATCAGCTCATGTCCCCAGAACAGAATAATGAATCTACAAGAAACAAATGGCAGATTCAGAAGGGGAAAAAGTCTCAAGAGTTGGCAGTTTAGAGTTCAGAGCTAGTTAGATATAAATGTGAAAATAAACAACAACTAAAGGAGAGACTAGATGAATCTTACTTAAACAAGATTCATAAAATTAAAATGTTCCCTCCATTTTGTCCAGGGTTTGCAAACACATGGCATCCCAAGGAATAGCAGAAATCTTTTATGTCTTTATTTTGAGGAATATGCAAATACTGTGAGAAGGGTTTCTAATTTTAGCCAATTAGAAAATCTCTCCATGGAGGCTGCTTACAACCCATATCTGTGATTAGTAAGTCCAAGGGAATAGGTTCTTAACCTGGGGTCAATGAACTTAAAATATTCTGTTTAACTTAATTGGTTTCCTTGGTAATCCTACATATTAATTTTATGTATTTAACAATGTTCTGAGGATTTCATAGGCTGTGCTGGAGTGTCAAAGGGATCAATGACACAGACTAAAAAGGAAACCATGACACACTCCCTCTCCTAGGGAGTTGACTAAGACACTGAGAGGTTAAGTGATTTGTTCAATGTCACATAGGGTTAGAAGTCAGAGATGAGATTTCAACCTACATCTTCCCCATTCCAAGCTTAGTATACTTATGTCACAACTCAAGGTGATAGTTCTCATCTATGTTCCCTTTTCAGCTGAAAAAAAAAAGTTTGGAATAAGATGTACAAATTCTTCTAAAGAGAAACAAAGATTTAATGGTAGTGAACTAGGTATGTACTAGACATCTGAGACAGACATTAAATTTGAATTTGAGAGCAAAATCCTTATTTTTCAGAGGAGAATGCTGTAGTCTTTAAAAATCAAATAGTTTAACTCAAAAAATTCAGGAAATACAATAATAATATATATTTCCATGTATTTTTTTCAATGGCTGTTCTATTGTATTCTTAGAGAGTTGGTAAGACAATAGAATTTAAGGGACTTGCTCTGGTTCATAAATGTAGAAAATGGAAAGGACCTTAGAGGCCACTTATTCTAACCCTCACATTTTAGAGATGAAGAAACTGAGGCCCAAGGAAATAAAGTGACTTAAGAAAGGTTACATAAGTAGTAAGCTTCAAAGTGGGATTGGAATATCTTCACTGACTCCAAAAGTCAGTGCTTTCACACAGTCAATATTTGTCAAGGGAAAGATTTGAATCCAAAACTTCTTGACCCAGAGGCCAGTTTTCTATTTATTATGCCATGTTGTGCTTTTTTTCTTTAAAATTTAAATAATTTTTCTTTAAACTTTACAGAACAATTTCCTCACAGCTCTGTGGGGCAAATAGCAGGAATATTGTTATTCTCATTTTACACACAGGGAAACTGAGGCTCAGAAAATTTAAATGACTTGGCTATTATCACAGATCATGTAAATATCAGTGCCAGGATTTAAATTCTGGCATACAATCTTCAAGTCAAATGTACTTTCCATTAAAGCCAGCTGCTTCTTTCCAAAGGCTTATGAATGTTTTTTCTGTGTGTAACCTACCTTAGAGAATTCAATGGGAATAGTTTTTGCTTCTTGAATTTGACTCTGGCATTTAGTCTTTCAAACTAGTTTAGCATTTAGCCTAATTCCTCCTCTTAGTTTATCAGCTTGGCCAATTTATTAACTTTCTTCTTTTCAGTTTAATCATATGTATCTTGAACTTATGTCATTATTGATTGCATCCTTCTGTCCAGTACTCTGGAATGACTTATTCAAGTATCACTTTAATTCATAGAGTAAAATACATCAGATGAGGAGATGAGACTAGTGGTGTTTGCTCACTTACTAGACAAATTATTGCAGCCTCTTCCCAATGTAAAAAGAGAAAAGGAGGAATGGAGGGCTATTGTGTCTGTGAAAGGAAATTATAACAGCATTTTTACAGCAAAGAAGAAATTACTTGGCTAGGAAGTAAAGTGAGAGATGAGAAGAAAGCAATTATTAACACATGTTTTAAAATGGAACTTTGCAGAGGTTGAGAAAGCAGATCAAGAAGCAATTTTCAAATGGAAATGGTTATTGAAAGCCCATTTCACTCAGAGACTTGTTTCAGCATTAATGACAACTGGACAAAAATCACATTGCAGAAAATAGGGGGGAAAATGAGGGAACTGTTAAATAGATGTGAAGATAATACAACAAAATCCCTATGTAGCAGATTGGAAGTAGAATAAGGGAAATTATACATCTATATACTTTAAAAATACCTTTCACCTTACCCAAAGAGACAAAAGAAAGCATTGAATTTCTTGGTTTAGTCAAAAAATTGGGCAAAGACAAGATTGTAATATCAATGTTGATGAAAATGTAAAATTCCCTATTTTCCTTTTGACCACCGCCTCCTTCAGTCCCTCTTCCCTTCTATTAGCTCTTTCCCTTTTCTTCTCCTTTACCCTTACTGCTTCTTCCCTCTCTTTTAGCTCCCCTCCCTTTTCTTTTCCCTTTTCCCTCCTACTGCCTATAGGGCAAGTTAGATTTCTATACCTAATTGATTATGTTATTCCCTTCTTGAGCCAAATCTGATGAGAGTAAGGTTCAAACAATGCTCACCCCCCCCTTCTTTCCCTCTGCTGTAATAGGTTTTTGTGTCTTTTCCTGTTATGTAATCTACCCTTGCCTGCCTCCTCCTTTCTTAGTACATTTTCTTAGATTAGATTAATCCACTTACTTGGATCCATTTAACCCACTTGATTAGATTTTTTTTTATCATTACATCAAAGTCAACTTATATCAGCCCCCTTTATGTATACTCCTTTAACATGGTATAATAACTATACAATTCTTAAGAGTTGCAAGTGTCATCATCTTCCCTTGTAGGGATGTAAACAATTTGCCCTTATTAAAAACATATTGTATCTTTCTGTCCCATTTACCTTTTTATGTCTCTCTTGAATCTTGTACTTGAAGATCAAATTTTTTTGTTGAGCTGTTGTCTTTTTATCAGGAAGGTTTGAAAGTCCCCTATTTTGTTGAATATCCATCTCCTCCTCTGAAAGATCATGCTCATTTTCTCTGGGTGGTTGATCCTTGGCTGCAATCCAAGCTCCTTTGCCTTATGGAATATCATGTTCCATGCCCTACAGTCTTTTAATGTAGAAGCTGCAAGGTCCTGTGTATTCCTGACTATGGTTTCATGATACTTAAATTGTTTCTTTCTGGCTGCTTTCAGTATTTTCCCTTTGATCTGGTAATTTTGGAATTTGGCTATTATATTCCTTGGCATTTTCAATTTGGGATCTCTTTCAGGTGGTGAGTGGTGGATTCTTTATATGGTTATTTTGTCTTCTGGTTCTAGGACTTCAGGGCAGTTTTCCTTTATGATTTCCTGAAAGATACTGTCCAGGCTCTTTTTTTCATTGTGATTTTCAGGTAGGCCTATAATTTTTAAATTGTCTCTCCTGGATTGATTTTCCAGGTCAGTTGTTTTACCAATGAAGAATTTTACATTTTCTTCTATTTTTTTCGTGTTTTGGTTTCTGTTTGACTGATTCTTGCTCTCTCATAGAGTCATTAGTTTCCATTTGCTCAATTCTAATTTTTAACAAATTGTTTTCTTCTGCTGGATTTTGTACTTCCTTCCTCAATTGACCAATTGTATTTTTAAGGGATTTGTTTTCTTCAGTGTACTTTTTTCCAGTTGGCCAATTGTATTTTTTAAGGAATCTTCTACCTCTCTCATTTGACTTTTAAAATCCTTCTTGAGCTCTTCTAAGAAGGCTTTTTGGGCTTCAGACCAGTTCACATTCCCTTTTGAGGTTGCAGATATGGGTTTGTTGACAATGCTGTTCTCTTTAGAATTTCTGTCTTGGTCTTCACTCTTCTCATAATATGAATCTATGGTACGTTTCTTTTTACTCATGGTGTTTCTTTTTTCCCTGGCCTTTAAAGAGATTGAGCTCTCTTGCTGGGAGAGCTCATGGAGTCTTGGTGGGTGGTGGAAAATAGAGAAGATAAGTTATGAGAAAATATCAAAGACAAGCTTCTTGTGTTGGGAGCCTAGGTCTTGGTCACTGGCTTTGTGTGCTGGGGCCTCTTATGTTGGCAATTGGAGGCTGTAGGTTTCTGGCAGCTTACCTGGTGTTGGGCTGGAATCAGCAAGGCTGGGACTTTTGGGCAATTCTGGGTTGCCTGCTTTTCCTTTCCTTTAGCTTTCTTCAGCTCCTTTTAGAACGGTGTTGCAGGGTGTTTATCCACCTGGGGCCCTTTGTGGTGCTGCTTCCCTTATTTTTGCTGAGGCACTGGGAGACCCGTTTGCTGTAGAATGAGGAGGCACCAGGATCTCCTTCTGGTGTGCTAAAGTGGGGCTTTCCAATAGCTGGCTGGGCGCCTCCTGTTCCATACTGCTCCCCTTCCCCCAGGGCAAGAGGGGCCTTTCCTGTTAATCCCTCATGCTACCTGGCCTACTGCACTGCTGCTCCCCATCTTTCTTCTGGTTCAGCTATTCCAGGGTTTTCCTGAGGCCATATTTTCCAAAGAACCAAAGGCTCCCCGCACTTTCTGAATTTATAATTTGAGATTGTAGATTTGCCTTGCTCTTATGGAGATTTTTGGATTTTTCTCAAAAGGTCATTACACTCCAGCAGTTTTAAGGGTCCTATACATTGTTAAACATCTGCTAAAACATGGGTAAAGGAGGAATTAAAGTCAATGTCATGAATAAGCAGAGGAGGTTTCCATCCAAGTAATGTCATTTCAATAGACATACTCCTCCCCCAACTCCCTTCTGCAAAAATACCCTCCCCCCACCTAAGCTTAGATAAATTCTAACATTAGAGATGAAATTTCATCCACTGATAGTCCCTTCACCCACTTATGGTGTTTATATAGTGAGATGCCTGGGAACAGAAACACATGAAAGATGAATGGGTTTAAATAATCTGGATTTTAACTGAAATCAAGGAGAAGATGGACATAGTGGAAGATTCAGGGCTCCTTGGGACAGGGGTGACATGGTCATGGAGTCTTGGAGGGTGTTGGAAAATAGAGAAGATAAGTTATGAGAAAATACCATAGACAAACTCCGGCTACTCAAACATATTGCCAATAGCTCTTCTGGGGGAAAAAAAAAGTTTGAAATGATTAGAATGTATAAATGAAAACTCTTTTAGTTCTATACCATGTGACCCCAATTCAACTTTTCCACCTCACTGAATATTACCCCGTTTCCCACACTTTATAACCGTACCAAAATGCCTCTTTTCTCTCTTCTTCATGTACAATACTTGCATCTCGTATTAGTATTTTTGCCCTGGCTCGCTCCTAGGCCTGGTATGTACTCCCTTCACCCCTCAACCACATAGAATCCCTTTCTTCCTTTAAGATGCATATCAGGCACTATCTTTTTCATGAAACTTTTCCTGATCCCCCCACTTTCAAGCCCCCTCCCTCCCAAACTACCTTGAATTTAATTACTGTGTATAAGCTTATATTTATTACTTTATATTGTTTAATTTTACATGTATGTCCCTGACCATTAAAATGTAAGTTCACTGCGAGTAGGGATCTCTTCATTCTTTCTATTTGTATCCCCTAGTGTCTAGCACAATTATTGTTTTAATAGCAAGAGTTTACTAAATACTTGTTGACTATTTGATCAGGATAGATGTTGTTTAAAGACTGGATAACTATCTATCTTACACAAGTTAGCTTATTTGGTAGGAGCGGGATGTCAATAATGCAGAAGCTAGGAGTTTGAGTCTTGTGTAGAGACAGTTAATGCTTTGCTCCACTGCTAGTTGATGAAACTGCATCTCTAACCCTAACAAGAGCGTACTGTTGGGCAGAAAGAAAAGGGGCACAGCCAGTTCAGAGAAGGGAAACCTACTAGTAAAAAAATTGAAAAGTCAAATACTCCTGAGGGTAGTGGTCCAGGAGTATAATCTTTGTACAGTCTTCCTTCACTCACCAGTGAAAGAAAAAACTACACCAAAAAACCCCACCCCAAAACCCATTTAAATGCAAATGTATGTATGGGGGATTTCTATATTATTTTCCTCCTTAAGTGAATTTGCTCTTTTGACTCAAGTAAATGGAGTTGAATCTTACCAATGAAAATTTGGTGAAAGAATTTGGATTCATTCTGAGGTAAGTCCTCTTGAAATTTCTAATTTCCTTCCTAGATGCAATAGCCAAAAAAGGGAAAATATAGGACTTAGAGTGGGAACACGATTAATTCAATTCAAGAAGAATTCATTAAGTAACTCTGAAGTGCCCATTTGTAGGTTAGGGCTAGGATACAAAGACAAAAAAAAGTCTTTGATTTCAAGGAATTTACATTTTATTGGAGGGAAAATAGAATGTATATAACTCTATAAATATGTAATATATAAAAATGGAAAGCAATTTCCGTGAGTTGGGAACCATAGGTCCTGGGGGAATCAGGGAGGCCTTAATAGGAGGTGGTGCTTGAATGAAGCTAAGGATTCCAGGTAGGGTTGAAGGAAGGAGGCACCTTCTAGGCATAGGAATGTATTTCAGGGTGGAGTGGGATGGGGAGACAGCCTGTGTAAAAGTATGGTTGTGAGCAATAGGATGTTGCATATGGAGAAGAGCAGTAGTTTGCCATCAGTAAGGAAAATTAAGTTTTGGAGAGATTTGCTAGTCCAATCCTATCATTTTATAGGCAAGGGAGGAAACTGAATCCTAAAACAATGACATGAGATGTATAAGGTAATAGACGTATAATAAATAACAAAGGCTGTATTTGAACTCAAGTTTCCTGATTCTAGATCCAGTTACCTTTCTACTGTATCATTCTGTCTCTGAGTACAACATTGAGGTTGAATAATCTAGGTCAGGGGGTGAGACACAGGCCTATGAGCTGCGTATGATCCCATAATACTTTCAAGTGTGGTGTGAACCAGATTAAAATATAATTGGAAAAATTTAACAGAATAAATAAAAATACAACAAATACCACTGATCTAGATGGCTATACCACTCATTGCATTTGTTCTACTGTTAGACACCATTACTCAAATCGAAACCATAAATGTGAAATTTTTATAGGATTTTTTTCTGAACCTGAGGAAATTATTCTACTATTGATACCTCCTTTCATTAAGGGTATGTAAGTTTTAAGACCTTATTATTATAAAGAAGAAAATAAGTGAATGTGATCCACCTGCCATCTCATTTAAAGTAGATACAAAAGAAAATTTAATTTTAATTCTACCAAATCATAGAAAATACTACATCACACAGAATCCATGGCCATAAGGTCATTAAACTTTAAACAGCTATGAAATAATGTAGGACTCATGGGCCTTGATGGACTTAGCCACCTGTCATCCCCACAGACTCTTTTTCTTTTATCCATACACATCACTTGAATCACTTCTAGTTTGGGGATGAAAGTGAGGGGACACAACTTCCTCTCAATCCAGCTACTTCCTCAAGATACTGTCATTTTTTATACAAAAATTTGTAGGTGGAGTGATATAGAAAAGAAGGAGCTGAGTACCATAGATTTATAGCCAAAAGGGAGGATCATTGTGACAGTACAATCCCTTTGCCCAAGATTATTCTGATACTAAGCAACAGAACCATAATTCATTCCCATCTTTTCTGAATCTAAATCAGACATTCTTTCCACATTGCTCACTGAGAATTGGCAACAAGAACCACTGTCATCTACTGAGAGTGGCTAGAGGTGAGAATTTAAAATAAGCACTGCTGTGGGGATAGTCATGGAGTATTAGAGAAGAACAATGTACAATAGCAGCACCTAGGAACCCCTGGCTGCTTGACCACCAAAGAAACTGAAATTACACAGGCTTATGGGAACAGAGTTGTTCACTATGAGGAATTATTATTTTCTTTAAGTTCTGACTCCTATTGATTTCCTTAAATACATAAATTAACCCATTCATGTTTTGAGCATTGTAAATTGTCTGCTTGTAAGGGGATTTGGTGACTACATTCTGGTAACAGGGAAAGGGAGAATACTAGACACTGAAAATCTCAATCATCTGGATAAGGGCAATGAATTAAAGAAATGAGAGGTCTTCCAAAGCCCATTAGTGTCAGGAAAGATCTTCTGGCGCAAGCATTATTGAATTAAAGAATACTAAAAATTAACCACAGATTTATTCAGGATGTCTATTTGGTGACATTTCTGGATTTTTAGGGTTATGTGTCAAACTCAGCATTAAATGAATTACTTTAAAAATAAATCTATATAAAACTCACAAATTGGATACCTTACTTGCTTAGAAGTGCAGTAATGGAAGGCCCTTAACAAATCATTCATATTTTTTGATAAATAGAAATTTTAGGATCATAGAATCACAGTATTAAGGCCTGAAGGGACCTCAGAAGCCGTGGGGTTCAACCTCCTCATTTTAAAGGTGAGACAACTGAGACAGAGGCAGGTTAAGTTACTTGTCTAAGGTTACACAAGTAACAAATGCCAGAATGAGGATGTCGATTGTTATTCTGATTCAAAAGAAGTCAGTATTCTTATCTAATATACCATACTACCCCATAATTTGTTATTCTAGGTAGCACCTATTATTCAAGGAAGGTACTTTCCTTATTATATTCTAGTTCATGTCCCTTAATTCTTCCATTCACTTTTGAAATAGCTACTTTATTGAAAATTAATGTCATTTTAGTTGATCTATAGGATGTGTTATATAATATCACTTGAATTCTTCTATGAGTTGCTCAATAAAACGCTTTGGAACTGATTGAAATTTATTTCTTCAAGGCATATTGATCATGAATAAATAAACAATGTGTTGTTTATGGTAGCTTAGTATATACAAATCACCAATTCATTAAAATTGGTAATAGCTAGATCATCCACCAACCATGAGGATTTCACAGAGTTCTGTACTAGGATGTCTTCTCTTCTCCTTCTATACCACTTGGTGATCACATCAGCTTCCATGGATTTAAGTACCGTCTTTATGCTGATGATTCTCAAATCTGCCTATTCTGCTCCAACCTCTCTGCTGATCTCCAGGTTCACATCTTCTTTCAGACATCTCAAACTAGATATCCCATAGACATCTTAAACTAAACATATCTGAAACAGAACCTATCTTTCCCCCTATAAGCCTCCTTCTACCCCTCAACTACCTTTCCTATTACTGTAGAAGGTGACCCAATCCTCCTAGTCCCTCAGGCTCACAACCTAGGAGTCCTCCTAGATTTCTCATTATATCTCACTTCATATATCCGTCCAATCTGTTGTCAAGGCTGTTGATTTGTAATATCCCTCAAAAACGCCTCTTTCTTTACTCTGACACTGCCATTACTCTAGTGCAAGCCCTCCACCTAACAGCTAGAATATTGCAATACCCTGCTTGAGGAACTATTTGTCTCAAGTTTCTTCCCACTTCAATCCATCTTCTATTCAGCCACCAAAATGATTTTCCTAAAGCATTGGTTTGACTATATCACCCACCTACTAAATAAAATTTGGTGGTTCTTTATCACCTCCAGGATTAATACAAAATCCTGTGTTTGGCATTCAAAGCTCTTCATAGTTTAGACTTCTTCTACCTTTCCCTTCTTTTTACATCTTACTCCCCAGTACATACTCTTTGATCTAGTGACACTGGCCTCCTGGCTGTAACATGAACAAAATAGTCCATTTCTTAGTTCTGGGCATTTTCTCTGGCTGTCCCCCATGCCTGGAACGCTCCCTCCTTAACTCTGCCTACTCACTTCCTTGGCTATTTTTAAGTCTCAACTAAAATCCCAATTTTTTATAGGAAGTCTTTCCCAACTCTTCTTAAGTCTAGTATCTCCCCTCTGTTAATTATTTCCTATTTCACCTTTATATATCTTGCTTTGTATATATTTGTTTGTATATTGTCTCCCCTATTAGATTGTAAACTACTTGAGGGCAGGGACTGCCCTTTGCCTCTTTTTATATCCTCAGTGCTTAACAGACTGCCTGGTATATAGTAGGCACTTAATAGATGTTGAATTATTGATTGACTGATGAGATGCTTGCATGATGTTGGGTTGCATTTAACTTCTCTAGGCATCAGTTTCCTCATCTATAAAATAAAGGGATTAGAATGGATGGTTACAAACAGCCCTTCCAACTTTAAATCTATGATCCTATGAAATTGAAAAAACAAAACAAAACAAACAAAAATCAACATATTTTTCTGTCGTGAACACTCCAAAGTGTTTCCTCCTCTGGATTTTCACTCTGCGTAGGATAAGATTTTGCTTTAATCTCAAGGGTACCTCCAGTTTACTCAAAGATTTCCTGACTCAAAAAAGGAAAAGCAAAATAATCCATCAGGAAATGTAAGACATCTGTTACACTGTCATTGAGATTTTGAATTTAGGATGAAGGTATCACTAACTCCATGTTCTAGGCTAATGAATACATTTTGTCTTTTGGATTACTGTAAGCTGTATGTGGGTGCAGACTATATCCTCTCTAAATGTTCCATTCACCCTACTGTCTAGGAAAGTGTTATGCACATAGTAGACACTTTAAAAATATCTGCTGAGTTAAATCAAACCCTGAGAAGCTGAACAGCACAAGAGAGACCACTAAGAATAAAGTAATAGCTGTTCTGCATTTGACCTCTTGATTACATCAGGAAGCAATGCATTTTGTGAAAAGGATTGGTTCTATTGTCAAAGAAGGAAGGAGATCTTACATACACAGTCAATTTCAGTCTCCAAAACTTAGAGAGTAAATTAAAATCATAGATCTAACATGTTTATAATTTAAAATAACTTAACCCTAATGTAACAAGTAAAGTGACAATTTTTTTTTCAGCACAGCTCTCTGGTGGCCCGTATCTCATCCGGAATTATTTTAGACTTACACACCTCCTAGTCATGTATTGGAAAGAGAGAATGAGTCTCCTCCAGTTTCAGTTTAATTCATAAATCAATAAAGACACCTTTAGGAGGGATTGAAATCCTATTATTTAACATTGAGAATGAGAGAGAAGGATCTATGATCTCAAATGTATTCTTTTTCCCTAGGATACTCACAAGATCTTGGATTCAGCTCAGTTAATCAGTTCCCAGATACACAGCTGGGAACCACTGGAAAAATTTAAAAGAACAGGCTAGAGTGGAATGAAGGGCAGGTAGGTGGTGCAGAGGATAGAGTGCCAGGCCTACAATGAGGAAGACTCCTTTTCCTGAGTTCAAATCTGGCTTCAGATACTTACTAGTTGTGTGACCCTGGGCAAGTCACTTAATCCTGTTTGCCTCAGTTTCCTTATCTATAAAATGAGCTGAAGAAGGAAATGGCAAACCACTCCAGTATCTTTGCCAAGAATACCTTAAATGGGGTCACAGAGTCAGACATGGCTGAAAAATGACTGAACAACAAAAACAACAGTTTGGAATGAATAAATGAAAAATGAATGAATAAAGCATTTATTAAACCCTTACTATGCAAAGCACTGTGCCAAGCACTGGAACTACAAATAGAAAGGTAAGATCACACCAGGGGCAGCTAGGTGGTGCAGTGGATAGAGCACTGGCCCTGAAGTCAGGAGGACCTGAGTTCAAATCCAGCCTCAGACAAAACACTTGACACTTACTAGCTGTGTGACCCTAGGCGAGTCACTTAACCCCAATTGACTAACCAAAAAAAAAAAAAAGATCACACCAGTCCTCAAAGAGTTCACATTCTAATGGGTAGAGGCAACACACATGGAAAATTTTAGCTGCCAATCAGATAAAAATGTCCTATAGTCCTTCGGGTGTAGTGACAAAGTTGTTGGTAAGGTCTCTTCTTTAATGCCATCATCAGGGAAGGGTAAGGCTCTTTAAACAAAGATCATATGGTTAAGAGGCAGCATTATAAATGGTTCCAATCTTCTTCAAGAGTAGTTCTAGCTATAAAACAGTAGATTAAATCATAGTATCATAAATCTAGAGTTGAAAGGGGCCATAGAGGTCCCATAGTCCAACTCCCTAATTTTATGGATAAGGAAATTTCTGAAGACCAAGGAGGTTAAGTGACTTGCCAAAAGTCACATAGGTTTGAATTTAGGTCTCATTACTTCAAGTTTACTGCTTTAACATACATAGTAGAGAATGGAGCGATACTCAGTTCCCTTACCCCTATGTACAGCAGTCATTCCAGTATCTATCAGCAGTCAATGTCTTTACACAACAATCTGTAATTGTGGAGGATGATTGGTTCCTTTCATTATTTTGAGGATTATGGCAAGTCAGATTCTTTCTGAGTATTTGCCATTCTGCTACTTTGCAAATACCAACAGTGATTCAGGATATAGATGTATAAGCTGCAAACTGATATAGATGTCAAGTTCAGGGGTTTTAGGGTTAGAATTAAGAATCTGGTAATCACTAAACCAATTTTTAAAAAAAGGTAAAATAAATACTTGTCAATAATAAAGCATATAGCATTTAATACATTAATAGAACATCATCAAATTAGAGAACCAGAGGCATCTTTCCTTACAGGAAGAAGGGGCACATATTGACAAAGATATCTAGCATAACTAACAAATCCACAAATGTGGGGCATAACAACCAAACACTCCACCAATCATTGTGTACAACCTTATTCATGATTCACTCATGATTGGTGTACTTAAAGGTTGTTTAGGGATGTACTTGTCCTGAATTGATTTCTTTTTAAAAAGTTTCATTTCTCTTTGTTTGCCTCAGGATATTATCCTATGGATCAGAGCCTCCTTGGGACATTTCAAATCAGTCTGCTGGATTCTGGGAAGTATTGTTTCCCAATCATTGTCCCATGCGTTGCTTCATGTCTCAGAACTAAAACCAGCATGGAGACCCTAAGTAAGACATTTAGGACACAAGCACCCTTCTTTATTTATTTATTTTTTTGTTTCCACCCTAGTTCAGGTCTTCACCTCTGGTCTGAACTACTGCTGCCTTGACTCAAATTTCTCCCTTCTCCAAGTCATCCTTCACATAACTGCTAAAATGATTTTCCTAAAGCACTGGTTTGACCATGTCACTCCCTCACTTAATAAATTCCAATGGCTCTTTATTGCCCTTATGATCCAATATAGAACTTCTCTATTTAGAGTTTTAGGCCCCTCAGAAATTGGCCTCAACTTCTCTTTCCAACCTTGTAACAATCCTCTTCCCGAACTTTCCAAGACAGCTAGGCTCATTTTTTTTGTCCTTCTCACATCAAATTCTATCTTTTTACAGAAGAAGAAACGGAAGCCTAGAGAGGTTAAACAACCTGTCACAGGTCACACAGCTAGTAAGTGTGAGGCAAAATTCAAATCGCAGTCTTCCTGATGGGAATATCATCTCTCCATCCAATATACCATGCTGCCACTAGTTTGTTAGTTAATTGCTTTTTTACATCTTCTGCTTCTTTACAGAGATATTCTATCATGAATTCTTTTTTCCCCTCCTCTGCTAATTGCATTTTTGAATTCTGCATTGAGAGTTCTGATTTCAGACCAAGGTCACCACCAGTTTCTAAGTTTATTAATTTTATTTCTTGTTTGAAACCTTATGAAGTTTAGTATTGTTATATTATTTCTGGAGAATCTAGAAGATTGTCTTTTTAATTAAGCAAAATTGGTTGATTTCCTTCGTATTATAATATTTGCCAAATGACCTTATTTTCCATTTGAAGTTTTACTCATTTTTCTTTCTGTTGGTTTATTTGCTTCTGAACTGTGCCTTTAAAAAAAAAAGCCCCCTCCTTTGACATCTTTGTTGTTTCATCCTTTTTGTTAGGATTATACAATAATAGGTTTGGGTCTGGAAGGGAATTCAGAAGGATTTGGGTCTGGAAGGGAATTCAGAAGGAATCTAGTCCACTCCCCTCATTCTAGAGGTGAGGAAATGTGACCCAGAGAACTTAAGTGTTGAGTTCAAGGTCGCACAAGTAAGCAGTAGAGTCAAGGGTCAGGTCCTCCTACTCAAGAGTCGGTGTTCTTTCCCTGTATCATACAGTTTGTATTCCCTGTTACTTCCTCTCTCTACCTTCTTTTCCTTTTCTGGTGAGTAGATCCCATGAAGGTAGGCTTCAGGAGAATCTCATCTTTCTCACATGGAGAAGGAATTGATAAAGATTGACCAATCTGGATCCCTTCCTTTAGCAACGTGGGAGGGGACAAAATTGTCATCCAGTCATATTTCCAGTTCTCTTTACAATAGACCCAACATAGCCATCCAAACATTTGTAATCCTCTGATTTGTACCCCTGTGACTGTCTTTTCCTTCATGTGCCTTGGGAGTATCAGAAACTGAATATTTTTTATTGTGTGGGAGGAAGGGTATGGTAGTGTTCCAAAAGAATCACTGATGTGATGGCCCCTGTCATAACACTAAGCCACCAGTCTAAGTATGTGAATTTTCTTTTGTTTACTGCTTTAGGCTTGCTGAGGAGGATCTGGAGTGACTGTAAAGGAGAATGCTAAGTAATAAAGTGTCCCGATATTAATTTGTAAGTTTTTTTTTGACATATTTAAGATTAAAATTTTTTAAAAATATTTTAACATTTTAAACATTTAATATTTTAACATTTAACATAGAAAAGGAACTTCCTTCTTCTTTTCTTATACATTTAGGTCTGATTAGTCTGCATCTGGGCATATAATATCTTTCTTTTGATGTTGAAAGACAGGTTGAAGTGGTTTCAGAAAGCAACTAATAATAAAACTTATCATCCTGTAAGACTCCTCAGTATCCTTTGTTCATTATCTCCACTTTTATACTTTCAATAAATCCATATGAAATTCTTTTCTATGGTATAACAAACATGCAACCTCTATACAACTGACCTTGAAGGAAAAGACTCTAGAATCTAGAGAGACAAGAAAATATTTCATGCAGAAGAAGACATTTGAACTGCATTATGAAGGAAAACAAGGATTCCAAGGGGCAGGAGTGAGGAGGGAGAGCATTCCAGGCAGGGCAACAGGTAGCAAAATGGCATGAAAACAAGCTATGAAGTATCCTGTGTGAGTATCAGCAAGAAGGCCAGTATAGCTGAACCACAAAGTATATGGAAGAGACTAAGGTGTAACAAGGTAGGCAAATTAGAATGGGGCCAAATTGTGGCTGTGTGTAGGATGGATTAGTGTAGCAAGAAACTTGAGGTAAAGAGAGCAGATAGAATATTACTAGGTGAGAGATGATGAAGATCTGAGTTATGCTGGTAGCTATTTGAAAAGAGAAAAGGGAATGTATGAAAGAGATCTCATAATGATAGAAACAATAAGGAGGTCTGCTTGAGAATGTTTATTTTGAACTGCCCATGGTTTATCCAGCTTGATAAAAAATTGGCAATTGGTAATGCAGAAATATTACCCAGGAGAGAGATAGGAGTTGATAATATAGACTTAGAAGTTCCTTAAGGATATTTTTTCCCCTCTCAAACAATAAAATTGTTTACATTAACAACTACACTTTAATTAAAAAATACAGACTTTAAAAAGGAAACAGTATAAGTAGTATAGATGCATGTGTCTATATGTTCTCTCTATAAAATCATATATATGTTCTAAAGTGATTTTATCTACAAATGCCTAAAAAGCTTAATGTACTGTTATATGTAGAGATTTTATGGATTTAATATTGGTTTAGCCACCATTATCTCAATGCCAACATATCTTTAAGAATTAAATGATAAAAGGGTATCTGACCAACCTAATTTATAACTCTGCAAGAATTGTGGTATGTAGGGGCAGCTAGGTGGCGCAGTAGATGGAGCTCTGGCCCTGAAGTCTGGAGGACCAGAGTTCAAATCCAGCCTCAGCCAGACACTTGACACTTATTAGCTGTGTGACGCTGAGCAAGTCACTTAACCCCAATTGCCTAAAAAAAAAAAAAGAACTGTGGTATGTGGAGATACCTCAAATTCTGTATGTTAAGAAGAAAATAAATAAAATTTGATTTAAAACTGAAAAAAATACATACACACATGTAAATGTATATAATTTATTCATTGGTGGCACATCCAGTATGTATGACTGTGGCATATCCAATATATAGGATTCGACTCTAAATTCTCTTAGAGGTAGCAGCACATTGTCTTTTGGCCTCTCAGTTTTCACTTAGAATCAGAGAGTATAGATTTAGAGCTAGAAAAAACATTAGCTCTTCTAGTCCAACCCTTTTGTTTTATACATGGATAACTGAGGCCCAGAGAGAAGTGACTTCTCCTTTCCCAGATAGTAAATGGCAGAATACAGTGTGAATTGAATATGATGTTTTATGTTACCTGGGGACATTTTTATTAAGTGGCTTCTTAGCTATTGGGAAATGAATGTTCTATTGAGGGGATTTCTGTGTTCTATTTAGGGGATTTCAAGCATTGGTGAGCAGGCTTTTAATGGTTATGTACCGTTCCTGAGCTTCTAAAATTCCACTATATCACGGACCATGACTAAGTATGTCCTTAGCACTTTGTTCTGTACCTCCTCCTAGACTAGAGCAATAATATCATTTTTCATTGAAGTATGTTGTTATTTGTATACATATGTTCTATTCCCCACTAGGAGTTAAGTACTTTCACAGCAAGGGCCTTATTTTATGCACTTATAGGACAACAACTCACTCTACATTTGGAGGATAGTAGCCAGATTCTCAATAAATAGTCAGTAAACAAGCATTTATTAAATGCTTACTATAATACTGGGCCTTATGTTAAGCACTAGAAATATCAATATAAGCAAAAAGAAGGTCCTTGCCCTCAAATAGATTACATTCTAAAAAGGGAAGACAGCACATAAAAGGAAGGTGAAAAAGGTGGTAGTAGGTAACATTTTGTGGCATGATGGAGAAATCTTGAGTTTAGACTAGAGAGAAATGGAGAGGTGGATGGCCTACATGCCCTTCTTAAATGAAGATTCTGGGAGGAGTGAGGGGCATGGGGACAGAATGTACATAGGAGATGTGAGTTGCAGGGCTGAAGTGATCTTCCAGGATGAAGAGATTTCTGCAGCAAGATGGAGAAGTCACAAGCACAGCCTGGATCCTCACTACTGGGACCCCAAAAGGTATTACTTCGTCACTTTTACTATTATCATGGGGAAGAACAGCTGCATCAGGAGGATTTCAAAGAATAGAGGAAGGAGAACACTGAGAGCGCATGAGAAGAGGGAAGCTAATTTGCCCTTGGCCGCCATTTTAACTTCTACAAGCTGGAATGAAAACTCTTGGAAAGCTAGTTTTTGACTGGTTTTCTAAGCTTTTAGAAAACAAGAGTTTTAAGTTCTTTCCACCACACTGTGAAATTTTATAGCAATTCAAACAACAATTCCCTCTGGCTTCAAATGACTGAACATTTGATTAAAATTATACAAACCAAGCTACCAGGCCAACCCCTTCCAACTTCATATGGAACATCTGCTGCTGTAAGCTCTTAAGAAGCAGAATTGAAGTGTTACACTCTGGGGAAAGTACAAACTATACGAAATGTCAGTGATTAACAACATGAAAGGAAGGTATGATAGGTGTGGGGAAAGTAAACTGGTCTTATCTAGCAAAAATTGTGAAGGGTTTCATTTTGGGGAGGGAAGCAGTTGTAAGGTTTTCATTGATCAGTTCATTTATTTTAAAATAAAAAAGATACTCATACCTGTTCAGGTGAAGTTCCTATACTGATAATGAGTTGAAGAAAAAAAGGATTTAGAACCAAGTTCATTAAAGTTGAGAAGAGAGAAAATAAAGGTATTAGAACTGTGAATTCTCTTCCACCAAATGTGAAGGGAGAAATATGGTTGGTAAGATATAGAGAGAACCCATGAAATATAAGATATTAGTATCTTGAGAGAGAAGAAAATGATTGATTGATTCTGAATTCAAGAACTAAGTTTGAATAAAAATAAACTAATAGAGATATTCTTGGTAAACAAAGATGGACAAAACCTTATCATTAAGGATTTACCAAATACATGAAAAAGCCACTGGCAATGACATGTAATGATGAAGGCTTCCAAGAATAATGTTATTTTGCTTTATCCAAACAAACAAATAAAAAACTCAACTGGATCAAGGGAGGAAAACTGATTTCCAAAGTCAAATTAATTGTAAACTATATTTTAAAATGAAGTAGCTGTTTTCTCAGTAATATTCTTTACTGACAGAACAAACAAACAAAACTTCATGACTTTTTGCCCAATATTCATCTTGGCATATTTAGACTACAGATAGTTATGCAACTACAAGGTAATAAAAATTTCCTTAATATTATTAATATTATTAAAAAATTTTTCTGATGCCCTAATGGACTAATTTTAACAAATAGTAATGAGTCAATTTAGTTTAGTTTCTTCTGTGAGTAGTGTAAAGGTAAATGTGTACCTCCATATAATTTGTTAAATGTAAAATCTTCAAAATATATTTGTGGATAAAGTTAGAGTGATCTGTTCTTAGTAATTTTTGTTAGGAGAAATATTTTTATCTTTGGCTTTTTTTGTATGGGAGCAGGGCATTTTGTCGGAAAAAAACATTCTGTAGACATTGGGGCCATCATAAGAGAATGAAATAGGATAAAGTGATTAAATGAAACACAGATTTAGAACAGAAAGGAAGTTTAAAGGCCATAATGTCCAAAATGAGACATTATTCTGAAAATATTATTCAACTACTCGAAAGATTCTAGTGGCTCCCCTATTACTTCTATTAAAAACATAAACTCATCTGTTTAACTTTTTAGAAAATACATTTTTAAGGAGTACCATATTTTAAACTCACTACAAATCAGTAATCATCAAAAATAATCTGGTAGTAGATAAGAACTAGAGTAGTTGATAAATGTAATAGGTATACAATATACAGACAAGTATGACTACAGTAATCTAGTGTTTGATAATCCCAAAGATCCAAGTTTTTGGGGCAAGAACCCAAAAACTTCTGGGAAAACTAGAAAGCAGTAAGACAAAAACTAGGCAGAGACCAATATCTCACACCACATACAAAGATAAGGTTAAAATGGGTATATGATTTAGGCATAGAGTTTGATATCATAAGTTAATTAGGGGAGCAGGCAAAAATTACCTGCCAGTTCTATAGACAAGGAAAGAGTTTATGACAAAACAAGAGAGAGAGAGAGTATGATGGAAGGTAAAATGGATGATTTTGATTACATGAAATTAAAAAGCTTTTTTTGTAGAAACAAAAGCAATATAGTCAAAATTTGAAGGAAAACAGGAAAGGGGGGATTTTTTGCAGCAAGTTTCTTGGGTAAATGTCTCATTTCTCAAATATATAGGAAATTGAGCTAAATTTATCAGAATAAGAGCCATTTCCCAATTGGTAAATAGTAAAAATATGTGAAAAGGCTGTTTCCAGAGTAAGAAATCAGAGCTATCAATAGTCAAATAAAAACATTCTAAATCACTAATAATTAGAGAATAGCAAATTATAACAACTCTGAGGTATCACTTCACACCTGTTAGATTGGCTAATATGACAGAAAAGAAAAAAATGAGAAATGCTCTAGGAGATATGGAAAAATAAGTACACTGATGCCTTCTTGGTAGAGTTGTGAACTGGTCTAACCATTCTTAAGAATAATTTGGAACAATGCCCAAAGGGCTAGAAAATTGTGCATACCCTTTGACTCAGTTTTACTGCTACTAGGTCTGTATTTCAAAGAGATAAAAGAAAAAGGAAATGGACCCATATACATAAATATATTGAAGTTGAGGGGATACCTATCAATTAGGAAATAACTGAGTAAGATGTAATATATGATTATGATGGAATATTATTGTGCTATAAGAAATGATGAAAAGGATAGTTCCAGGAAAACCTGAGAATATTTACATGAACTGATGCAAAATGAAGTGAGCAGAACCAAGAGAACATTTTACACAGTAATAGCAATATTGTAATAATAATCAACTATAAAAGACCTTTTTACTCTGATCTGTACAATGATCCACAGCAATTTTAAAGGACTAATAATAAAACATGCTATATACTTGTAGAGAGAGAAATGAGGAGCTCTGAGTGAAGATTGAAGTATATTCTTCCCACTTTATTTTTCTTGCTTGTTTCTGAATTGTTAAATAATACCACTATGTGTCTTGGAATTTGTGGCCTTATGTTATTTTTTTCCCCCTGGAGACTATCTGTGAATTCTTTGAACTGTAATTTTATTTTCTATGTTTAGAAATTTGGGCAGTACTCTTATTATTTTCTTCATTATAATGACAAGGTTTTTGTCTCGTTGTACTCCTCTGGGAGATCTATGATCCTTAGGAAAAAAAAAGAAAATATAAGAAGAAAAAGGGGCAGTTAGGTGGCAGAGTGGATAGAGCACCGGCCCTGAAGTCAGGAGGACCTGAATTCAAATCCGACCTCAGACCAAAACACTTGACACTTACTAGCTCCTGGGCAAGTCACTTAACCCCAATTGCCTAAAAAAAAAAAAAAAAAAATGAGATCTATGACCCTTAGGTTGTTTCTGAGCATCTTGTCTTTGAATTCAGTATGTTTTGCTTGCACAGTGACCATATTTTCTTTTAATCTTATTTCTTGCTTCTTTACTTCTGTGTACTTGCATTACCAATCTATTGTTTTCTCTTTTTATTCTTTGTCATTGCAGATTCAAGTTATTCTATTTTGTTCATTATTTTTGCTGTACTGGACATAAATTCTGTTCTTATAATTCTCATTTTTCTTTTAAACCACTCAGAAAGAGTATATTACAGTTCCATGTTCTTAAATTCCACAGGGTCCTCTGTCTCATCAAGTGCAGAATTATTTTCCTTTATTTTGCAGTATTTACTCATAGATACCTGAACTCATTTACTACATTTGGAGGTTATGTATTCTTCTACTGGTACTATTTTTCTTGTTGATTTATGTTCAAGGTCTATAAGTTTTCTTCTTCCTGATATCTTTGTTACTTTCTGTGTTCCTCCCACCCACCCTTACTTCTCTTATATCTCACTTACTGATCCTCTCTCCATTGATTGTAGTTTCCATGGAGACTGGATCTCAAAGCATCTCAGTCTCCTCACACACTGGGAATTTCACTGCTTACCAGTCTAGGTCTGTACTCCAATTATTTTTTAGGTGATCAGAAATGTCCCCAGCTGGATGCTGTGCTCTTTTTTCAGACCTGGTAGAATGCTTCACAGCCCCTCACCTGCATAGTGTTCTATCCTGGTGACCTGCCCCATTCCCTCTATTCCTCAGTTCTCTGGCATTGCACCAAGAATTCAGAGCCTGTTTTCCTTAGCACCACCAGTTCTGAACTTTGTAGTATTGGTGCTTCCAGGTTGTAGTCTCTGGCAGGCTTTGGCTCCTTTGGGGCTCTGGTCAAGGGCTATCCAGGCCCAAGCAAATTTCTGAATCCTGGAGCCAGAGTCTCCATAGCACTGGAAAGAGGGAGAGGGGACTAGAGTGCAGTGATGGGTTTTGATGAGGTCCTTGGATCTGCTAGTGAAACCTCCCTGCTGGTAGTGTGAAAGGTGTGCTGAGTGAGCCTAAGGTCAGAGAGAATGAGTTCCTCTTTATCTCTTAGCTTATAGAATTCTTCTTTTGCTTCAAGAGAATTTGAATATCACATTCTACATAATGTCTTTCTTCAATCTGCCAACTGGTAGGAATTGTTTAGTTCTTTATGTTTGTATCTCTACTACCTAGCGTCTGTAGGAGGTGATAAATTAATGCCTCTGGTCTCACTGATTGCCCAGTGTCACATAGCCAGTGACTGTCTAAGGCAGGGTTTAAAACCAGGTTTTCATGAATGCCAAGTCCAGGACTATAGATAGTCTAGATCAGGACACTATTCTTTCTAATAAAGAGCAAAGTTCTGTACTACATGTAAGAAGTGGGGAAAAGGGAACAGAAAAGGAGTAATTATAGGGATTTCAGATATTCAATAATAATGAGAAATAGAAAAATATAAAATATTTTTTCTCTCTGGATGTAATAGAATTAAAAGCTATTATGAAGGTTTATTTTTGCAACATGTTAGAGAATGGAAAATATCTTTCTAAAAGGGACTACATTAGAACAGTCCAATTTTAATATATATGACCTAATAAAATTATTCATACATAGTCATGGAATTTGCATATAACCTTCAAAATTAATTCCAGTGTGTCCAGTGTGAAGTCATAATCAATTGGGGATAGCAGTGAGAAGGACAATTTCATCTTATGTTGTTCTAATCAAGAATACCAACACTCCAGTAGGTAGATGTGGTCATAGTGCCCCAGTAGGTAGATAAGATGTTTTAATGAACTTCAAACTCATTTTTGGTGTATATTTCTATAGAGAGAAAGAATAAGAAACCTATTTTCACTGTCCTGCTGATTAACAACAGTCAATAACTATTTCACCTATGGTTTGTTTTAATTCCTTAGATAACAATTAGAAGAAGAAAACAAAATAAGCTTAGAGAAAGGACTGAGGAAATTATAGATTCAGAATTTAAGGTCAAAATATATCTCACCAAGACAGGTTTTATCTTAAAAAAGTAAAATTCAGAAACTAGGAAATACAAAGAAGTTCAAATTCATCTGCTATACATAAAAGATTTCTTAATATCAGTCATTACAAGTATTGAGATATTGCAGGTGGCTGGTCAATACTATAACTATAGTTACCATTAACTTATCCTTATACATTTACTACCTAGGAATTTAGTAAAAAATAACCTGTAACAAAACTGGTTCATTTTCCCTATCAACATAATAGCTTTTCAAGTCTTTGTGATCCTTTTCTGTTTTGCTTAATGGAATTTATAACAACAAAAAATAACAAAAAACTAGGAATGCACTCTCTACCTCAGTGCCCCCCAGTTAGCAATGTTCCTAACATTTAGACAGAAGTTTAACCCTCTGCCCTAGTTTAAATTTATGTAATTTTTTTTAGCTAACTCTTGACTTCTTTAAAATTGAGGTAAAATTTAAATTACCAAAAACATTTGTGTAACGAAATAAGCAGATTAAGTTATAATGCCTTTAATGGATAGATATTAAGAGGCAAAGTTGGGGAAAGATGAGAACTTTTCCCTCAGTTCTTGAAGAGGAAGATAGAACCAGTGGATTCAGCCTGTGTCTTCCAAAATGCATGTAGAAGTCATGGCTCTTTTTCATTTCTCCTTTCCCTTTTTGTTAGGGTTGTTTGTTTCTTATTGCTCATGGACCGTTAGCTTTTTACCAGATCATCTCACTAAGTTCTTAATGGGGTTAGAGCAACTGACCTTATTCTTGCTGCTTTTGTTGGCCCTGCTCAACTATTGTGGTCATTCTTCTTTCTCTCTGTCTCTCACAGACTACATGTGTCTTTTTAAGAAATCTAGGATATGACCGGGAAATTAGGTGGTGCAATGTATAGAGTGCCAGGCCTGAAGTAAGGAAGACTCATCTTCATGAGTCCAAATCCAATTCAGACACTAGCTGTGTGAGCCTGGGAAAGTCACTCTATTTGTCTCAGTTTCCTCATCTACAAAATGATCTGGAGAAGGAAATGGTAAACCGCTCCAATATGTTTGTGAAGAAAACCCTAGATGAGGTTCTGAAGGGTAGGACAAAACTGAAAAGTGACTGAACAGCAACAGAGGGTGTGACTAAACTCTGCCTTCCAGGTCAAAGATTGTGATAGTCTCAAGTTACTTTTGAGCCTGAGATAGCAATACCTGTTTGTCTGAACTACAAACATTCTATTCTTTGCCACTGTTCTGGGGGGGGGGGGGAATGGAAAGTGCCAAAGACAGCTTTAATGAACAGGCTGTAGCTACAGCTTAACAATGAGTCAGTGGACATTTGGTGATCCTTCCCTGTACTGCTCCCTAGCAGTGTAACATACACTTGGTGTTGAGTTAACCACCTTCAACTGACATGGATACTAAGAAAGAACTTACAGTTGACTAGGTACAAAGCTATAAAGCAATAATAAACGCCACTAGGTAGAGCCTATATTTTGGCTTCAGCAATATATGAAAACATTTATATGAACAGGAAGCGGCATCAGTGAGATTTATTCATGTAGTTATTGCAGATGTAACATAATGAGCAATCATCATAAATGCACATCTCAAATTAGATTGAATTAGTATCTATTAGGATGAGTTAAATTATATTTCATTTTGAATTTATATCTATTTGATATGAGACATTGTTCTTTATCTTGGAAAGCCAGAAGACAACTGTAATTATTCAGGAAGAATAAAAATAGTGATTAATCTTTGACTTGGTTGGTCTTGTAATGAGGCTAATGAGCCAAAGAATTATTTGATATGTTAGAGAGGATTATTTTAAAATGGAACTTTATTGAATGATTTCAACTCAGTGATCAAACTTTACCAGGCATCAGTTCTTCTTAGAAGCTGGAAACAAATAGAATAATACCCTCAAGTTAATGAGTCCATCATCTACATACCTGAGCTGTAGGCTAGGATTGAAATCATATTATACACATGATGGGAGACTGATTACTTAGCAAAATAATGAATAACCACCATTACCTTTCTATTATAAATGAAATAACATTTAAAATAATGTCTTACATGCAAATGAGTCACATATCTTCTCTTCATTTCAAATTTGGTGGATCACATAGCTCAGTCTAAATCAACAGCTCAGTTGCCATGTTTGAAAGCTAATGTAATTTTTCCCCTTCCTACTTATAACATTATCATCCAACTCATATAAGGAGAAGAATTTCATTCTGAGTTGAAAGAAATGTTTGAAATTGATGACCTGATTTTTTAACCTTGTAAAACACAAGATATTTTCTATTAAAGACACAGTATGATGATATAGCACCTCTGTGTGTATGATGTGCAATACTTGAGGGTCAGGAATGTGAGTGACACCACAAACCAATTAAAATTAAAGCAAAGTAAATTATGGTCTTGCCTTTGATGAGGTGCTCCAAAAGAAAGATGCTATATAAGGCTAACAAAAAAATGCCAATTTGACAGGCAATTTCTGGGAAGGGATTGATCTATATATTTATCTTGGGAAGATATTGTGGGTGAGGCTATATTTCAAGTTTAGAGAACAACACAATCGAGTGTGTATTTATTAAGAGCCTACTGTGTACAAGGCACTGTACTATTTGGTGTAGATACTGTAAAAAAGGAGAATCCCTGTACTCAATGATCTCAAATTTTGCTAGGAGACACAATTTGTACGCTAAGTGCAAACTTGAGATAAGTTGAAAAAGGAATGAACACTAACAACTAATTGCAGGCATTAGGAAAAGCTGTGTGTAGGAACTGGCATCTGAGTTGATCCTTGAAAGAAGCTAGGGAATCTTAGTCATTGAAGTGAGGAGAAAGTGTATCTAATCATGACAGACAGCCTGTTTCAGTG
Organism: Vombatus ursinus; assembly: GCF_900497805.2. Lineage (NCBI taxonomy): Eukaryota > Metazoa > Chordata > Mammalia > Diprotodontia > Vombatidae > Vombatus > Vombatus ursinus. Next base: position 25,807,577 of record NW_020949613.1, read on the forward strand.
CATTATGGCAGGAGATGGAAGATTATGTACAAAAAGTGTGGAAAGGGGAGAAAAATGAAATAAATATAGAAAACTGGTTAGGGTCAGATTGTGAATACCCTTACATGCCAACCTGAGGATTTAAAAAAAATTATAGTAGAGAAAATAGAACTCCATTGAAGATATTTAGTGAGGAATATGGCATGATCAGACCCAAGTCTTAGGAAGATAATCTTGGCAGCTTTTTATGGTAGATAGATCTGAGAATGAGCAGATAAGAACTATGAATACAAATTAGAAGGGTATTCTGATAGTCCTTCTGAGAAAGAACAGGGGCCTGAACTAAGATAGTTAACATCCAGAAGGGGATGGATATTGAGGAGATGGAATCAGCAAGACTTGGTAACTGATTGTGTAGTTGGGATAAGGGAGACAGAAGGTTGAGGATTAGTTCAAAGTAATGAAACTGGGCAATACAATAAATGGTTGTGTCTTCAGCAGAAGTGATTTTTATTTCATTTAAAAAAATTCCATTGTTTCTCCCATGTAGGGAACTCTGTGTGTGAAACCTTCATATTTTAACCTTTATCTTCTATCATACCATTTGTTGTTTAATTGTTTCAGTCATGACCAACTCTTCGTGAACTTATTTGGAGTTTTCTCGGCAAATACATTTGAATAGTTTTGTATGTCCTCCTCCAGCTCATTTTACAAATGAGGAAACTGAGACAAACAGAGTTAAGTGACTTGCATAGAGTCACACAGCTAGTAAGTGTCTGAGGCCTGATTTGGACTCAGGTGTTTCTGACTCTAGGCCCAGTGTTCTATTTACTGTGTCACCTGCTCTTCATCAAATCAATAATTCAAAATGCAACCTCAAATCTCTAGCCATATTCTCATTTCCATATGCATTCAAAATACTCCATGTTTCCTCATAAATATCCAAAGACCAGTATTATAACCATGTCTACTTCATTGATTACCAGCAGCTTGAAAATATCCAGATTATTCCTTTACAGACCTTCAAGTAATTAATAACTACATAAAGCTTTGTGGCCTCTTTGACTCAAAGTACACCAATACCCTCTTCAGAGTCTAGCATGTGACACTATAAAGACAGACTATGGTTTATTAGACATAAAAAATAATGGTAGGGGAATTCAGCTCTTTGAATTTAAAAATGTCTCTGGTCAGTCTAATAGATGTTTAATTTTCATCAAATATTATTTCCTAGCAATCCTCCCTAATAGTTATAATTGTTCACATCAAAACAGAATCATAGATAAAATTATGTAACTGTGGCAATTGTTGTATAAGAACATAATGGTAAGCAATGAGAAAATAATGCAATGAAGTTTCATGACTTTATGGTGGATTTTTATGTTATTTAGAGAAATAATTTTGATTTCACCAGTATATCAACATTTGTGGAAATCAGTATAACAGAAATAATGCATATATATGTATATATGCTCTATATGCTCTCTCTATATTTATACTTTATATATGCTCTTTATGTATGCACTCTCTATGTATGTATGTGTATATATATATCTATATCTGTATCTATATCTATCTATATATATATATATCTCCCCTGTTGCCTAGAAGCTTACATTCTAAACTGACATCAGCATAGACAGAAATTTTAAGGTCTATGTTAAGAAATATAAGATCAGTTGTTAAGTAAGATCTTACATATACTTGTAGTGCAACTTAGTTTTATGGTCGTAGTTTTGACTTTTTGGATAGAAAATTTTTGACTGTCATCATTTAAAAGAAGAAAAAAATATTGTAACATTACTGTTTAGGAAAGATTTTTTGGAAAAGACAATCAAAAAGTACTGCAAACAGCTAAAAAGAAAAGGTTCAGGTAACATAATACCGTAGGCTGAATTACACAAGCTTTGCCCCCTGCCATTTTGAAGGCAAGAAGAACTTAGAATATTCTTTTTTTTCCCCATTAAAGAAGAGCATAGGTCTGACTTTGTTGTTGTTTGTTTTTTAATTAATTAATTTATTTTCAGTTTTCAACATTCACTTCCACAAGATTTTGAGTTCCAAATTTTCTCCCCATCTCATCCCTCCCCTCACCCCAAGATGGCATGCATTCTGAATACCCTTTCTCTTAATGTGCCCTCCCTTCTATTCCCCTCCCCCCCTTCTCTTATCCCCTTCCTCTTCAATTTTCCTGTAGGGTAAAATAGATTTCTACACCTCATTTCCTGTATATCTTATTTCCCAGTTGCATGTGAAAACAATTTTTTTAAACTTCTGTTTTTAAAACTTTAAGTTCCAAATTTTCTCCCTTCCTGCCTCCCCACTCACCCTCATTGAGAAGGCAAGCAACTCTATATAGGTTATACATGTGTCATCATGCAAAACACTTCCATAGTAGTCATGTTGTGAAAAACTAAGTATATTTCCCTTCATCCTATCCCGCCACCCATTTATTCTATTCTCTCTTTTGATCCTGTCCCTCCTTAGAAGTGTTTGCTTCTGATTACCCCCTCCCCCAATCTGCCCTCCCCTCTATCATCCTACTGCTCTCTTGTCCCCTTCCCCACCTATTTTCCTGTAGAGTAAGATAGGTTTCCATACCCCATTGTGTATGTTATTCCCTCCTTAAGCCAAATCCTATGAGAATGAGATTCACTCATTCCCTCTTACCTTCTCCCATTTCCCCTCCACTGTAAAAGCCTTTTCTTGTCTGTTTCATGTGAGATATTTTACCTCATTCTAATTCTCCCTTTCTCCTTCTCCCAGTATAATCCTCTCTCACCCCTTAATTTTATTTTCCAGATATCACCCCTTCATCTTCAACTTACCCTGTGCTCTCTATCTATCTATCTATATACATACATATAATTTTTTCCCCTCCCACTACTAATAACGACAAAGACTCATGAGTTACAAATATCATCTTTCCCTGCAGGAAATGTGAACAGTTCAACCTTAATAAGTCTCTTATGATTTCTCTTTCCTGTTTACCTCTTCCATGTTTCACTTGAGTCTGGTATTTGAAGGTCAAATTTTCTATTCAGCTCTGGTCTTTTCCACAGGAATGCTTGAAAGTCCCCCTATGTCATTGAATGACCATTTTTTACCCTGAAGGATTATACTTAGTTTTGCTGGGTAGGTGATTCTAGGTTGTAGTCCTAACTCCTTTGCCCTCCAGAATATCATACTTCATGCCCTCTGGACCCTTAATGTAGAAGCTGCTAAATCTTGTGTTATTCTGATTGTGTTTCCACAGTACTTGAATTACTTCCTTCTGGCTGCTTGCAATATCTTTGCCTTGACCTGGGAATTCTGGAATTTGACTACAACATTCCTAGGAGTTTTCCTTTGGGGATCTCTTTCATGAAGTGTTCGGTGGATTCTTTCAATTTCTATTTTGCCCTCTGGTTCTAAAATATCAGGGCAGTCTTCCTTGATAATTTCTTGAAAGATGATGTCTAGGCTCTTTTTTTGATCATGGCTTTCAGATAATCCAATAATTTTTAAGTTCTCTCTCCTGGATCTATTTTCCAGGTCAGTTGTTTTTCCAATGAGATATTTCACATTCTCTTCTATTTTTTCATTCCTTTGGATTAATATTATAGTGCCTTGATTTCTCAAATTGTCCCCAGTTTCCAATTTCTCCATTCTAATTTTTAAGGAAGTATTTTCTTCAGTAAGCTTTTGGACTTCCTTTTCCATTTGACCAATTTTGCTTTTTAGGGCATTCTTCTACTCATTGGCTTTTTGGACCTCTTTTGCCATATGGGTTAGGCTATTTTTTAAGGTGTTATTTTCTCCAGTATTTTTGGGGGTCTCCATTAGCATCACTCTCAGTTTTTGCTCTACTTCTTTTACTTGCTTCTCAAAATCTTTTTTGAGCCCTTCTATGGCCTATTATGACCAATTCATGTTTTTCTTGGAGGCTTTGGATGTAGGAGCTTTGGCTTCATTGTCTTCTTCTGGTTGTAGGTTTTGATCTTCTTTGTCATCAAAGTAAGATAATATAGTCTGACTCTTTTTGCACTGCTTGCTCATGATCTCAGCCAATTACTTGAGTTATGGACTCTTTGTTAAGGGAGAAGTCTGTTTCCAGTGTGGAGAATGTACTGTTCCAAGCTTCAGGGGTTTTGTGTAGCTATTTTTCAGAGATACTTCTGGGGACTTGTAAATTTTCAGTTCTTCCAAGGTGGTATGATCAACGGCAAGGTGTTTACTTCTTTGCTGGCCTGTGCTCTGGTCTATGAGCATTCTTTTCTGTCTTGGAACTGTGAGGAGGGTTTCCTCTCCACAGCCACTACAAGCTCCACCACGCCAGCGCTCCTCCTCCCCCCAGGACCACCACCCAGAACTGTGACCCAGATCCAAGCAAGGGCAAAGCAAGAGAATCTTGCACCAGCAGAGAGATCCCTGCAATCTCCCTCTGATCAGCCACTAGATTCCACCTCAATCTGTGGGCTGGAAGCTCCTGGAGGCAGTCGCTGCCCCAGGGCCATGCTTAGAGGACTGGGGCTGAGACCCTGCACTTCTCTCTCACTGCAGACACAGACTTTTCCTACTGACCTTCTAAATTGTCTTAGACATTGATAGGTTGAGAAGTCTGAAAACTGCTACAGCTGCCTGTGATTCAGTCCTCTGAGGCCTGCTCCAGGTTAGCTGAGGCCTGCACACCCACACCGAATTGTGTTCCATTCCCAGCCTGTCATGATATACCTTTCTGATCAACCATCCAGGTTGTCTTGGGCTGGAAATTTGTTTTACTCTGTCTTTTTGTGGGTTTTTCTGCTTTAGAATTTGTTTAAAGCCATTTTTACAGGTATTTGGAGGGGTTTGGAGGAGAGCTCAAGCATGTCACTGCTTTTACTCTGCCATCTTGGCCTAGAATATTATGAAAAAGCCAAAAATCAATGCTTATATTCAAGACTTACTTGATTGATAAAATTGATTACAATCCTACAGGGTAAAAAAAATGGACTTTAATGAAATTGAGTACTTCCAAGGTCCCTTCCAAGTCTAAATCTTATGTATCAAAAAATGACACTTGTACCTAAATCTTCTTGACTTTGAGGCTGGCTCCCTATCTACTATGCCATATATTTTTAGATTTGTGATGCAAAAAAGGTGATTTAAAAAATGTTTATGTAAAGTATTAAGGATTTAGAAGTCTTAAAATCCTTATGGTTTAATGTTATGGTTTAAAGATCATGATGATAGCTAATATTTTTATAGACCTTTTCTCTTCCCCTTCTCTACTATTTCACTTGGATGATTATCCACTTTCATTTTTAAGATAATCATTGTCAGATCTGTTTGCCCAGCCCTAACTGTCTCCTCATCTCCATACTTGGACACCTTGACCTGGATGTTTAATAGACATTAACATCTTAAACTTAACATATCCAAAATTGAACTCCTTATCTTTTCCTGCAAACCCTACACTTTTCTAAATTCCTGATTGTTTTTTTCCTGACAAACTTCAATCTTGGACCACTCTCATCCTCTTCTGCCTTTATTCCTACATGCTTGCTACATCATGAAACTGGAGAAAATTATGAAACCATGTTGACTGGGTCCACTATAAATCTATGTTGCATAATTTCAACTGGCCTTCAGTGATGCAAAGTAATTTTTGTACATTTCCATAATTAATTTGCTACCCCACTCATGACAGCAGCTATTCCAAATATGTTCATTCCTCCTCAAATCTCCCATGGTTTCTCTCCCCTATAATCTCAAAGGAGAACCTTGACTCATATTTTACCAGAAAAAAATCTGAACTCATTTGCTGGGCTCCCTATTTTCACTTCTTCATCTATCATCTAGAGGAAGTGGCCCTTCTCTTTGCTAAAGCAAACGTCTCTACATATCCATGTGAACTTATTCCATCTTATATTTTCAAGCAGATTTCCCCCTCTACCATCCATATTTTCTCTTATCTTCAGTCTCTCCTACTCTGCAGCCTACAAATACTCATGGCTCTACCATCCCCCCAAAAATCACTCACTTAATCCATTCATCTTCCATTATTAGCTATCAACACGTATCTCTCCTCCCATTTGTGGCTAAATTCTTTGACAAGAATGCCTATAATAGCTGCTTCTACCTCTTTTCCTGTCTCTTTTTAACTCTTTAAACTAAGGTTTCTGACCTTATCATTCAACTAATCTCTCCAAAGTTGCTAACGATATCTTAATGGCCAGATTTATTGGTCTCATCTTTCTTGAGCTCTCTATATCCTTTTAAAGCCTTGAATACCCTCTTCTCTTTAATACTCTCTTCTTTAGGTTTTTATGACACTCTCTGCTCTAGTTTTCCTCCTACCTATATGAACACTCCTTAGTTTCCTTTGTTGTATCTTCATCCAGATTATGACTGCAAAACCTGGGTATTCCACATGACTCTGTCCTGAACCCTTTTCTCTTCTCCTTCTATATCCTTTTTACTTGGTGTTATCATCAGTTCCCATGGATTTAATTATAATCTTTATGCTAGTGATTCTCATACCTACTTATCCAGCCATATCCTTTCTCCTAACCTCCAGATCTTCATCTCCAACTCCCAGTTGGACATCTGAAACTGAATGTTTCATAGGAATCTTAAAATCGACATGTCCAAAACGAAACTTGTGATTTCTCTCCAAATCCTTTCACTCTCCCAAGTTTCCTATTACTGTTGAAACACCTTCCTCCCTTACACCTAGGTGTCATCCTTGAATCCTCATTTTCTTACCCCAGTATCTATATAAATCTGTTGCCAAGTCCTATTGCTATCATAACATAACATTTGTAACATCTGTTGCATATGTGTTCTTTTCTCCTCTGCCACTGCCACCATCCTGGTGCAGGCCCTCATCACCTCACACTTGGATTATTGCAATGACCTGCTGATTGATGGTTTCTCTGCCACAAATCTCTCTCCACTCCAGTTCTCCTTTTACTCACCTGTCAAAGTCATCTTCCTAAAGACATCTGACCATGTCACACACTCCCCTGTCCTCCATTCAATCAACTCCAGTGTCTCTCTATCACATCCATGATAAAATATTTTGTTTCTTTTTACTTGCCTTACCATTTTAAGTTTCACCTCAGGTCAGTTTCCAGCAATATAAGATCTTACATTTGTGAGCTAAAAGATAATTATAGAAGTTGAACTGATTAGACAGTGGAGCCAACTCTCAAGTTGAGATAAAATCATGCACTTGATCTTTTCCCTTGTTTTCAATAGGTTCTATAAATAATGCACACAGATGTAGAAAAGATTATTTGAAGTAAAAACAGAGTAAAACAAAGCAAAACAAAACAAAATACCATATTGTTCCTTCTGGAAGGGCCAGCAAATGTCCATCTGCTTTCAAATGTGAATGATTTATAACTTGGGGAGATATTTTCCACTTATTTCTACTGTGTTCTTGAAAGATTTTCACCTAACTTGTGTGATCAATACATGATCATTGTATTTAAATAGCTTCATTTCAACAAATATTGATTAAGTGTTAAGTATGGGAAGGGGTTCATTTTTCCTCTCTAGAATGAATCTAATTTCTATTGTTATATTTACTCAAACACACTATGCACATCAATGGCCATGTTTAGTTGGTAGTTATTTTTCTAAATATGGTGACATTGGCTTTGAAGTGAGATTAATGGTGTCAACTGTTTCATCTTAAGGTTTGTGCTGATTTTGAGAAAGATTGCTAATTTATGTCTTGCTGACATTAGGTTCTATTAATGATTATTTATAAACTGAGCAATGAATTATCATGGCTAAAACACTGTAATTCAGCTACATACTAAGGGCCCCAAATTTATAATTACTATTAGTGTAGGTATACACCTATGACATGATTATAAGAAGCCTAATTTTAAGCACATGCATATGCTTCATATTTGCTAATAAGTTTATCATTCATAGTCCCTAAAGCACTGTATCTACATGATATCAGAATATAAAATTTTATACCTGGAGTGGACCTGAGGGATATTCAGGCCAACATCTTCATCTTATAAAGGAAAAACAAAAGCTCGCATACATATTTAAATATGACATGACCTTTGGCATTATGGAATATGTTGGCAAAGATTTCAAACTTTTTTTTTAACCTTCTCCCTCCCTTGCTCATCGTGTCTTCTTGAGGCTTGTTGTAGGTTCAAGAGAATTTTAATAGTCTGGCAGTGGTTAGCATTAGGCAAAACAAAGTTGAAATTGAAAGGATTGTGCTTATCTCCAACCTGGAGACAACCAGAAAAGACATCCTGGTGAATATGAGGTGTTACCTGAGTCTTGAAGGAAACCAGGGAAACAAGGGAGTAAGCAAATCATTCCAGGCATGAGGGACAACCAGTGCAAAAACTGAGAGATAAATGATGTTATGTCATGTTTGTGGAACTGTAAGTAGGCCAATGTAGCTGGAGCCTAGATTTTATGGAGGTGAGCTGTCTGTAAGGAGTCTGGAAAGGTAGGAATTGAGTTAGGTTATGAAAAGCATTAAATGACGAAGAACTTTAAGTTTGATCCTGTAGGAATCTACTGAATAATAGGGAACTGCTGAAACTTCTTGGGGCAGGGAGGTTGACATGGTCAGATCTAGGCTTTGGGAAAAATCAATGCATCATCTAAATGTGAACTGTGTAAATCTGGGCAAATCATGAATTTCTTTGCCATGACCAAGAGACACTGAATGAAATAACTGTACTTCTGGGATCAGGA
>NW_020949613.1:25816271-25861251 GCF_900497805.2 Vombatus ursinus
CCCCCCAATAGTATTTTATTTTTTCCAACTACATGTAAAGATAGTTTTCATATCTACTTTTATAAGATTTTGTGGTCCAGATTTTTTCCCTCCCTCTCTCCCCTCACCCCTCCCCAAGACAACAAGCAATTCGATAGAGGTTATACATGTTCAATCAGATTAATTTTATTTGCACATTAGCCATATTGTAAAAGAAGAAATATAACAAAAGGGAAAAAACATGAGAAAGAAAAAAAAACCAATAAAAAAGTGATGAAAATAGCATGTTTTGATCTGTATTCAGACTCCATAGTTCTTTTTCTGGATGTGGATAGCATTTTCCATCATGAGTTTTTTAGAATTACCTTAGATCATTTTACTGCTGAGAAGAGCTAAGTCTATCATAGTTGATCATCACACAATGTTGCTAATACTGATACAATGTTCTTCTGGTTCTCTTCATTTTCCTCAGCATCAGATCATGTAAGTCTGTCTAGGTTTGCTGAAATCCTCCTTTTCATCATTTCTCGTAGCATTCATATACGACGACTTGTTCAGTCATTCTCCAATTAATGGGCATCCCCTCAATTTCCAATTCTTTGCCACCACAAAAAGAGCTGCCTTAAATATTTTCATACATGTGGGTCCTTTTTCTAGGGCATCCTTTTAAATTTTATATGAATTATTAACATTTTCTCCATCCCTTTCTTAAGTCTAGTCAATCAATTTATTGTTTTAATAAATCACACCCTGATTTTTTAGCAATTGCTGATTTTAGAGATATATATGTTCATATTCAAAATTTAACAATGGCTTGTTGTTAAGAACTGGACCCAGCCCACCCCTGGGTATGTGTTCCTGGAGGGGCAGAGAGATTATATCCTTGACAATATCTGTTGAGCTCATCCCTGTTTTCTCTGGTATGACTGTGTGAGAAGTCACAGGATCTTGAGAATCACAGGTTACAGGATCATTATGGAGATATTTTATTATTAATAATCAAGTTATAGAAAAGCACTTGCTATCATGATTACTTAAGTAAAGTCATTCCTTAGGTCTTCAGTTTAAACAACTCAAGTAGGAGCCATGTACCAATATGAAACACGTCAGAAGTAAGGAAAATAATGCTTCTATATAATGATTATATTTTATTCCTTCCTCCCATCGATTCCTCTCCAAAGTAGTTATTAAAACTGATTCTAGTGATACAATTTACTGAATTTAAAATAGAGAAGAGATAAATATTTGAATATGTAGTCTTTTTATTTCAAAGTTTGGTGGCATGTCTACAAGAATAAAGTAGTTGATAATACCTCCTGAGAGTACAAATGATTGCTGCAATTTCATTAAGGGGAAAATTACTAGGATGAGAACATGTGAGTCTTAGATGCTTATGTATTGGCCACGATGATGACTAGCTTACAATACAAAGCTATTTTTACCTTGGAATGGTTTTGCACAGTTAGGAACATACTGGCTTCCCTATCTTCCCTTAAGCATTCAGCATTAGTCACTGAGATACCTGATGTCAGGCCAGATAGACCACTGCCTTTGCCTAGCTTAATAGTTCTTTTATTTTGATGATAATTATCCTGAGTCTGGCATCATCATAGGAAATATATGCATGTGGAGTTCAAATGGATTATTTTGCTATATTAACTTCACTTCCTCTGTAGGAGAGAGGGTCAAAATATTCAGTATATGGATTCTTAGACTATAGAGCACTTAACTTAATATGCAAAGGGATGAAATGTTATAAATATCTCATGTATGCTCACTCAGGAGTAATATCTTTTTAAAAATATTTCATTGATTATTAAAACATTGCTATCATGTTCCATTGATATATTTCCCCTCCCTCTTTTCTATTTTTTAACAAAGGATAGTTAAGCAAAACAAACCAATCATATTGGCCATTTCTGAAAACATATGACTTCTTCTGTACCTATAGTTCACCACTTTTCTGCTAAGAGAAGGGAGGCATGCCTCCCTCAGTGCTTTCAAGTCAAGGTTGATCACTGAACTGATGTGTACCTGATGTCTTTCACTGTTCTTTTCCTTTACATTACTGAGGACATTGTGAAAATTATTTTCTGCATCTGTTCATATTAATATTATCAAAATTCCCTGAATTCTTCATATTCATATTTTTTGCATTGCAATAATATTCCATTGCATTAATATTATTTAGTTACTCAGTTTTACCCAAACAAATAGGTGCTAAAATTGCTTTATACGTTCTTAAAGAAAGTTCAAAGGCAAAGTAGAAATCTCTTATTTATGATGATTTTTAAAACCTAAGTAAAAGCACTATGAATTAAGAGGAAGAACCCTAATAAAAGGTCATTTAGAGTTAAATGTCTATCTTCATTTTAGAGCAAAAAGGATCAAAGTATCCCAAGAAACCAGAAAGAGAAAGGAGAAGAGTGAGAGGTTATTTTAAAATTTGTTTTTTGAGACCTTGATTTTAATGGAAATGTGAGAACAAAAAGAAGCACAAAAGCCCCAGTGAAGTGATTGGGTTTTTTTGTCCCCTAAATAATTTGAGAAATCACTGAGAAAAGAAAGTCATATCAAAAATCTGTACATTCCAATAATCAAAATGCCCAAATCCACATCTTGCCCAATAAAACATCCTAACTTTTATATTTTATAATTTCTCAGAGGAGAGATGGAGGGAAAAAAAGGCAAGTTCTATCCAATATTTTCTTCTTTCCTATCTAAGTAAGTATCTGGGTGACTAATAGAGTAAATAATAAATTAGAAAAATTGCATCATGAATGTGTTTTACTCCTTTTTTTAAAACTTTGACCAGGGTTCTAGCTATTTTATATATTTCAGAAGTGGTTGGTTTGTTTCCCTTCATGCACCAGATCTGCTATTCTCGAACTATTCTGAGGAGGCAGTAACCCCACAATGCCACTTCAGTGAAGACTGTATTTGACTAAATATTCATGATGCTTTCATATTAGCCCTTTAGACATGGGCTTTCTGAAAATTTGAGCATATTTATTGTCCTATGAGCCATTTTCACATCTGTGCAATAAAGATAGCAAAAAAAGGAAAGAAAGGAGAAATAAAGTTTAGATGGATGGGAAAATAAAGAGGAAGGTAGAGAGAAGTGAAAGAGAGAAAAGAGTGAATAGATGGGAAAAACAGAAACATCAAAACAAGACATCCTATTTTTGGTACTATCATGTTTTGGAATCCTGTGGATATCAATATTCTTCCTCCCTTAGGCTGGAAATGTTATCTCCCTTGAGTTTCTTAACTTATATCAGTGGAATAGACTCCAGACTCCAGACCTTGTAGGCTTTCACAGATCAGATGGGACTTTGCAAGAGAGTACTAGACTCAGTTTGGAAAACTGAGAATGGAAAAAAAGCTAACAGGATAAATTTCTGTTGACTAGTCAGTCATCCATCTTACAAATTTCCATATTTCACATGTGAATTGGATGACTACTTGTTGGGCCTCCTTTGGGTACTCCAAGTAGTAGTACTATTATAAGGGTTACACTACAACTGGTGTCAGAAAACCTGAATGCAAGTCCTGGTTCTGACAGTTATAAGTGGCATGCATTTCTTTATATTTTTAGTGCTCAACACAGGGTCTAACACACAAGGAATATTTAATACGTTCCTGTTGACTTGCTGACTTGACTTAGCTAAATTATGTAACCTCTTTGACCTTTGGTTTACTCACCTACAAAATGGAGATAATAATATTCATACAGGGTATTGTGACAAATGTAGTTTGTAAATTATAAAGTACTATGTAAAAGTTACTGTTTATTAGAAAATAATCACTATTAATTAGGGATAAACACTGATGCAGGTCCAACTTTGGCTGTAGCTTCAGCAGGTATGTTTTTTGTAAGCAACAAATTGTGGTCTTGTGTTTTCTTATTCACTCTGTCACTTTCATTTTATTGGATTATTTAATCTATTCATATTTTAAGTTATGAGAATAAGGTTTTTATTTTCCTTCATGTCTTCATTTTTTCTAAGTTAAGATCCCCTTTCCTATAAACACAGTACTTTGTTCTGTAATGTTTGTTTATCTAATTTAAGGTAGCCCTCTTTCCATTAAGTTTCATTTCCTTTCCCTCAAGTATCTCTACTTCTATTTGTTATCTCTTTCACTAATTTTGGAGTTTTGCTTAACTTATTAGTTCCTTTTCCATTTTCCTGTTACTGTTATTTAAATATTTCCCTACTTTCCCCCTTTTCAGTTAGTCAAGTAAGATCTTTCTTCCTTTCCTAATTGTTTTGTTAATTAATTTTAAAAATGTCATTTCTGTACTTTTTTCTAAAAATAATTTCTTTCCCTCATTGTCTTCATTATTTATCTTCCATTTCTGTCTATTGTAGTTTTATTCTTTGATTCATCTCTTATTTAGTTCTTCTTTATTCTTTGTATTATTTATAGAATTAAAACTTGCAAGGCACGTATTCTGAGTTCCCACATCTGAACAGTTCTGTTATTTTCATTTTATTATGTTATATATGTTTAAATGCCAATCCCTTTAGTTAATAGAAAATATGATGCCTCATAGTAGGAAATTTCCTATGTCCCTGATTATGGATTTCATTATTAACCTTTGCTTTCCCCATGCCCATTTTTCTCTCATTTGCTATGAATTCTGCTTTTTGAGTCCCTGCCTTCCCAGGCTTCTCAGAACTGCTTCTAGGAACTCTGAATCTCTTCTGGAGTCAGGATGAGTGGTCTCTCAAAATAACAAATCCCTGCATATTATATTAATTGTAAGGTCCATATCTGCTTTTATAGATTACCTCTCTTGTCCTATGGAAGCATTCATCAGTGGTCCACTCCCCTACCACTGAAACAAAACTTTCCATTTCTTTTCCATGTTTCAATATCTCCCTCCCCCTTTAGCTCCTCATTCATTTTCCCATAGGCTCTATTCTTTCTGTGAGGCTGCAGGAATTTTTTCCCTTCACTGTTAACCTTTGATTAGGGTACATCACACATTCCTCTTTATTTTTTCCTCCTATCCCATTTTCTTTGTAGCCTTCAGTTCTATCATTCTCTCTCTCTCTCTCTTTCACACACACACACACACCCCTACAGGAAGGGTGTTATTAGGTTCAATCTATGATGTTTCAGTCTTGTTTATCCATCATTGCTTCTATTTGACTTCTGCTTTTGCCCTTTTCTCTTACTGTGTTTTTAGAATCAAACCTCTTCATTGTCCCTTGTTCTTTTGTTTTCCTCTGTCACTTTATTTGTTTGCGTTTCTTATGTTTCCATTGTCTGGCATGTTTTAAAAGGAAATGATTTGTTCAGGCTTGGTTTTCTTTCTAGGAATGCTTCAAATGCCTCTTTACTTTAAATGTTCATCTTTTTCTTTTTAATTAATAGTTAGGCTTAGGTTTACAGGGTAGGTCATCATTGGCCGCATCTTGATTTCCTTCACACTTTGGAACACATTATTCCATTCCCTCCTATGATTTGTTGTGGGTGTAGAATAGTCCTGTGTTATTAAATTTTTCTTTCCATTATATTAGTAAACACCATACTTCACCTCATTGTCATCTCATAATCATTGCCACCACATAATTGTCAGACCCTGGTTTTTTGGTTCAAAAATTGGTTTATAATCTTTCATTGCATAATTGTCGCATGGTATAATTCTGTTCGTCAGGCTGCTTCAAAGGTAAACAGAGCAGCACTTTATTCTCCAGTGGAATATGGATATGAATTTATCTCTCCTGCATTGCAAGTCATCAGCCTAAAATTTTCAGCACATGCTTATTGTCAGTATATTTCTAAAAGTCAACTTGTGTGGTTTGTGTGAAGAGCTGAAATACTATCGGTATTGTCACTCAACCCAATGAAGAGCCTTAAGTGCAATGGGAGTGGGTAAGCAGGCAAAGCTACTGTGAGTAAGTCATGTGACATGACGAGACTTGCATCTTCCCAATTTTAACATATATTCATGAGTATTCCATGCATCTTAATCTTGCACAAAAGACAGTTTAGTAATAAATGATTTTGAAGTAATACTGGCACGGTTTTTTTAAAAGCTTCACATAATGGTCATACCCCACTTTTTTGCAAAAAAATTTGGCATAAAATCTGTGATGATTATGCAGTGACATACAATAATTCTCTTGGCTGTTTGAAGAATTTATTGTTTGTTATTAGAACTTTTGAATTTAACACCTATGCATCCTGGAGTTTACAGCATAGATTTTTAAAAAATATATAATTGCAGTGGTCTATAAATTCTTTCAAAGTGCACTTTGTTTTCTGTGTTAAGAAATTCTGATGAAGACACTTAACGCTTACTAGCAGGTTACTTAACCCCAGCTGCCTCGCCAAAAATTAAAAAAAATTAAAAAATTCAGATAGGTACATATATGTATGTATATATGTATGTATGTGTATACACACACATATATGTACATATATTTATATCTATACCTATATTTATGTCTATTTATCTATCTTCTTGCATTATGGTTTGCATTCTTGCAGTATGGTGTCTAGGTTAATTTGTCATTTTCTTCTGGAATAGCTATAATCCTGAAGTCATTTCTACTCATCCTGTCTTCAAGATCAATATGTTTTGCTTGTATAGAGATCATATTTTCTTTGATCATTATTGCCTTTTGCTTCTCTTCCAAACTACTTCACTTCTGTGTATTTGCATTCTTAATCAGTTAGTCTTTCTATTTTTTTTTTGCTGAGACTTGCCACTATGAATTCAACATTTTTCTATCTAGTTATTTCTATTGTGAAGATCATGAATTCTGTTTTTATAATTTTTATTTCCATTTTAAAAAATTCAGGATTGTCCTGTGCTTCATACTCTTTTGGGAATCCACAAGGTCTTCTGCCTTCAGATTAATTTTTCATTGTCTGACAAAATTTATTCATATAATCCTAACTTGGTTATGTGATCTGGTTATCATATTTTCTTTTGTTATTAACATATTTCCCATTAGTTTATCTTCTTATGGTAAAAGTATTTCAAATATGTTTTCTTCCTTCTGAGATCTTTGGTAAATTCAGGCCCCTCTTTTCATTTTTGACTCTTTCTTTGATTGCAATGTTCCTGGGGCCTGGACCTTTGCTTTTTGGTTTTCTGTGTTATAGATCTCAACTTAAATTATATTATATTTTTAATATAAAACTTATAAAAAGAATCTGTTACTTTCTAGTAATAATTTGTGAGACTTCTGAGTCTTCTATTCATTATCCTTAGGATTTCCACCCCAAAACTTCCTTCTCTAATCACCAATTTCCTATTTGTGTTGTTCCTCCATTATAATGTAAGTTCTTTGGGTGCAGGATCTAGTTCCCTTTTGTATTTTTATCCCGGGCACTTAGTACAGTTTTTGGCATGTAGTGAGTACTTAAATGTTTTTCATTTATTCACTCAAACATCCATCCATTCACTCATTCCTTTCTTCCTTCCTTCCTTCAAAGTTTCTTTCTCCCAAGATATCATCTTTGTCAAATCAATGTACTTTCTTTGACTTGCCCTCAGGAGCGTCATATCAATACTTTTGGTCAAAGAACCTGATACACTATAACTCATTCTCATCAATGTTCATAGACTTCACCATTAGAATGGCATTCATTTTCTTCTTCAGAACATTTAACATCAGTATTATAGAGAAGTGTCTTGCCTACTATAGGTTTTCAAAGGCCACATTTGTTTCTGTTTTTGTAGATGTGGCTCTTGGTTTTCCTGGATTTCATGACAGTCAAGATCCTTTGGGGTGGATATGCATGAAAAACTTTACAGTCACTAATATTATATATGCAATTAAAGATGCCATTAGGCATGTAAAAGACAGACAACACAATTACTGGATGAAAGAAATTTTATTTTTTTATATTATATATTGTGTATCAAAATTTGGGAGTCCACAGTGGTCCCCAACTGTAAACAACATAATTTATGAGCTCCTTGCCTTTAAGGTACTTCAAGGATTCTTTTGTATGGGTCCTCTTAGTGAAGATTGAAGTCATTCAACCCTGGTTAAAAAAAAATTATAATGCGGCCCAACTTCTGGTGATGTTTCTTCTTTTTAAATCTAATTTAACTTAAATTTATTTTTCAATTAATGAGCATTTACTTACTTTCACTTCTGCTCCCTACCCCCACTGAAAAGTAAAATTAAAGAAAAATGAAACTCTTCTAGTAAATATGCATAATCAATTAAAATAAATTCTCATATTGCCTAAAATGCATGTTTCATTCTGTGTATTGAGGACATCATTTCTCTCTCAGGAAATCTGTAGAACTCTTCATCATCAATCCTCTGGAATTGTGATTGGTTATTTCATTGATGTGATTATTTGAGTATTTAATTAATTTTGTTTATAATATTGTTATTGTATACTTTCTTTTCCTAGTCCTATTCACTTTACTCTGCATCAGTTCAAATGACTGTTCCCAGGTTGTCCTTTCATTATCTGTTACAACACAATCATATTCCCTCACATTCATATACTTTTCTCAGCCATTTTCTAATTGATGGACACCCCCTTAGTTTCTAATTCTTTGCCATTGCAAAAAAGATCTGCTATAAGTATTTTTATATTGTGGGTTCTTTTTCTCTTTATTTTTGATCTCTATGAAGTATAGGCTTGGTACTCTATAACTGTGTCAAATGATATGCACAATTTAGTAACTCTGTCAGACACAATTCTAAATTATTTTCCATAATAGCTGGACCACTTCACAGCTTCATCAATATTACATTAATGTACCTATTTCCTCAGCATCCCTACAATATTTATCATTTTTCCTTTTTTGTCAACATCCCAGATCTGTTGAGCATGAGGTGAACTCATACTATCAACTAATACTGTTTAATGAAGTGCTATTACAAATGCTAGGTATAGGAATAAGACAAGAAAAAGGGAAATTGGAGGAATAAGCATAGTTAAAGAGGAAACAATTGATGAGCACCTTCTTCACATTTACTTAAATTGGTCCTCAGATGACAGACATACTAATGATTTCTCTGAACCCTCACTTGTAGACTTTCCAGCTTGGTAATGCCTGGTAGAGTTTATCTTCCTTAAGCATAGCCTCTTACAACTCAAAGTCATCTCTATGCCGTGATGAGGTATCAGAATAAGACACTAAAGCATTCAAATCTCAAAAATTACGTGCTCCTTATAATAATGACTCTTACCTCTTAGAGTTTATTATGAAGAAATAAAGGAAAGCAGGACATAGTCTGACATAAACCCTACGTTTGAAAAGAACTGATTTCAAAGTGTTTACATGAAGGATAAGTAGGATTCCCTGAACTAAAATTCTATGGGATAAGGCAGTCCAGGGAAGAAACTGGAAATTCTCAGGAATGAACTTCTGAAGTCACAAAGGAAAACAGTTTTGTTGAAGAAGAAAATTGGAAGTTATCTGGAAAGACCAAGGTGGATTTAGGGCAATAAACAATCTATGTTGATTTCAAAATTTAAAAGAAATATGTACTAAAGATAAAAATTAGGAAAGGAAACAAAGGATTGATTCTATGATGTGGCACATTCCTGTAAAATATCATCAAGATTGTAAAATCTCAGAACAAGCTAAATCTACAGAGGAAAGCTAAGGATAATAAAATGGTTTTTTTTTTGTTGGGGCGGGCAAGGATTTGTTTTTGTTTTTAGTTGTATTATGGGAAAGAAGAGCTAGAATAATGTTCAGGATAAGTGGAATACTGATAACTGACAAGAAAACAGTGAATTGTTCAATTCTTTTTGATTTAGTTATTTTATTTTTAATTTATAGAATAAAATAAGCTTTTCCATAACACAGTAAAATAAAAACATGATTGCACATCAAACTGCAAATCTACTATACACAACTTGCTATTCCTTTCAAACATACAACCAAATTATCATGTAAATTTTTTTTCTTGCTTTGTTTTTGTTTTGTCTGACAAGAATAATGACTTTTCTAGTGAAAAGGACAGGAAAAATGACCAATAGGGGAATTTTTTTTCTTTACCAGACTTGTAATTTTACTCTTATAGAGAATTTTTCCTATTAATAGAGGTTGCCACCTGCAAGGCAACTCCATCTTGGTATCTGAAATAAAATGATTTGCCCAGGGTCACACAGCTATTATATGTCAAAGTCAGAACATGAACCAAGGCCTTCCTTACTTTGAGGTCAGTGGAGGCTACATAGTGCTTCCTCTTGGATGCATTCAAGTCAGCTGACTTAAATAAACAAAATGTGAAATTGATGAAGGAACTGGTGAATATGTTTTCTGAGCCACTGTTGGTGATGAAAAGGTCATAGATAGTAGGGAAGGTACTGCATGATTAGAAAATAGCAAACTGTGAAAGAAAAAAAAAACAAAAGAAAGAAAAAAGGAAAGAAGGAAAAAGGAAGGAAAGGAGGGAAAGAGGAAAGAAAGAAAAAGAAAGTAAAGAAACAAAGAAGGAAGGAAGGAAAGAAGAGAAAGGAAGAAAGTCAATAAAGTTTGCAATCTATAAGCCAGTGAGCTTGATTCTGATTCCTGGGGGAAAATGCTAGGACAGATTATTAAAGGAATTTTTAGGGAAAATCTAGAAAAGGAAGCAATAATTACAAAGAGCATTTATGGTTTCATTAAGAATAAGTCATGCCAGGCTACACTTATTTCTCTTTTGGACAAGGTCACTGCATTTGAATGCTATTGTTATATGTTGCCTAGATTTTTGCAACCATGATTTTAACAGCACGAAATATTTTATGTAAAATATCTCAAGTTGTTGTTATGGAAAATATGGAGAGATGTAGGCTAGACCCTAGTTCAGTTACAGAGCTTTATAACTTATCAAATGATCACATTTAAAGAGTGATCATTATTGTTTTTTTTTTTCCTTTTCTGGAACATGGCTAATGTGAAAATTTGTTTTGTATATTTTCGTCTATGTAATGGATTTTATATTTCTTGCCTTCTCAATGAGTGGAAAAGGGTGATAATTTGAAATTGAAAATAAAATAAAGTTGAATTTAAAAAATAAAGAGTAGTTATTAATAGTAAGATGCCAATTTGGCAAGAAGTCTAATTTTGAGTACTCCAGAGATTTGTACTTAACCTTTTTGTTTCTTTGCATTTTCAGCAAAGACTTGAACAAAGACATAGATGCCATTCATCAAATTTGCAGATGACTCTAAGCTGGGAAGCATAGCTGGCACACTGCATGACAAAGTCAAGACTGACAAAGATATTGGCCAGCTACAGTATTAGGTGAAATTTAATAATAGTAAATGGAAGAAAGATAAATGTAAAGTTTCACCTAAGCTTTTAAAAAATTAGACAAAATGAAGTTGTGTAAGTAGAAGATGAAAGAGCCATGGTTAACCTTGTTTATAAATGATCTGGGGGTTTTATCTCTCTCTCTCTCTCTCTCTCTCTCTCTTTCATATGATTTGCTGTTAAAAATGCTAATGGAATTTTGAACTAGACTAAGAGATGCATAGTTACCAGGAATATGGAGGTGATGGTGCTGCTATAATCTGCCCTTATCAGATCACACTTGGAACATTCTGTAGCATTCTGGATACCACTGTTCATAAGCAAACTATAAAGCTGGAGAGTGCTCAAAATAGAACAGCTAAGATGGTGAAAGGCCTTCAGATCATGCTACATATGTATAAATAAAAGGAATTAGCATATTTAGCTGGAGAAGAGAAGACTTTGGGTGTATGCATGTGGAAAAATACAATACTTGCCTTTAAATAATTGAGACAATCATGAGAAAGTGGTTTTAGAATTGTTTTCTGACAAAAAGAGGATAGAATCAGGGGACATAGATATAAGTTGCAAAGAGTCAAATTTAGGCTTGATGTCATGTTAAAAAAACTTGCTAATAATTAGTGCTATCCAAAATTGGAATGGGCTGCTCAGGCAGTAATAAGGACCCCCTCATCCAAAGTTTTCCAAGAGAGACTGAGTGACCATTTATTGGATATATTGTAGTAGTGATTCTTTTCTGGTGTGAGATGGACTAGATGCTCATGAAAAAACCCTTCTGACACTAACATTCAGTAATTCTCTATATTCTTTGATAGACTTCATGAATAATGTACCAAGTAATATCCAATGAGCTGATGAGGTTCTAAAATTGATTAGTAGTCAGAAGCATGAACTTTGTAAATTTCAGCTAATTGATTACTTATTATCTTCTTGGTAACTGTTGTAAACAAATATTTAACAGAAGAGGAACTGTTTGCTTTATAATTCTAAGTATATAAAAATATCGAGTTTCTCTGGGCCTTTACTATTAAGAGAAGCTTATATTCACATGACATAAAGCTTGATGGGATAAGCTAATCTGATGGGATAATCTGAATCTGAAAACATCTACAATTTAGAACATTAGGCCTAATGTAATAATATAAAATGTAAAGTTCTATATTTGGGTTCTCATAACCATTTCACAAATACAAAAGATGCAGAAAATAATGAGTATAAAAAGTAAACACATATCTTCTAAAAATTCTCTTCACTGGAGGTCTTTGGGTAGAGATATGATAACCATTTATTGGGTATCTTAGTACCCTAAGGTCACAGAACTAGAGTTTTAGAATAAATCTTTAGAACATAAATAACCTTTTTGTGAAAAGTTTTTTTGTTATTGTGAACTGGACAAATACCCACAAACATAAACAGTTCCATATACAAAGAGACAAAGAGGATTGCACATGAAACTTAATCCTTACTGTGTATAGCTTGCTTTAAAAAGTATGTAATAAATTTGCCACATTAGTTTTAAGTCGTCTTGTTTGACTTCTTCTGAATTTCTTTGTTGTTGTTGTTGTTGTTGTTGTATGTGTGTGTGTGTGTGTGTGTGTGTGTGTTTGAACATTTCTTAAAAATATTCAAGACCAGGGTAGCTAGGTGGCACAGTGGATAGAGTACTGACTCAGGACCTGAACCCACATTTGGCCTCAAACACTTACTAGTTACGTAACCCTGGTCAAATCACTTCACCCTAATTGCCTAAAAATGTTTAAGGCCTTTTCTTTTTTTTTTTTAATACTTTTTTATATCATTATCCCTTTCTTTCCTCCACATTGATGGTCATTCAGGTTCCTTTTGGCCCTTAGATGCTGTGATTCTGTAAGACAGTCACAATTATTTACAATATGGTTGGTCAAGGTAAAGACAAATTATCATGCAGCAATATGTTCTTATATACAATTTGAGATAAGGAAGTGACATAGTAGATGGAATGCCGGGTTTGGACATGGAATGGCTTGTGAAGTCATTTAACCAGTTTCAGCTTAAGTTTCCTCATCTGTAAAATGGGGATAATAATAATACCTAACTCACAGGGTTGTTGTGAGGATCAAATGTGACAACATGTATACTACTGTGTAAATATTATTATTATTACTCTTAAATTTTTCATTTATATAATCTTAGGAGGTTAGCCATACTCATCTATATGTTCAAAAGCATATTTTTTGTTGGGATATTGGACCTGGCTATTTTTTTGCTCATTAGCAGACATAATTACTGCTTTTAAACAATGATTTCCTCAGTTTGTTATAGTTTGAATTTTAATTGTAAACAAAACCTTACAAATGAATTTATCAATAGGCATTCATTCCTTGTTTGTGGTCAGGTCTTTTTCTTATATCAAACATTACTAATTTCATTGTATCTATAGCAACTTCATTAATAACTCTGACATGTACAACTGCTGCCTACATCCAAATACCAGAGGCAGATTTACCTGAATTACGGAGCAGAAATGTTAATCTTTGTCTATAGAAGCAATTCTGTCCTTACCCATTGGATTTAGAAAAAAAAAAAAAAAAGAACAGCTGGAGAAATTGTTAGCAGAAGATTTCAAGGACAAAAACAATAGAAAAGATGAATGGTGGCCTTAATTGGAAACAGATTTTGAAGCAAGATTAGAAAAAAACAAATTCCTAGGGTCATTGGTGGTGAGGACTGGCCCCAGTCCAGGAAATTATTTGCTGCCACATTGACATTTGTTGGTATTAGTATTATTAACTGTCACATGTAAAACTACCAGAGATCTCCCAAATTAGGGAGCTTATGATGAGAGTGTCCCTCATTTCTTAAAAGTAATATATGTAGCCAAAGATGATGTGGACCTATCATATAATTGGTAAATATTTATATGTCCATTTCTATTTTTAACACTTTTAAGCCTCCACTAAATCTATGTCCACATTGCCCTTGTCAAAGTGAAATTGACCATCTGATTAATCAGAGTCTTGAACCCTAATGTTTCATTCCCCCAATTTTTATACACACATACATATATAATACATACATAGATACATATGTATATATATATATATATATATATATTCACATCTAGAGATATAACGGCTTTGTTTAAACTATTGTTTCCTTAGTTTATTATGATTTAAATTCAAGTCAGAGCAGGCTTTTCTCTTTTCCCTTAGCTGTAATGCTTTTCCTTATGAGGATATTTCCATTTATTGTATACCTATTGTATGTATATGGTGTATAGGTATTCAAGGAGGACTAGAACCTCTGGTGTAAAGGCTTCCTGAGCCCTTTTCAGGGCTGCTCATACACCTTTGTTGTACCCCTGGCACTTAACTCTTACCTGTGACTCCAAGAAACTGTAGCATGTACAGCAGTCACACCCTGTAAAACATCTTAGCAGATGGGCTAAATCAGATTAAGGGTAACTGACAGGCCACAAACGTGTTGATGAGTCAGGAGGGTGTCTACCCCAAGCATGCAAAGACTTCCCCTGGTGGAATGGGTGGATGAGAACAGTTTTTTCCAGTGGCCACGAAGGCAGCTAAAGCAGGCACTATGTAGCCCTTAGAGCATGGTCAGACATCAAAGATACCAAGGTCATCCACTGCATCACCAGTCTTCCTGATTTTTGTCTTGCCATTTGACTTCAATGTCTCTGGAAGAGAGAGCAAGGCTCTTTACCCATGAATTAAGACATCACTCTATGATGTTATTGGTTCTCTCTGAAAATGAAGGACAAAAAACATCATATTTATGTGTATATACATTTATATGTACACACATCTATCTGTCTATCTGTCTGTCTGTCCATCATCTTATTTGTGGTCTCCCTCATTGGAATGTAATCTTCTTTAGGGTACAGACTGTTTTTCATTTTCTTTGTATTCCCATCATTTAGACCAGTGCTTAACACACAGTAAATATTTAATAAGTGCTTTTCGATTAATTGATACCCAACCTAGTTCAAGTCAAACACATGCTACACTTACACTTAGCCTTATGCTCCAGTGCAACCTTCAGTCTTCCTGGTCGAAGGGATTGAAGTAAACGAACTTGCCCACTAGCGTAACACTTTAGAGTTGATGAGCCCTACTCCTTACCTCATCCCCCCACACTTATTCAACCACCAACTGCCACATTTATTCCTCTCCATGGCTTAGTCAACTACATCAAATATCCATTTTAGCTATCATTTCTGGAGCTCTTGACTGCCTGTTCTGTTGACTCTCTTTGGTTGCCACTCACTAAATTTGTTTGATGTTGGGACTAGGAATGATTTAAGGAAATCAAGTGACTAGACTCAAAGACTTAACTAAACCTTCAGGTCCCTTCATCATTCTTTAGGAGAGAGAAGCCTGTGATCATGATCACATAAAGACTCTTAAGAAGTCAACATGCATTAAACATATTTCTTTTTGTATTAATACAGTTATAATCACAAACTTTTCAAAAAGAAATAAGAAAAGGAAAATTTTTTGAAAAGGACAATTGGCCTTCCTCAACCCCTCCCTTTGCCCCCCCAGAAATGTGGGAACTGAAAGAAGAGAAGGTCAGGACAAAATAAAAATGAGGGCAGGAAAGCCAAAGAAAGGCATAAGCAATAAAACGGGAGGGAAACAAAAAATTATGACCATCTGGGAAAAAATAAGAATACCAGTGAACAGGCATTAAAGAACAAGGGGTGAAATGCTAAAAGAAAATACAAAACCAGAAACTAGAGGAACAAAAAAGAGATACTATGAGCTGAAATAGAATGAGTGGGTGGGGGATCATGAGTAGAAAGTGAGGTTGTGCCCCTTGGAGAAGTAGACTTATTCTGGGAAAGTATGCCTTCTAGAACCTATCTCTCTATCTCTATTTTTTTATTTTTTTATTTTTATTTTTTTTGGGCAATTGGGATTAAGTGACTTGCCCAGGGTCACACAACTAGTAAGTGTCAAGTGTTTAGTCTGAGGCCAGATTTGAACTCAGGTCCTCCTGACTTCAGGGCCAGTGCTCTATTTACTGCGCCACCTAGCTGCCCCCAAATTAAATCAGCCTCCAATTTTTTTTTGTTTTTTTGCTTTTTTGGTGAGTCAATTGGGGTTAAGTGACTTGCCCAGGGTCACATAGCTAGTAAGTGTCAAGTGTCTGAGGTCAGATTTGAACTCAGGTCCTCCTGACTCCAAGTCCAGAGCTCTATCCACTGTGCCACCTAGCTGCCCCCTAGAACCTACATTTCTAAGAAGGGAAGGTACTCAACCTGGATTTAAAGCCTCTAAGGATAATCTAACACTTTTCTTTTATTGGAAGGTAATGTAGAAGTATATTTTAAATTAAAGCCAAAACTCGTTTATCAGTTTCAAAAACTCTACCATCTACCAACATTTTTTTCCAGTTGTTTGGTGGTCACATACGAAAACATATGTAATTATATTGTTTTTGAAGAGTAATTTTCAGGTTATTTCAGCCCAGCTATTGTAAGGACAAAAATATCACATTTAAAACATTATAGATTTTAGGTAATGCCCCAGGTCATTCAATTACACTTGTTTCATTGTGAAAGAATGACATACAAATTCACTGAAATGTGGTTAAAGCTCTTTATATCTACCATGATATATGTGAGGATTTGTAGAAAGAGAAGATAGTTGCTAAAATATTTTAAGTGACGATAATGCCATTTTTATCACATCAATGTATACTTATCTTTAGGTGTAATAGTCAATTTTTTAATGTTTAAATTTTGATTTTTATAACTTATTTTGTAATAAGCTTGAATTAGAAATATATTTGTTGTGCTTTGCTGTTATATCACTTTAATAAACATATACACCTAGTTAAAATTTTTCATTGCATATTTTCATTGTGTGGAAACCAATGCTATATTTTACATATTATCATTTCAAAGAGTATAAATAAAGATGATATGACTATATCACAGGATTCATTATTTGTATTAATCCTGACCTAGCTCCACCCCTAGTTTTTAGGGCTCTCTAAAACCTCTAATTGCCATGTGCACATGTAGCCTCAGACACTTACTAGCTTTGTGACCCTGATCAAGTTACTTAACCTCTGTTTTCCTCAGTTTCCTTGTCTGTAAAATGAGGAAAATAATAGCACCTACCTTACAGGACTATTGTGAGGATCAAATGAGAAAATAGTTATAAAGTACTTTCAGTGCCTAGCACATAGTAAGAACTATATAAACGTTAGCTATTATTATTATTATTATTCTATATGCAGAGATACATACATCTTATTTATACACATATATGTATTCATAGATATAGATATATATGTATAGAGTGAGATTGGGCCAGTGGGTAGTGAGTGATCTTTGAAATCAGAAGACCTTCATTCAGGGCTTACTTCTGACACATACTTGCTGTTACCCTGACCAAGTCACTTAACTTTTCAGTGACCTCGGTAACTTTGTATCCCTCGAGTACTTGGGTTTAAATCCCCGATTTGCCTCTTATTATATGTGAGACCTTGGATAAGTTACTTTTCCTCCTGTATACACCTCAGTTTCCTTATCTATAAAATGGGGTCCAGATCACCTGTCCAATTTACACAGGGCTGTGGTAAAGACCAGAGGATTGAATGGATACAAACTCATAGAGGGCTACTTAAATTCAGTTATTATTTTAATCAAGGCTATGATCACTGATTGGAAAGTAGTGGTTATAGGCTTGATATCCTGGTTTTATGCACCTGCTTAGTGTAGGAAGGTATGGATATAAGTGTGTCTCTGTGGACAGAGGAAAGAAGAGCTCTACAACCTCAGAATCACAAAATTAAGAGTTAGAAGGCTCCTTAACAGTCATTTACTCCATCCTCCACACAAAAAGTAACCCCCAGTATAACATACATGACAAATGGTTATCAAACATCTGCTTGAAAAACCACCAAGGAAGGGGAACTCACTTCTTTCTAACATTTCATTTAATTTTTTTGGTTTTCTTGAATTGTTAGTAGATTTTTTCTTATATCAAACCCAAATTTGCTTCTTTTCAAATTTTATTCATTGGACCTCCTTCTGCCTTCTCAAACCAAACAAGTCCCTTTTATACACGATGCATCTTTAAACATTTGCACGTAGACGTCATTCCTGCACTGAATCTTCTCTTCACTAAGCTCAATGCCCCTAGTTCCTCCTCATGTAACTTGGACTATATGGTTAGTGGTCAGGAGCTCCTGATTAAAGCAGAGACCAAAAGCTAGGCCTTTAATGATCCAGGAGTACAAAGGAAATTGTTAGACATAATCATTTATGTAATGTACTGACAAAGCAAAGTGTTATATTCACTTTTTTATGAGCTTTTTCTGTATTTCATAGCAGGCCTTCAATATTGATAAATAACTCAGAAAAAATAAGCATAGATAATGCAGGTGCCACTAAACTAAAGCTGAATTGTTATTCTACCTGCCTTTGCTTATAGTATTTTTCCTTTTTTTCTCTTGCCTGTCAGCCAGGTCTTCTGACATAGTGAGCTTAAAACCATGCCAGATTTTTGAAGGGAAGTGGCAAAAGGATTCTAAAAGCTGTCACACTCAAGAGCCATTCTAATCAGCTCTGAATGCACAGCCCACTGTCCTGCAGGTGCAATGGTGATGACTGTCACTTCTAGCAGCTGTTAATAAGGTACTTATGTCATAGCTATTTGTCTGGTGTCCAAAGCCATTTTCCTGGAAGTATAATATGTTGCTCCACTAGGAGATGAAAGCTGGTTATCTTTTCAGTATTTTGTTTTTTGTTTAAGGGTTTGTGGGCTTTTTTTCCTCTTTTGCTTTTCTCAGAACCTTCTGAAGTATTTCAGTGATCCTGCCAATAGCAGATTTGTGTATATGGTACTTTATGCATTGAAAAACATGCCTGGTTTGAAATTAAGTAAAGGTTGTTGCTGTTTCATGGAGCAGAAATATGGCTTGAAAGCTGTTCTTTGGATTCTGGTGTCTGTTCTGCTTATGTTTCAGCCACCTGTGTATCTGGCTTGGTTGGCATGGCTCAACAGTAAGAGAAAAAAGACAACTGGCTTCAAAAGCACTTTATTTTAAGAATAGATTTTTCAGACTTAACTGTTAACGATGGAGACATTCATTCCAAACAAGTAATGCAAAAGCAGTTCCTGGAAGAGCAGCTGAAGGAGATTTTTTTTACCAAGATGAAAAAAGGCTCTGAGTTATTTTGGGGCCCATTTTTTTGTTGTTGTTGCAAGAGTGAGTCATGTGAGCTTAAATTCTGAATTGTGGCAGAATTGATTCCTCTTACTCTCCACTACCAACAAATTACTTTGACCACATTGAGTAGTTATTAGATCTCTATTAAAAAAAGTTCTAGCAATACTAAATCTTAAACTATGCTACAAAGCAGTGATCATTGAAAAGAGTTACTCTTGATGAAGAGATGGAGAGGTCAATCAATAGAACAGATAAGGTCCATAAGATACAGAAGTAAATGAACACAGTAGCCTAGCACTTGATAAACACAAAGACTGTAGCTATTGGGGTAAGAACTCACCATATGACAAGAAACTGTTAGGAAAACTGGAAAGAATTCTGACAGAAACTGAGTATAGATAGACATCTCATACTACATACTGTTTCAAATAGATACATGACTTAGATATAAAGGGTGACATCATAAACAAGTTAGAGGAACAAAGAAATTATCTTTCAGATCTGAGGATAGGTGAAGAGTTTATAGTTGAAAAACAGATAGAGAAGCTCACAGAAGATAAAAATGGACAATTTTATTAGAATGGAAATAGGAAACTGGGAAAAATTATTTGGAGAAAGTTTCTCCAATAGGGTTCTCACTTCCAAGATACATGAAAAACAGATTCAAATTTATTAGAATAAGAGCCATTCTTCACTTGATAAATGGTGAAAGGATATGAACAGGCAGTTTTAAAGGAAGATATCCAAACTATTAATTGTCTTATGAAAAAATACAAAAAATAACTAATAATTAGAGATATACATATTTCTGAGGTTCTACCTCACACTCATCTTATTGACAAAATTGACATAAAAAAGAAAATGTCAAATGTTTGAGAGGTTGCAGGGAAATAAAATCATTAATGCACTATTGTTAGATCTGTGAATTGGTACAGCCATTCTAGAAAACAACTTGGAGTTATTCCTCAAATGTTACTAAAAGTTTATCCTTTTATCCAGTAAAACTATGTATTTTTAATCTAGTAATATTAAGTCTTTGCCCCAGTGAAATTAAATGATCCTCATGTGCAAAAGTATTACTAGCAACTTTTTTTTTTGTGGTGACAAAGAACTAGAAATTAAGGAGGCACCTATAAATTGGTTAATGGCTGAACAAATCATGGTATATGAAAGTAATTGAATATTATGCTGTAAGAAATGATGAAAGGGATGATCTCTGAGGAACCTGGGAAAATTTGTATAAAATGATGCAAAGTAAATTGGACAAAACCAAGAGAACAATTTGTATAATAACAACTAAATTGTAAAGATAACTTTGAAAGACTGAACAACCCTAATCAACTTAATGACCTATGGATATTTCAGAGGATTAATGAAAGAGGTGATGGAATTGGATGCAGGCTGAGGCATATATTTTTTGGACATGGCCAATGAGGGAATTCGTTTTCCTTGGCTAGGCATATTTGTTATAAGGGTTTTTATTTTATTTTATTTTTTTTATTGGGAATGAGAAATTATTTTTTATAATTAGAAAATAATTTCATTTAAAATACCCCATTTTATATAGTTTCTTTTTAATTTACTAGAATGCTTTAAAAACTGATTTTCAATTAGAAACTAGAAAACTACATGTGCAGTTTGGAGATACAGGTCATGGAGAGTAGCAGTGGCAGGAGAAGCTTGGATTTGAAATTTGGAACTTGAATGTCCCTTTCCCTGTTCTTTGAAAAGAATGGGTTTTATAGATTACTGGTTTTTCTAGGTTTCTGAATAGATAAAAAAAAGTAAATTTGGGAAGCAGAAATCTTTCTTTATACACAGTGAATCAACAAATTAAAGCAACACATGCTTTAGCTGTAAAAAGTAACTAGAAGAAGGTGAAATGTAGAATAATTAAAGAACAGAATTAAAATCATGTTCATAGATTATAGCTTTGAATCTGGAAGGGACATGCAATATCATGTAGTTCAACCTCCCTCATATTAAAGAGACCTAGAGACATTAAATGACATGCCCAAGATCTCAAGGGTGAGGAAATTGAAAAGTTGAATACTTGAATCCAAGCCCTTTGACTCAAAGTGCAGGGATTTAAACCCCATTTTTCTGACTCTTTGGAGTGAGAAGGGGTGATATAGATCCAGTTTAACCCTCTCCTAAATTAGGATCTGAAATTAGTTTAATGACTTGTCTGAAGAGATGAAGGTAATGGTAGTAGTAGTAGTAGTAGTAGTAGTAGTGGTAGTAGTAGTAGTAGTAGTAGTAGTAGTAGTAGTAGTAGTAGTAGTAGTAGTAGTAGTGGTAGAAGGAGTAGCAGCAGTAATAGTAATATATGATTACTTTTTGTAATAGCAAAGAATTGGAAACAAATAGATTCTTGTTGATGGAAAATATCTAAGCAAGTTGTAATAAATGACTATAATGGCATATTACTACTTTTTAAGGAATGATGAGTACAGTCAATACAGAGATGCACAAGAAGGATTATATGAACAAATGCAAAGGAAAGATAGCAGAATCACAAAAAGAGTACATATAATGACTACAACTATATGAGTTGAAAACAACAAAGCAATAAGAAATAAATGTTGAGAAAGTAATTACCAAGCTTGGCCTCAAAGAAATGAGAATGAACCTCTCTGCCTGGATTCTTTGCAAAGGTCAGGATTCATAGGTGCTGAACTCTATATAGAATGCTAAACTTAAAAAAAGTTGCCTAGTTTGTTGAATTTTCCCCGTCACTTTTTATTCTTTGGTATAAGGGGCTACCCCTCTGGAAGGAGAAGGGGTAAGGGATTTATTGGGAAATGAAGATACTATTCAAACAATAGACATATTTCTGTAGCAAAAAGAGGTTGAGATATGACCCAGCTCTCAATGAAGGTCCTTTAAGGTAACTAACCAAGGTTCTAGGTTCTCTGTAGGTCAACTGGCAATAAAACCATAGTTTATGAGCCCTTACCCATTTGTGTATGTTTGATAGTCAGTCAGAAAACACAATTCAAAACAATAGTATTTTAATGAAAATACATATTTAAAAAAGAGAGTAGAACTAAAATATTTCCTTTCCCAACCTGGAAAATACTCTCATATAAATACACACACTATCATAGGGAAAAGTGGATACACATAGGGAACATACTCGAGAGCAACACATATAGGAATCGTGGCCAGGGTCCAAATGCGTAGGGGCAACTCATTCAGAGTTGTTGATATCCTTTCTTTTAGTCAAGATATTGTACTATTCTCAGATCTGTCCCCCATTGGTTTATACTGGACATAGCCTAAACCCAATGCAGCTCTGATGAACATTGCTTTTTGGATCAAGTCAAGTCAACAAGCATTTATTAAGTGCTTACCATGTGCAAAGATCTGTGCCAAAAGCTAGAGATACAAAGAAAGGAAAACAAAACAAACAAAAAAGTCCCTACTCTTAAGGAGCTCACAATCTAATGGGGGAAACAGCATGTACAAATGAGATATATAGGAGATAATAAACAGAGAGAGGGCAGGTAGGTGTCACAGTGGATAGAGGACTGGGCTTCAATTCAGGAAGACTCATCTACCTGAGTTCAAATCTAGCCTAAGATACTATCCGTGTGACCCTGGAAAATCACTTATCCATGTTTGCTTCAGTTCCTCATCTGTAAAATGAGCTGGAAAAGGAAATATCCTTGCCAAGAAAACCCCAAATGTAGTCACGAAGATTTAGACATGACTGAAATGACTCAACAACAACAACAACAACAACAGAGAAAAGGCACACCATCGAAGGAAATCAGCAAAGCTTCTTGTAGAAAATGGAATTTTCTAGGGAACTCAAAAGACAGGATGAGGAGGAAGAGAATTCCAGGGAATCAGGAGAGCAAGTGAAAATGTACCATCATAAGATGGAATTGTCTTCATACAGAATAAGGTGGTTCAGAATGTCAAAGTATGGTAAAGGAAAGTTAAATCTCTCTATTCTGCCACTTATGTTGCCAAGGGGGAAAACCTAAGGGGCACAAGTTTGGGACACAGTCCCTAGTCACAGCCCTAGCATCTGTAGATGGAGGGACAGAGAAGCTGTGGTTCCTGGTTCAACCATTGTTCTCCATATTCCCTAAGTCAAAATATCATGATTAGGCACAGCTATAATATCACTAGTTACTACCTTGGTCCATGGCTTGTCTTCCAATGAATAGACCTATTGTAGCTGAGGAGCATGGCACCACTGGACAAACTGAAAACATGGCACAACAAAGGAGAAGACAGAGTGAAAGTGAAGCAAGCAAGCTTTATTGAGAAGAGATACACAGCACAGGGGTGGTGAGGGAGGATGGACACAGAAAGGGATTCTCTGAAGTCCTGGATGGAGTTAAGCTCCCCATGTGGGAAAAATGGGATGGATTTTTATAGTGTTCTTGTCTGGGTCAAGCACGGCCAGATATTGCAACTAGAGGTAACAGGAAGTTGGCCTTTGCATGTGAATCAATGTTCAGGAGTAGTGCTCACTCATGACTAATACAGGAGTGAACATAGGGCTGACTTCTATTCAATCCTCTTCTTGCAAAAAAAGTGGGGGGGGGTGGGCTTTGCACCATTACCACTGGTCTTATTCTGACAGGATGACTTAGGGTTTTTTAACTTGCTTAGGGCTTCTTCATTGTGTGTGTGTGTGTGTGTGTGTGTGTGTGTGTGTGTGTGTGTGTTGGGGGGAGTGAATTCAACTGTACTAATTATATGAGTAACATTTATGAACCAACAGCAGGGAGATCATAAGCATCACTGGATTGTGAAGCATGTGGTAGGGGATAAGATGTAAGAAGAATGAAAGGTAGAAAGGGTATAGGTCAGGGGTGGATAACCTGTGGCCTCAAGGCCACATGTGGCCCTCTAGGTCCTCAAGTGTGGCCCTTTGTCCGACTCCTTTAAAGGGCTACACTTGAGGACCTAGAGGGCCACATGTGTCCTCAAGGCCTCAGGTTCCCCACCTCTGGTCTAAGTTAGGAAGAATTTTAAAAATCAAGCATGACTTCCTATTTTATCCTGTACTATGATAGGTGCTAGCGATACAAAGACAAAAGTCCAGTAGTTTTCAAGCAGCTTGCCTTCATTCATATGGGAGACTTTCTATATAGAAATATATACAAAATAAATCCAGAAAACAAGTCAGTGATTAGAAAGAAGGGAAGTCAGTTATTCAGGATCCTAGATGGAAAAGAGCCACCTGACCTTTCCCAAAGCATAGACCCTGGTACTCAAGGTGATTGACAAAGCAGGAATGTTTTAGAGTAGGGTTAAATAGATGACCTTTAAGTCCTTTTTTATTTTCCAGAATTCTGTGATTCTAAGATATCTTATTGTATGCCCTGGGAACATACTCAGGTTCCCTAGGATATCTTTTATGCCCGTTAGACTAGTGCTGCTATCACACCCTTCCACACTTACATGCCCTGTTGCCCATGTGTTTCAGGCCCCTAGACTACAGTGGACACTCTGTTGGATGTGGTTGATTCATACTTTTGACTTCAGCTAAAATCTTTGGTTATAAACCAAATCCAACCTTTTGTCCAATTTCCCATTAACAGATTCTTTAACCATTACTTTCCTTTTCTTCCTCTCTTTTCTTCCTTTCTCTTCACTTCTGTCAGTTGAGACCTTTGGTCTTTCACTTTCACTTTCCTCTCTTTGGGAGTTTCTTACGGCTGATGTCTGAAGCCTTTCACTTTCATTCCCAAGAAGTTCTGAATCCTAATTTATTGCTAGGTGTGACTTGTTTAGTAATAGGGTTGTTTAATGCTGGAATAGAGCTGATTTGTACTGTTTCTTTCTAATCTTCATATTGGTCCAAAATCTCTGAAAAGAGATTTTTTTTTCATGTTATAGAAAAGAGAATTGAGTCTCAGATAGAAGTATCTTGCCAACTATTACATAGCTAGTTGGGACCTTTAATCTTTACTCAATCCATTCCTTTTCCAGCATTCTATATGACCTCTCTCAACTCCAAGCTCATTGATTCCAGCGACAATATGGGTGAAGGTGAGGGTGAAGGGAGAGGAAACAAACCTGCATTTAATTTGGTTCCAAAGCCCTTTGCCCTGTTTTCTTTTGTAAAAATAAGATAATAATAGTACTTCCTTCACAGGTTTATCATGGGTTTCAAATGAGATAAATATAAGTAAAATGGTTTTCAAATCTTAAACATCATACACATTGTAGATTTTTAGAACAGATCAGACAGAAATATGTTAGATCTTTTTCTTTTAGTTTTCACTTGCCAGATATCCCAGCAGTCATTTTCAACCAATAGTTTCTCCTGATTTTTTTTCCCCTGGGGAAAGTATTAAATTAAGGAACCTTAGTGTAAAGCTTGCCTCCCTATTTTAGATGGAAATTAGCCGCCTACCTCCATATTTTGCATGTGAGTCCTATCATGCAGCGAATGTCTATAGGACTGAGAGGGGGAAAAAAAAAGAAAAAAAAACAACAACAGCAAACCAATTTCTCCCCCAGCAAGTCTCTGTGAGAGGAAAATTGGCAGAACAAAATAGTCAAGGTAGAATTTGCTCAAAATAAGTTTAATGCTACCAATTTATGTTGTGGCAGTGTTCTATGCAAGAATGATAAAGGCAAAAATAATTTATTTAAAATAGAGCCTCTTTAAAAAGATGTTGATCTTCCCTGTTCCCTTCATATTGAGTCTAGCCCAAAGAAGAGAGCATTCAGGGAAGCCTTCTTTATGGAGATTTTTGTTTGTTTGTTTTAGGATAGAGAAGTATTAGAGAATAAGAGCAATAAGAGCACTGAAACAATTTTCTTAGACCCATTCTCCAAAAAGATAACATACTTCCACTATCTCTTACCCCATTCCAGTGACACTGAACTCCAGACTGCCAAAGCACCTCCCTAACTTCTGCTTTCCACTTTCTCACTACCATCCAGCTCAATCCTCCCCCTACTAATGTCCCACCCAACATCTGTTTGCCCTTTTCATTGTACCTTCTGGAATTCCTACTCCATAAATAATAACCTTCTTTACTTTTAGACATCTTCTCATGCCTCTTTCATGTTTTGTTGTTCACCAAGATTTGTACCCCATTGCATCTTTGACTGCTCTTTCTAGGATTGTTTGAACCTCTTATACCCCATGACTCAAGGCTGCTCTCAGACTGTTGCACTATCACATTACTTGGCAACCTTGAGGTTTATTTTTTAAATTTTTTCTCCCATTCTAAATCCAGGTTTTCATTATTTGATGAAAATCAACAACAACAACAACAACAAAAACCTAAACTAAAAAAAAAAACAAAACACCTCTCTCTTTTCTTAATTAGTTCAGTGCCTAGTTCAGTTGCCTTCTTCTCTATCTTAATTCCTATGCAGATGACTCCCATATCCATATATCCAGTTCTAGCTTTTCTCCTGAGTTCTGGTCTGCATTGCCAATTGGAATTAGACATTCCAAGCTAAAACTCCCATAGGCATTTCAATTCATTATATTTCCATAAATCTATCAGTCTCCTAAACTTGCTTATTACTATCCAAAGTACCACTTTCCTTTCAGTAGCCCAGGTTTACAAACTTGGTATCATCCTTACTCTCATTCATATTATATATTCAACTAGTTCCCACATCTTGTTTCTCTGTCCACAGTATGTGTCATACATACACTTTTTCCTCTATTCTTAGATAACATCTTATAGACAATGTTCATGAACTACAAATTCCTGTGTGAATGAGCAGGGATTTTCAATTTCAAAGGTGAGCATAGTCCCAGAATCTAGCCTGGTAACATGGGAGGTAGCTCCATGTGCATAATTCCAAATCTGAAGGTCCCAAAATTCAAGAACTAAGGAAACAGTGTGGAAAAAGTAGAATTTCCTGAGTTAATGTGTTCCTTGAAGAAAGGAGAAGATGATTTGGGCAGCTTGGTGGCATAGTGGATAGAAGGCTGGCTATAGAATCAGGAAGACCTGAGTTCAAATATGGTTTCTGATGCTTAATCTGCTGTCACAACCTCTATTAACCTCAGTTTCTTCATTTGCAAAATGGTGATAATAATGCCACCAACCTTCCAGGATTGTTGCGAGGATCAAAGGAGATAATAGTTGTTAAACACTTCGCTCAGTGCATGGCACATAGTAAGCTAGGTGGTGTAGGGGCAGTTAGGTAATGCAGCAGCTAGAACACTGGGCCTAGAGTCAGGAAGACCTGAGTTCAGATCTGACCTCATACACCCACTAGCTGTGTGACCCTGGGCAAGTCACTTAACCGTGTTTGTCTCAGTTTCCTTATCTGTAAAATGAGCTGGAGAAGGAAACGGCAAGCCACTTCAGTATCTTTGCCAAGACAACCTTAAATCGGGTCACAAAGAATCTGAATGAACAATAACAATACCAACAACAACAGCAAACACTATATAAATGTTAACTATTATTTGAATAGCTCTTGTGCAAAGCCAGTGTGTTAATTCAAGACTGCAGATCTTATGGAAAGGACATTGCATTTTTACTAGCCTCCAAAGTATGTTTCCCTATTGAAGAAGTCTAAAATATGCAGGAAGATACCAGAGTCTCTGGGGAACCATGTAGTATTCTGTATAATGGAAAAATTTCCACGAATGGTAAAGGGTTGCCTTGATAACAATCTCCAAATACTGTTCCCTTTTGAAGGGAGCCAATCGGCTATTTGAGAGCTTTTTTTGTGTGTGTTTTCTCTATTTGTTTAGTAGCTCCTACAAGTCCTTTGAAGCATGTGTATTCTCTGTGAAGTGTAATAAAGGCTATCTATAGCTGGTAAGCATTTAGTACCTTAAGTGCCACTACAGAATCTGAGGACTCTGTTACTCACATGTGGGCAAACCTAAGCATGGGACATTCACACATATAAACATATACACATGTGCACAAGTATGTGTGCATATGTATATACTTGCATTGTATGTGTAAATGCATATAAAATACATATGCATATATAAACATAAGCATGGTATGTGTACACACATGCATTTCATACATGTGGACATGTTCGTGCATATTTATACATATACACAGTATGTATATATACATACACATGCATAACTTACACATATACATATATATGAAATTTCATGAAGCAACTCAAGATGAAGGTACTATAGGTATCATTTAACAGACTTTTATAGATACAGAAACTAAAGTTTAGAAAGGTTGAGTAACTTACCCATGGTCAAGTGGACAAGATTCAAACCCAAACTTCTCTTGACTTTAAGTCTAATACACTTTTCTACTATTAGAAGCAACTAAGTGGAATAATAGGTAGAATGCTATACCCCAAGTCAGGAAGACCTGAGTTCAAATCTGCCCTCAGACAC
This sequence comes from Vombatus ursinus, assembly GCF_900497805.2. Lineage (NCBI taxonomy): Eukaryota > Metazoa > Chordata > Mammalia > Diprotodontia > Vombatidae > Vombatus > Vombatus ursinus. The sequence continues at coordinate 25,845,008 of NW_020949613.1, forward strand.
TTACTAGCAGTGTCATCCTAGACAAGTCATTTAACTTCTCTCTGCCTCAGTTTCCTCATCTCTATAATGAGGATAATAATAGCAGCTAACTCCGGGAAATATTGTGAGGATAAAATGAAACAGTATCTGGAATGTTCTCTGTAAACCTTAAAAACCCTATATAAATGCTAGCTATATAAAGCCCTATATAAATGCTACCTATATAAAAACCTTATATAAATGACAGTTTTTTTTGGATCAGATGATCTCTAAAAATCCCTTCTGGTTTTAAATCTATAACCTGGTGATGTCTCAAGGTCCCTCCCAGTCATTTGGTTTTGTGATGCTGCTGGTACACAGGAAAATGTAATATCTAAGTTTTCGTCTTAGGCTTACACATTTTCAAGACCATAGACTCATATTATAATGGTTGGGTTCCAATAACACTGATTGAGATAACGAATGATGAATAATATGCATATTGAAAACTTGACTGCCATTTTCAGATTTTAACTCACAGAAAGTGGTCAGTCACATCCATAACCTGCTAGGGCACTGGAAACATGATTTTAAGGTCAAATTTAAGTTCTAATGAACAGTGTTTTTCTCTGGACTCTTTTTGGGGACTTGCTATATAGACACAATGCCATAGCTGTCAGTGTAGGATGAATAATGAATCTAAATAATGACCTACTCAGTGTTAGATAGAAAACTAAGTAGATTGACAACACTTTTTCTTCTCAATTCAAAGACTTTGCTTGTGCTAGGAATATCCTTAATTGGATTGACCTAACCAAAATCTCTTTCAAGAAAACCAATAAGAGTGTTTGACCTGGAAGGCCATGGACCCTTCTTTAGTTCATATTTTCAAGGCCATAGGATAGTAGGGCCATGTGTTCCTTGTCATAAAACATCTTGATATGCTTTAGTTATATGAGATTGCCTAGTGACTGTGTCTTGGCATAGGTACATAAGAATAAGGAGACGTATATTAGCACATATCACCTAATGTGGTTAATTGGTCACTCACCATATCCCTGTAACATTATTTCACTTAAAATCATGTTTTTTAGTGCCACATTAGGTGGTACAACAACAAAATAAAAAATTGACACTTCCCAGCAACCAAAATTTGGACAATTAAGTGCCAGAATGAATAGAGCACTGGACTTGAGAGTCAAGAAGACCTGAGTTCAAATCCTGCCTCAGACACTTAATAGTTATGTGATCAAAACCTTTCTCAGCCTCACTTTTTCTTATCTGTTAAATGGAGATAAAAATAGCACCTACCTCACAGGATTATTGTAAGAATCAAATGAGATTACATATAAGAAGTGCTTTGCAAACCTTAAAATGCTATACAAATGTTAGCTATTTTAAACATATTTAAATATATTTCCTTAAGGAAAGGCAGCATGGTGGTATTGAATAGAGAACAAGAGAATAGAGAACTAGCAAACTCAAATAGCTCTAGGCTTAAATCCTGCCTCTGTGACCCTGGGCAAGTTCATTTCTCAGTGCTACCAGGTAGTTCTCTAAGAACAAGTTGCAAAATAGAGAGGCTAATTAGCCTTAATAAAGAGGGTTTCCTCATCAGGAGTTCCCTACAAAGATGAAATTCTAAATCCTTACTGGACCAATTCAGTGAACGCTTACAGAGATCTAAAATTTATAACTAGACCTGACATGGCTGATGGAACTAGGACAGAGCTAACAGACAAAGTATGTGGAGACTTGCCATCCCATATCATCAAAGGGATCCTTTTGATTGCTAGTTTAAGAGAATCCAGTCATGAGGCCTTTACTTAGACCATTGCTTCCCCACTAATAATCTGGACTCTGGGTAAACTGATTCTAGATCCCTTGGCTCTGTTAGCCTTTGCTTCATTATACATAAGTTCAGTCCTTCAAGCCTCTCCCATTCCTCACCCCCTACATTCTTTTCCAGTACCTCATTGTGCATTGTCTTTATTAATTAGATTATAAGCTCCTCAAGGGCAAGAAATGTCTTGCTTGCTTGTATTTGTATCACCAGTGTTTAGCACAGTACCTTGCAAATTCTAAGCCCTTAATAAATGTTTTATCTACCTACCTCTCTATCTGCCCACCTACCTACAATCTAGCAGGAGATAATTTTTTTCTGAGAATTTTTGGTTTGCATTTCTTTTTGTAAGGTACAGATAGAGTTAGGGACAGAGACATATAAAGACACAAAGCAACATAGAGATAGAATAGTGACAGAGACTGAGATCATCAGAAAGGTGAAATTCATCACCTCTGAATAAGTGAACAATGGAATAGTACTGAGACCTAATGGTGAAAGAACAAATCACTAGAACTGATGCTTGTAGATCAATGACTAAATCTTTTTAATCTTTCTTCTCTGTCCTATTTTCCTTTGTGTTCCAGAAGGTGACAGATTGAGAATGAGGCTTCTTAAGATTGAACTATTGGTAAAACATGGTTAGCAAATCTCTGTGATTAGATTAGCTTGTATGCAAGACACAAAATGATAAGCAAGTACAAAATAATTTGAGGAGAGAGATAGAACTAGGAACATAGGAAAGGAATCACTTAAGAGGCAGCAACACTTGAGCTGATGCTGTAATGAAGGTAAGGGAGAAGATGAGGAGGGAGAACATTTGAAATATTGGACGCCAGTCTGGGTAAAATCATGGACGTGGGAGATGACATACCAAGCTGCTTAAGAGGAGCAATGTAAAACAAATTTAGAAAAAAAGGTGAAGTCAATCTGTGAAGAACTTTAAATGACAAGCTGAGGAAGTTGTATTTTTTTTTTCTAATGACATTAAGGAATGACTTAAAAAATCTGACTAAGGTCAAGGACTATGGTTTAGGAAGATTATTTTAGCAGTGGTGGGTACCACTGATTACAGAAGGAAAATGCTGGAAGCAGAGAGAATTATTAGGTTTTTATAATAGTCTAAGAAAGAGCTGAAGAGGTCCTGAATTAAGAAGATAGTCATATTAGTAAAGAGAAAAGGTTGAATGTGTGAGCTGTATAAAGTGAGTGGACAAGACATAGCAACTGAATGAATACAGGAGGAGAAGAAAGATTTGAGTATGCTTTCTCTGAGGTTGTGAATTTTGTGACTGGAACGATGATTATGCTATCATCCAAATGTTTAGGAGAAGAAGGCTTAGGGAGTAAGATAATGAGTTCCATTTTGGATACATTGAATATGAGAAGTCTGTAGGACAACCTTGTGGAGATTTCTAGTTGGATCTGTGAGACTGAGCTTAGGAGAGAGAGAGAGGTGAAGGCTGGTTGTATAGATCTGGGAGTATTCTGCAGACACAGGTGATTGTTATCTGGGACATTCAGCAGCCCATGAATCATGTAGGATTGAAGCAAGAGAGAAAAAGAAGTATAGGGGGAGAGAAAGGGAGAGGGAGAGAGAGAGAGAGAGATAGAGAGAGAGAGAGAGAGAGAGAGAGAGACAGAGAGACAGAGAGACAGAGAGACAGAGAGACAGAGAGACAGAGAGACAGAGAGATAGTATATAAAAGCGATCATTTTGATACAGCAACCTAGAGGATAAATTATTAATTTTAGTTATTTGAAGATTGCAAATCATCTTATAATTATCTAAATTTAATAACTAATGAAATTAAAGTATGAATCATTCACTCACAGAACTAAAAGTAATGTGGTTAGCAAGTAGCTAAAGCCAACTATAAATGATTCAGTGTCTCATTTTCCACTATGTGAGTTATTCAGAGTCTATACTGCTTCTATTATCCCTGTCTGATAGCAGTAGGTCAGCTATGATCCAATCAAGTTAAGAATCAATGTGGAGATAGCTTATAAGGATTTTGATATTTTATTGATTAATATAAAAATATAAAAATGTTTATTGAATACCTACAATGGCCATCAAGTTGTGTGAGGCACTTTTGAGGAAACAAGACATATGAACCAAGGTACAGACATTCAAGATATTTATAATATACTTGTAGAGAAAGAATATATGCCCGATGAAAGTAAACTAAAAATACGAGGCCTTTTTTGGTTAAAGTTATGAGTAGCTAAAATTAATTTAGCTCCTTAAAGTTTGCAGATGGCATTATCTCTGTTGATATTCATATCCTCCCTGTGAGATTGTTGCTGCAGGTATTAACATACCTGTCCTTTAAATGGCAAAACTGAGAAACAGAGAGGTTATGACTTACCCATGATTACACATCAAGTCACTGTGAAAGATGGAATTTGAACTCAGATCTCTCCTCATTCTGTGTCCAGCTTTCTTTCCGTTATACTTGGGCTGTGCTAGTAAATGTTTAACAGCTAGATTTTTAGAAGAAAGAAATGTGCACACAATACATTTAAGTTTAATCTGCATTATTAACATTTTCTCCATCACTTGCATAATCTCGGCAATCAATGAAACAATATGTCAAGTTCTGATTTATAGCTTTGACAGTTTCCAAGGTATAAATGCTCACACTAAAAATTTTGCAGTAAACTTGAGCACATGCCTGAACCCATTACCAGAGATGCATTTATAGAATAAGTGGGACTTGAGGTTGATGTGAAAGATGAGGAGAATCTGAATATGTACACACGGGTTTTGGCTTAGGTCCCTTCTCCTTCCACAATTCCAAACTTCAATTTGGCTTCATTTCATACTTGACAGGTCCTGATCAGATTGTGGTGGGAGAAATTTTCCTATAAGACCCTAAATGCTTTACTTCCCAAGTTTTCTCCTGAACTTTATTTAAGCTATGGCTTGCTGTAGTTTGGGTATAGGCTGCCCATATTCTAGGTGACTCAGGAACTTGTCTTATACTGTCTTTTTCATGATTTGATCATGGGATGCTTAGTCTCTGGGCTGTGCGTGGACTACCTTGGTGCTGGGTCAAGTATTGCTACCTATGTACTGGTCTGGCTCTGTACCCTGCTATGGCTGAGTCATAGGCTGCATAGACACTAATCTGGTACTATCTACTCCTTTGGTTTGGTCTTGGGTTTCCTGGGCTATGGATTGGGAACTGGAGTGCTGGTGGGGAATTTGGGCTCTTTGTGACCCTAAAATAGTGCCATATTACCTAGAAGATGACTTGATAGGGAAGAGAGGATAAACAGGCCAACTTGGTGTGAGTATAGTCTTTAATAAAGCTATAGAGTTGGAAAGACACCATTACATGTTCAGTAAACTAGTCTAATTAGACTGGAAAGTTTGTGTTGAATAGGGCAAGACAGCTTCCCATTGAAAGTAGATTTCCAGAACTAATTGCTCTTTTTACTTTTTGAAGTCACATAATACTTTCAACACAAAGTAAAAAGAGCAATTATTTTATACAAATGAGTTGCAAGAGGAAGAACCAATGCAGAGGAATTAGATGGGAGAGGGGGGCTGTTAGTTCTGGAAATCTACTTTCATTGGAAATTTGTTCAATAAAGAAAAATACATATACATCTAGAAGAGTATAAAAGTGAAAGTCTTTGAAATTTAGAAAGAAATAAAACTCTAAGGGGTTGTGGGGGAGGATAAATGAGGGATCTTTAGAGGGGAGGATGAGGGAATAGGTCAAAGGGGTGTACAAAAGGGTGTGTAGATTTATGGGAATGGAAGGATAAGGGAGGGATACTTGGTGGGGAGGGGAGTAGGTTAAGTAATGGGAGAGCAAGGTAACAGGTAGAAGTAAAATAGAGGAATTAGAGATAGGGAAAAAGATGAACAAACATTAAAAAAAGATTAGGATTAGATTCTTTTAGGGAAAGTATATGTTTATATATGTATGTATGTATATGTATGTGTATATATGTATACATGTATGTATATATCAATATCTATATATAAATATATCCACACTTCATTGTAGCTTAGAGGGGAAGAAAGAGGGAAAATACAAAGTAGAAAGTATACAGCAAAAAACAAAAGAAAACCTACAAGGAAGCAAAGAAGATGGACAGCTTTCAACATTATGTGCAGTTTTTAATATATAGGCTTTCTTGAAATGGAAATTTATTTCTAGACATTCTGAATCTTCTCCTACACTCTGCTGTGCACATGACATGTTTTTTCTTATTTTATATTTAAATTTAATATTTAAGTTTATAATGTTTTTCTTTTCTTATGTATTTAAGTTTTAGTATTTGTCTAAAATTTAAAAAAAGAAAAAAGAATCCCTTGTATAAAAGCATTATTTAACATAAAAGAATATGTAATAAGGATGACCCTTGGATTATACTAGATATTTAAACCATATAGCATATATTTAGCAGGATTCCTTTCATAGGGTAATAAGATATGTAGCAATGAATAGGAGGAAGGGAGAGATGCTAATGCCATGATCTCTCTCTTTTCTAGATTGAGGAAAAGGGAAAGTTAAGACCTGCTAGGGGAAAAGGTTCACTTTCTGATATTTAAAAGGCCACTAAATTTTCATTAATGAGCTGCTTTTCTAAGTCTGGCTACCATTTTGTGTTTATTCATTAGAGAAAAACTGCCTCTGCTTAAAATTTATAAAGCATGTACCTTTGCCCCAGCATATATTCATTGATCTCTCTCTCATGTACATACATTTATGTTAATTTATCTATCAATATCTATCTATCTATTATGGTTACATTGGTCATACACTCACAAATAAGAAGCAAAGAGACTTGGAGGTGGATCCTGGTCATGATATTGGGATTGCTGGCTAAACAGTTACCCAGATGTTCAAGTTTTGCCCCTGATCCGTGCCTCAAGTTGAAACAGCCAGAAAGTCATAAGAAATTACAATCCATCTTTATACACATTGATTTCTTTTGTCTAGGGAATACATTTATTCATTTGTCCCAGGTATTAAAAATCCTTCTACCAATGCAAGTCAGAACTTTCTCTGAAAGATCTAGTCTTGGAGATCCACCTAGGGCTCTGAGAGGGCAAGTGACTTGCCCAGGGTCACATAGTCAGAATGTATTTGAAGTGGAATTTGAAGCCAGATTTTTCTGACTTATAACTGTTTCTCTAACCACTATGCTATACTGTGTGTGCATGGAAGAATATTTGAGTATAAAAGATGGATGCTGTGGTTCTTGGCAGCTTGAAAGAGTTGGAAGCACTGAAGTTTCCCTAATGCAACCAACTAGATCTCTTCCATTTGTTTCATTCTGGGTTCCCCTGTCTCTTTGTAGCACTTGTTCAGGAGAAAATTATTTCTTAGGGGAAAAAAAAACTCAAGTCTGTCTCATTTTTCAATCATTCCTAATCATTTTCATTCATTTCCTAATTTGGGAATAATAGCATATCATGATAATTTTTCTTGAACCTAGTAAAGTGTTATACTTTTGTTGTATTTACATTTTTATTCCCAAGACTGATAGTTTTGGAAATGTTTTATCTACAGGTGTCCCTTTTAATAGTTCTTTAATTCTGTCTATTAAAGTCATATACAAGTATCCAGTGTGCCTTCACTCCCTCTTCTCAATTCTCTACTTCACTGACACTAAGAAACACTCTCCATTATTTTAATGATTTGTTTCTATAGCAAGAGGCTAAAAAATGATGGAAATTGAACCTAAAGTGAATTTCCTTGGGATTCTGAATCCCTTGGAGATACTATTCCACTTTGGTTTTTTTTGTACACATTATACAGCTCTATGTGTCCCATTATTCTATCTATATATATTAGTTTTTCGTGCTTGTGCTGGCATATGAAAGCCCATTTTGGTAGAAAAGTGTTTCCATATTATTGTTATCAGCTATTTAGATGTAGGTTCTGAGCTGTCATTGTTGCTTTTGGAGGTTCTAGAAGGCTATTGTATTTGAAACCTAATTTGAATGGCAAATTTCTCTTACGGTTGAATCAAGTATATCCAATCCATCTCTCCAGTTATTCAAAAGTCCAGTATAGCTATTGTGCATGGCAATTTGAATTTATAAAAGCTAAAGGGAATACTTACTTTTATCATCTACTAGCATTCCTCTTGGCTGACATCAAAACCTCCCGGACATTTTTTTTCTTTGAAAAACATCTTTTTTCATGAAGTCAGTAGATTTAAACTCCCTTCCAATGCACCAACTTGACATAGTTAGCCTTGGGTCCTGCAGCTGCCCTATTGCCAAGACTCTAGGCAGAGAAATGATCAAAAGTGCACATCTGTACCCAGGAAGACTGAGGAGAAGCCTTTATTTATAGGTTATACTTAGCATGCTCTGACACCCAAAGCTAAAAATATTTTAATTTTAAACTTATCACAGTATGTGTTCAACAAGGGAAAAGAAGAGAAATACATACATATGCACATGTATACATATTTTATAACACTTTCCACTGCTTGGCCCTTCTTAAATTGGTAAGGTGGTAGGTTGCTTCACATATATGCAATTTTCCTGATTTATATAATCTATTTGGATGAGAAGACAGTTCTTTAAGAATGATGACTAAATAAAATAAAACTTCGACTCTATCATCTCTAAAGGCTTCTCTTGGCATCCTGGGAGTTTATGAGTTGCACAGAACAAGATACATCAAAAGTAAAGACATTACAAATGGAAATTATTTCTTGCTTTTGTCTTGTAAAAATCACAGCTTGAACACATTTTAGCAATAAGCACATAGCGCACATTATTTTAGGAGAAGTGAGTTGTGTAGGTGGTAAAGTCTCCCTTCCATCAGGGGGCTGATAACTGCTGAATACTCGCCAAATGAAATTACAGTTTCTGCCACAATAAGAAATGTGGTTGTTACCCCTCCCCACCCAGTTGTCCTGTTTGCAAAGTATTTTCAAATACTTCTGTGCATAATTATATGCTTTTAGGAAATAGCTGATGAATATATATAAAGAATTGGCTCATTTCAGTGTGAAATAATAACATCCAATTTACAAAAGTAACTCAGAAGTGGAGATGCCATTTAAATTGATGATCAACTCCTGTCCCAGTCTGTTCCAGCAATCTTGGGACTTAAGGACTTTTTTGCAAGAGAAACTTAACAGAAAAGCAATGCATGAAGCAAAAAGGTCTTTGGTTATGGTGTGTTTTATTCTCACAAGGGAAGGTAGAAGAATGAATTTGAGACCTCAAGGAACTTGGGGCTTGGGAATCAAAGTAAAGGGAAGAGAAGTTGAAGGTGAAAGATGTGAATTAGTCTAAGTCACTAGAAGGGAAAATCACTGTGTCTAAGGTGCAATAATCTTCAGTCTGTAGCACAGCCTGGAAGAGCTAGAGGGCACAGTGGATAGAGTGCTGGGCCTGGAGACAAGAAAACTCATCTTTCTGGGTTCAAATCTGGTCTCAGACACTTACTAGCTGTGTCACCCTGGGCAAATCACTTAACTGTTTGCCTCAGTTTCCTTATCTGTAAAATGAGTTGGAGAAAGAAATGGTAAACCACTTCAGTATCTTTGCCAAGAAAACTCCAAATGGGGACATAGAGTCAGACATGACTGAATTGGATAACAGCAACAACAACCACCACAGCACAAGTGATTGACCTTCAGACTTAGCACACTTAGGTTTCCAAAAGCCCTCATCATTCTTCATATACTTACTGGGTAAGAACAACTAGGTCTTTTTTACTTTCATACCAGGACAAATGAGGAGCAGGAGGACCATAGAGATGGAAAACCAATCTTAGTTACCTCTCCACTTCAGACATCAAAGTCAGAGTTGATATCTGGAGGTCAGTAAATGTCCAGTCTCCATCTCTGACTTTGTAAGTAGGAAATTATTTCCAACACAATAAGTACAAATAGTAGGAGTGATTACATTAGAGTATATCTCACAAAGCTACAAATTTCCACAATGATCAAGAAAGTGAGTAGGAAAATTAGAATAATTCATAAATTTGAAGAAAGGACATCAGAAGTTATATAGGTCAATCCCTCATTTTACAAATGAGGACTGAGACCCAGAGATAATGAATCATTTTCCTAAAGTTACATGTTTAATAAATGACAGAAGGGATATTTGAAACTAGATGCTCCAAACCAATTGCTCTTTCCATTGTACCATCTTGACTCTCCTGGTAATTTTGTTTATTTAGGATTATCTCACTTTTACAATCTATAAAGTGTTAAAGGTAATGAGCATATGGGTATTCAACATTGCTTAATACATATTTCTCTAACACTGAAGTGCAATCCTGGTTCCTAGATCAGATCATCTGTGACTTAACCATTTATAGACATGTTTTCTTACACAATTTCCTTCCCCATTGTGAACCTTAAATGCCTCATTATAAACTAAGAGGGTCAGATCTCTATGGTCTTTCTAGGTTCTCTGCTGCATGTGCTAATTTTGGCCTAACAATTAATACCAAGAAAACACAGGTGTTCCGTCAACCACCACCACATTATCCATATGTGGATCCATTGGTTACAACAAATGGAGAGGTTTTGAATGCTGTGGATAAGTTCACTTACATCAGTACTGTACTTTCCAGGGATGTATCCATTGATAATGAGGTTGATGCACGCATTGCCAGAGCTAGCTCAGTGTTTTGGAGGCTCTGAAGGAAAGTATGGGAGAGAAGAGGTATTAGACTGACTACCAAACTGAAGATCTGCAGAGCCATTGTGCTGACATCATTGTTGTATGCCTGTGAAACCTGGGCAGTATACCAGAGCCATGCCAGGAATCTGAATCACTTCCATTTGAATTGTCTTAGGAAGATTCTGAAGTTCACCTGACAGGATAAGATACCAGACACTGAGGTCCTCTCTTGAACTAAACTGCCAAGCATTCAAACTCTGCTTCAGAGAGTGCAACTACTATTGGCTGACCAGGTTGTTTAAATGCAGCACATACACTTGCCAAAAAGACTATTTTATGGAGAACTCACACAGAGTAAGAATTCACATGGTGGTCAGAAGAAACGAGACAAGGACACTCTCAAGGTCTCTCTTAAGTACTTTGGAACTGGTTGTGTGACATAAGAGGCACTGGTGTAGGACTGCTCAGCATGGCATGCTCACAACAGAAAAGGTGCTGTGCTATGTGAGCAAAGCAGAATTGAAATAGCTCAACAGAAATGCAAAATACACAAACTTAGAGAATCCACCCCAAAGGTTCACACAGACTATTTGTGCCTGATCTGTGGTAGAACCTTCTGAGCTCTTATTGGTCTGATCAGCCACAGTCAGACACACTAAAACTTGACTCTAGCATGGTGATGTCATTTTGGTCCTCTTTGAAAATGAAGGACAGCAACAGCTTCTATCACTAAGGGCCTCAGTTTCCTCATCTGCTATTATGAAGAGCTTCAACTGAAGCTGTGTGGGACAATGGTTTTAACTCTGCTTCTTACTTCTTGTGTGACCATAGTTAAGTCACTATTTCTGGACCTCAGTTTCCTTGTCTGTAAGATGAGGTGGTTGGAATGAAAATATTTGAGATCCCTTCAAGCTCTTCTGGTATAATCTTCAAGGTCTCTCTTAAGTCTAATATAAAATATTACTCACCATGCTTCATAAATAACTTCTACCACATCTAAAATACAACCATAAATTATTTTAAAATGTGAGATACAAATATATTCTATTAAAAACTATGAATGAATAAATGAATTTAAAAGCATTCATGAACCACCATGTACTGGGGTTACAATAATTTCTGGTTTTATTTTTTTTGTCTTTTTCACTTCTAATTTTCCTTTACCTCTTCATTCTAAGTCTCTAAACATTCACCAACCTTCCCCATTCCTCCCTATTGGTTATCTTGAACTCTAGGAGAAGGGCACAGAAATAGAGAATGCTGATTATTGGCTTCTTAAGAATCCTTTCAGACACAACACAGGTGAGGTTTTTTAACATCATACCCTCTGAGATGAGTCATTTAAGACCATGAAAACTTCTCTGGTTTGTCTGTAAATAAACTGCAACTGATTTGTGAATTTGATCAAACAGAGGATGTATTTAGAATGAAAAGGGTGAGCTATGGTAAAGGGCACTCTATTCTAAGAAGAACAAGCTCTAATTAGCCTTTAATGGAAAATACAAAGCAATTTATGCTCAAGTGTTAGAGGACATTAAATGATTCCACTTTTACTTTTTAAAAGCACTAGCAACACAGTTATATAAGTGGATTGAATTAACAATCACAATTTAAAGTTTTGATACATAATTTATGAGCATGTTGTACCCAATTTCCTAGAAGCCTTTAATTAATTAAATAATGGTCTTCCATGGGGTCAAAGATATTAATAATAGCTAACATTTATATAGTACCTTAAGGATTGCAAAGCAATTTACATACATTTTCTCATCTGATCTTCACAACAACCCTGTGAAGTAGATACTATTATTATTATCCCCATTTTACAGATGAGGAAATTGAGGTTGAAAGATGAAATGACTTGTACAGACTCACAGCTGATTGATGTGTCTGAGACAGTATTTTCACTTGTCTATCGGCTCTAAGTTCAGCACTCTTTCCTAGGCATATGTGTGTATAGGCATATAAAAACAAATGTTGTTTCTTCCATTTGAATATAAGCTTTTTGAGAGAACAGACTGCTTCCCTTTGTCATTGTACTTCCAGGACCTAACATAGTGCTTGACACATAGTAGTCGCTTTATACATGCTTGATCAATAGACACATAAATAGATCTGTGGCATTAAGGCAGTTGGAAAAGTGTTTTAGTAAAGTCTGAGGGATAAACATAGATAAGAGAGGTTCATTGTTAGAGAAATGTCTAGAGGAATTTGTCACCAGGTGACAAATTGTTTTGGTCATAACAACCCTAGAAATTGACCAAAGATGGGGAAAATTAGTCTAATTCATCAATATTATTTTCTCAGAAAAATATGGAAGTTTATTTCAATTTGATTAGGAAAATGGAAAGTGTATGCACTCCAAGACTAGAAGAATATTCGAGATTTTTTATTTTACCTGTATTAGAATGAAAATTAAAAATTCAATTGAGATAAATTTGGTTTCAAATGTTATATGTGTTTAATATAGGTGGTTACTACTAAACATTTATGTATTTGAAATAATTTAGACTGTTTCAATGTTATAAGATGTTTGACACCAGAGCATCATCGTCCATTTGTAGAGAATTTCTTGCAAAAGGAGTCCAAATCAATCTAACAACTAAAAGCAAATGGAATGAAGAGCTTTTTTTATTCCCCCCTACAATGAGATATTCAATAAGTTTAAATAATTTAAATTGGGGTGGGGAACTTGTTCTGTGAAGTTTGGATTCAGTCAAAGGGCTGCACTGGAGCATCTAAAAGGCCACACAAAGCCTCCAGGTTGCAGGTTCCCCACCCAGGTCTAGAGCATAGTGAGTGTTTAATAAATGTTTGTTGTCTTAACACTTCCTAAATATACAATTACACTAGAAATAGATCACTCCACTGATCTAAGGTATACATAAAGTCTAATGGCCTCTGGAGAGTTGATGAAAGAACTGAAAAAGTACATTGTGTTACACTCACTGTGTACATCAATGTTAGCTTGCTTTGATTCATCTATAATATTTTAACTGAAGATTATTTACAAGTACCTCCTTTGTAAGAACATTTATAGAAATATGGTAGGATGAGGGACAAAAGGAAGAGCTATGATGGAAGTCAAGCCATGGTCTGATTGATGTAAATACCGACCTACACCTTAGATACACAACAATGTAGATATGGAGACAAGGGGAGAATAGCAGCCAGTTGCTGTGAGATCCAGAGAAAGGTAGAGAGGGTTTGGTGGTTACCCTAGAGTGTCCCCTTGTGTTGGAGGGTGCATATCTTGATTGACAGCACATGTTCTTGTCTCAGCCTCCCCCACCATGCCACAAAAATATGACTTGGTTAATGGTAGGCCATTAAAATTTAAGGCTCTGATTTTCATTTGATAAGTCTATTAGAAAAAACTCCTCAGAATCGGTACATCGGTCATTCTTTCCTGACAATGAAGAGCTACACTATTTTAAAGTGAACTTTACCTGTATTATCTAAGAGATACCTCATTAATATAGATCTTGTTAGTAGCAGTCAGTGTTGACAGTAAGGAATTTATTATCGACTGTCTATAAAGAATGCAGGAAGTTACTTCTTTGTGGCCTCCCAAAGCTCAGAGGAACTTTGGGGAGTTTCAGAGTGTCTTGACTGATAGCTATCCCTTAGTTCTCTATTGTTGAGGTTTTATACTCTTATGAGTATATCTTGGATTCTCAGCCATTTCCGTGTAATGCACTGCTTTTCCCCAGGGGCCTAATACAGAATGAAAATTCAGGCTGACTTTGGTCATGCTTCCTGCTTTTTCCAGTCAGTGCTAGACTATGGGCCAGACTCTAAACTCTGAGCTTTCACTCAACCCCATTTTCATTTTGATTCTTCTTGTTAATTTCTCCCACCTTTCCTTCTACAACCTTGAGTCTTCCAGCCTACCCTACTTGCTTTGATTCATCTATAATATTTTAACTGAAGATTATTTACAAGTATCTCTCTTTGTAAGAACATTTATAGAAATATGGTAGGATGAGGGACAAAAGGAAGAGCTGTGATGGAAGTCAAGCCAGGGTCTGATTGACGTAAATAGCAAGCTACACCTTAGATAGACAAGAATGTAGATATGGAGACAAGGGGAGAATAGCAGCCAGTTGCTGTGAGATCCAGAGCAACCTCATTTCTGATTTGACACAGCTCTTTTAAATGAAAATAACCAAGATCCTACGTGTATCACAGCTACAAAATGAGATATTAAAAATTCAGATTAAGAATATCTTTAAGTTGCACAGATTATTATGGGAATGTAGACATTATTCAGGGCTTTCCTGTTTAGACATTTTTTTTTTGCAATATTTGAATTGAAACTGACATTGAGGTACCTAGCAGCTGGAATGAAGTACAAAAATACCACCCCCATCCTTTTCTCTAGTCAGAACAATAATGCATCCCAATGAGTCATGTTAACTCCTTCCCCTCCCCCTCCCCCTCCCCTTCTTCTGTCTTCTTCATCTTCTTCTTGCAGAATAGTGACATGGCCAGAAATGTGCTTTAGCCATCTCAATTTGTTGAGCTGTGAAACCCTAAGTAAGTCACATAACTTCTCTCACCCTCAGTTTCCTCATCTGTAAAATGGAGATTAGGGTTAAAATGTAAAATACGGTTATTGTGAGGAAGAAATGGGGTAAATATATGTGAAGTGCTTTAAAAATCTTAATGAACCAGTGGCAGGATTTGAACTGAGATCTTCCTGATTTCAAGTCCAGTCCTCCATACACTGTCCCATTTATCTGCCTAATAGCAAGAGAAGAATAGAGCAGTTATAAGGTTCTGATTCTCTCAGTGGCAGGCAGGAGGGAATGGAAGGAAGGTTAAAAGAGTTAAACTCTAATAGTCTTGCCTGTTAATTCTGCTTGAGTCAAGTAATATATACATATTCAATATAATTATATATAGGTGATAATAATATATATTATATTATATAGGTGATACAGTGCTTATCCATATTGGAAGCTCTATCAGGATGCAATGTAACAATTATTTGGTGAATAGAGATCCATTTTTTGTCTTGAAATCCACAGAATTTAATCAAGAAGTTTCTGGATTGTGGTTTTGATAGGAAGCCTCCTTTCAATCGTGAAGCGCATTGAATACCAGCCTTGCGTTGGCAAGAGCTAAAGGAAAAAAATAATTTGCTGCTACTATCCTCATTCCCATTTAGACAACTAGAAGACTTTATGTATTAAATAATACATTTTCAGGAATAGTAGAGCAAGGAACACAACTACAAGGTAACTGTTATTTTCTATAGTATTACCAAGGAAAGTGGGAAGCTGAGGACATCGAATATCATGTCCTCAATCTAATTGGTGGATTGGTAGGTTATTATAAGTTTTTTTATGTACCACAACTATAATTTCATTGATTTTGGGGACTTCTAATGAGTAAACCTACTTCACCAATGCATATCTGCAATTATTCTCCAACTTAAAATTTTGAAGAGTTGCCTTGGGGTCACTGATACATTAAATGATTTTCTGAGGGTAGCATGCAACATTATAAGAAGCAGGAGGGTCGATGGGCATAATATATGCCCATCACTAAAAACCCATAATATATTTAAAATACATTTGAATTGCTATTTTGTTTATAAATAGCTTAAAATTCCATCTGTATTTCCCTTCCAGAGAGTATTCCCATAAAACAAATAATATTTTAAAAAAAGACAGAAAAAGAAAAAAATAATCAGCAAAAAGATCCATGGGAGATAATTATCTATCTATCTGTCTATATCTATATCTATATCTATACCTATATGTATCTATCTATCTATCTATCTATCTATCTATCTATCTATCTATCTAT
>NW_020949613.1:25861261-25872218 GCF_900497805.2 Vombatus ursinus
TATCTATCTATCTATCTATCTATCTATCTATCTATCTATCTATCTATCTTTCTATATGTACATACACATATAAAATACTTGGAGATTTTGTCACATAAATGGGCATAACAGAGAATGGGTTGGAAAAATATGGCTTATTTCTCTTCAGGCTGCACTCTGGACTCACTTTACCATTCCCTAGAAATCTCATTATCCTGGAAGCTAATTGTAGCCCTGGAATTTACACATTGGAAGTATTAACTTCTCTTGTGGCTTCTCCTCCTTGGCTGGGTCCTCTCAGAGCACCCATTTCAGTAAGATGCCCAGGCCAATCATATCTCATTCTCATCTAGGCTGCATTCTGTACTTTTTCTACCATGCTTCCAAGCTAAGTATTTCTCATCATTTCAATCCCTTCTCCTTCCTTTCATATGTTGTCTTCCGTCTTTACAATACAAACTCTTTGAGGACAGGGACTATATTTCTTTGTGCTTGTATTTGTATCATAAGCACTTAGCATAGTGCCTGGCATGCAGTAAATGCTTAATAAGTGCTTGTTGATAGTCAGACTGACTAAGAAGTAAGAAACAAGAGGGACCAAATGTTTATATACTTCACAAATGCCTCACACATATATTTCACATCTATATTCCTGCAGACAAGAATCAAGAGTCACTAGACACAGTGAACAACAATATAGATACCAAAATGAAATTGATTACCTTTTAATGTAACTCATTACTGATGTGGAAATTATTCCTGAATTAACAGTCTGTATAGATTCAGCTCATCTTATTTGTTAGAATAAAAATGAAAATTAATACAAACCCAAAAGAAATAAACCAAAAAAGATGTGGCATTTAATTAAAAATAAATTTAACCTGACTTACTTAAATAAGGTACTTAAAGTGAAAAATGAGAAAAGGCTGGGGGAGTGGATATGAAACTACTTACAGCAATTTCATATGAAGTTTGACTGACCAAGTACAAACTGACTCATCTGGAAAATAGCAAAAAAAAAAAACAAAACCCCTATCATATATAAACTTATTAATAATTTGTAACAGAATATTGTGAAAGTTTTTACACATTAAATTATTATACAACAATGGAAAAGATGAAAGAAAATAGGAATTTAAAAGAAGCTTGATAAAACCCAATTGATCAAAGTCACATCAATAACAAATTATGGATGAAATAGGGAGGAGAAAAATAAAAAAAAAATCTGTTCAAGATTTTTATAGCAAACTTTTTCACCATTGTGAAAAAGCAATCCTTACATTTGAAGTTAGATATCAGAGTCCCTGATGTGGTATATGTGAAGCAGACATACTTCTAAAGAAAATAAAGGTAGAAAAATCAGCTCTACAAGATGACAGATACACAGAGTGGAACGGTTCTAAAGGCAACACAATTTTAAGAGCATTAAGGGATCAGTTTTCAATGTATCTTTTTATGTTATATTATATTTTTATTTATTTTGTGAAACATTTCCCAATTATATTTTAATCTGGATTGCCTTGCCTGTGAGAATATTTTTGAGTGATTTAAAAAGCATAGGCTGAGTGTTGAGCATCTCTGCTCTAAGTGCTCAATAATATTGAGCACCAACTGAACCAAGTGTGGAAACTGCTCCTTCTTTCCTTGTTTTATGTGAAGTCATGTAAAAGAGAGTTTTATTAGACATGTTGCAATAAAAACACTCACACAGAGAAACAAGAAAAATACAGTAAAAAAAGTTTGCTTCAATCAATCAGCAACTCAAAGTTCATCAGTTCTCTACCTAGAGGTGGATAGTATTTTTCATCATGGGTCCCATAGAATTACCTTGGATCTTTGTCTTTATCATAATAGCTAAGTTTTTCACAGTTCAACATCCTTACAAAATTGATGTTACTGTGTATAATGTTCTCCTGGTTTCTGATCACTTTACTTTTCATCAGTTCATATAAGTTTTCTGAGGTTTTTCTGAAAACATCCTGCTTATCATTTCTCATAGCACAATAGTATTCCATCATAATAGTATAGCACTATTTGTTCAGCCATTCCCCAATTGATAGGTATCCCTTCAATTTCCAATTCCAGTGTTTTATTGTTTCTTGATGTCTGATAGTGTTATTAACTTCTACTTGCCCAATTCTAATTTTTTACAATTATTTTCTTTAGTAAGCTTTTGTACTTCTTTTCCCATTTGGCCAATTCCACTCTTTAAGGAGCTATTTCCATCAGTGAAGTCTTGTACCTCATTTTCCATTTTACCAGTTCTGATTTTTTAATGTGTTATTTTCGTCAGTATTTTTTGTGCCTCTTTTGCCAAGCTGTTAATTGTATTTTTAAAAATGTCTTCTTTTGCTCTTATTTCTTTGCTTAATTTTTCCTTTATCAATCTTATTTTATTTTGAAAATAAATTTTTAGCTCTTCCAGGAGTTCTTGTTGGTTTTATGTCAAATTCACATTTTCTTTCTTTTTTTTGAGACTTTGCCTGTAGCTGTTTTGACTTCATTGCCTTCTTCTGAGTTTGTGTAGATCTTCCCTGTAACCATAGCAGGTTTTTTATAGTCAGGTTCTTTTTTTTTTTTTTTTTTTTGGTTTTGTTTTGTTAATTGTTAAGCCTATTTCTTGACTGTGAATTTGTGTTAAAATTGTGCTCCTCTTTCCAGTGTTAGCATAGGGGCCTTTGTAATCTCTCTCTGAGAAGTTTTCAGGTCCCCTCTCCATCTCTGGCTTGAGAACTCCAAAGTTGCTGCTGCATTAGCCACAACTACCTAGTCTAACCACTACTGGTATTGTATACACATGGGCTCCAGGCCACCTTCCACCCCTATGTCACAGATCTCTCCTTCTAAAATCCTAAGTTTTCTTGGGTTAAAAGAATGTCTCATATTGACTTTTGTTGACTCTACTGCCCCAGATTTCAATTTGAGGTATTATTTTAAAGTTTTTGGAGGGGAATGTTAGAAAAGTTCAGCCAAGTGCTCCTTTGTTCTGCCATCTTGGTTCTGCTCTTAGAAGTCCTATGCATCTTGAAGAAGGAAAGATGTCAAAAGTAAAGAAATCAGTCACAGACATATTTGTTGAAAATGAGAAAATCCATAACTACTCACCCACATGCCTCTTTCCTTCTTATCAAAATTATAAGGATAATTTACAGAGGCATAAGTCATAGATTTGATGAAAGTATGTGAAGGAAAAAAGTCATATGCCGTAAGAATAGAATGCAACTATTTAATAGTTAATAATAAAATCATACATTTATGATCACAATCTACTTAAATATAGAACATACAGTACTTCTTTTTTGTTTTCTGATTATAAATAGCAATATTTTATTCAGTTGAGCACTATAATGTCTTGAAGATATTATCCATACACATGTCAACATTATGCAAAAGTTCTCTAAAAGATATACTAAAAGACACAATTTTGTTTAATAACCAACTGGTTATTACTATCAAATGAAATGCAGATCAACAAGATATTTGCTTACTAAATATATTTTCCACTATCATTTAGGGGATCCAGCACAAAGTTCAAATAAAAGAATAATTCCCTAGAGAAAGTGAGGTACTCCATATGCTCCTGATTGGAGATGACGTCGTGGGAACTCTATTAAGCTTTTGAAGCTTGTGGAATGTATTATATGATACCCATGATCACTCAGAATACTTTAGCCTGTCAACAGAGGAATAATGAAAAAAAATGGCTTTTTTTCCAGAATATAGTCTTCATTTGGCTAGAAAATAGATAAATTCACCCATTTGTATGGAGATAATGGATAGACACTTCAAAGGAATAATGAACCATTATAAGAATTGAACAGGAAGATGAGGGTAAGGTAGATTTTTGGGGGGAATTTCTACTTTTAAAAACTGGAATCTAGGGAGTGCCTATCAATTAGAAAATAACTAGAAAAAGTAGATTAGGTAAATATAATATAATGCTATTGTTCCACAAGGAATGACAAAAGAGAATCTTGGTAAGTATGAAATGATATAGAATTAAGTGAATAGAAAAGTAAAACTAAACTAATGCAAAATAAAATTATAATCATTCATAGATATTTGATATGAAACAAAATCAGGAAATAAGAAAAGCCTGAAGAAATAAGTAATAGAACAGAAAGTCAAGAATATCAAAGGAACTAATAAAAAATGTAAAGGAACAAGGTTTAGCTGTACCAAACCTTAAACTATATTTTAAGGCAGTAATTATCAAAATTATCTGGTACTGGCAAAGAAACAGAAAGGTAGATCAATAGAACAGAGTAGATATACAATTTATAGCAGCAAATAAATATAGTAACCTTGCATTTGACAAGTACAAAGACTTAAGATTTTGTCATAAGAATTCATTATTTAGTAAAAAAATATGTTGGGAAAACTGGAAAGCAGTATGGCAGAAATTGGGCATAGACCAGTATCTTACAAATTTATCAAAATAAGGCCAAAATGGATACATGACCTAGATACAAAGAGAAATATTACAAGAAAATTTCAAGAACATGGAACATATTACTTCTCAGACTTATGGATAGGTGAACAATTTATGAATAAACAACAGAGTGAAATGTAAAATGAATAATTTTGCTTACATTAAATCAAAAAGTTTTTGTACAAATAAATGTAGCCAAGATCAGAAGGAAAGAAGAAAAGTGGGAAAAATTATAGAGAGATTCTTAGATAAAGGTCTCATATTTCAAATATTAAAAGAGCTTTGTCAAACATATAAGTATATGAATCATTCCCCAATTGATAAACGGTCAAATGGAGTGGAGTCAGTTTTCTGATGGAGAAATCAAAACAATCTTTAGTCATGTAAAATGATCTAAATCATTATTGATTAGAGAAATGAAAATTAAAACAACACTTTGTACTTATCAGATTGCTTAAAATGATTAAAGGGGAAAGTGACAAATGTTGGAGGGGATAATGAAAAATTGGGACACCAATTCATTGTTGGTAGAAATTGTGAACAGATCAAATTTGGAATTATGTTCAAAGAGTTATCAAACTACCTATGCCCTTTGACCCTGCAATACCACTACTAGTTCTACTTCCAAAGATGATTAGGGAAAAAGGAAAAGAAGCTATATGTTCCAAAATATTTGTAAAAGCTCTCTTTGTAGTGGCAAAGACCTGGAAATTGTGGGAATCCCAGTCAATTGGATAGACTTGCATGAAATAATGAAGAGGGAAATTAACAGAACCAAGAGATTGTTGTATACAGTAACAGTAGTATTGTTTTAAGAAAAACTTTGTGCAAATAAGTAATTTTGACTATTACAAAGTCCCAAATTAACTGTAAAGGATAAATGAAGGAAGACAATATCAGTACCCAGATAAGAAATTTATAAGTAGAAGTATGTATAGAATGATTATATGCACACACACACATACATACATGCAATAGTAGCCATCTCTAGGGTGGAAGGATGAGAAGGAAAGAAAAAAAAAGAAATTTACAGAATAACTATTATATATTTAAAAGGAATAGCAAGTTGTACATAACAGATTTGCAGTTTCATATGTAATCATCTTTTTTAAATTATACTATGTTATGGAAATGCTTGTTTAATCAATAAATGGAAAATAAAATAAATAAAAATTAAAAAATAAGGAATATATACACAACTATGTATTTATTCCTTATTTAATTATTATATATATATACATATATGTATGTATATGTGTGTGTATGTGTGTATAAATATGCATAAATATGTATACTTTGAGCAACTAGCTCCAAATTGGGGCAGGGGTGGTGAGTTAAACATTTTCATATCTTTTCCTAAGGTATTCAAGAGTCAGTCTAAGCCAGCAGTCCTTGTCTAAGTTCTTTGGTCCGTAAACTACAGGCTTAGCAAGGTGAATGATTCATACAAAGACACACTAAGATAAAGAAAAATAAATATTAATTAAAGATTCAAATCAATGTAAAAATATCCCAGAGGACTTATGATGAAGCATGTTGCTTACATTTTTACAAGAGTTGTGATAGACTCAAGATTCAGAAAGATGTCTATATCTATCTATATTATCATCCATATTATCTATCTGCCTCTACGCGCACACACACACACACACACACACATCATTGACATGGTCATTGTGGGAACTTGTTTTGCTTGATAGTGCTTACTTGTTACAAGGGTTTTTTTTTTCCCCTCTCTGTTTTTAACTGGGTGGAAAAAAGAAAGTGGTTAGAAATACTGATACAAAAAAAATATAGCCATTGAGACATTTAAAAATGCAGAGAAGAGAACAGAGGAAGTTTAGAAAGAAGTACAGACAAAATAAATAGTTTTGAAAGTAAAATGTGGAATTTAGGAAATTCTTTAAAAATTAGTATCATGAAATGGAAATTCATGGTTCATATGCAATTCTCCTTTTGTATTTTATTATGCATATTAAACATTCATTGTTTTGGTGCTCAAGTTGAGAATAAAAAAATAAAATACTTGCTTACAAATAAATTTTTTTTTAAAGAAATTCATCCTTTCATTTTGAAATTTAGGACCAAATTTTCAAACATCAGTACTTCCAGGGATATTGTATACTTCTGAGTCATGTTATAATATGATCTCCAAAGGATGTAAATTGAATATCATCGAAAGGATAATGGAGATGCACATTGTGGACATGAGTAGTGTTTAATGCATTATAAAAAAGGAATTATGTAGATGTATTGTAAATGGTATAATCAAAGAAAATTATGACTAGAAAAAAGGTCATGTATCAAGAAAAAAAGATAGTAAATGAATAGGCCACATACTACACTGGTATTTGGCTAATATTGCTTAAATTGGAGGAAGGACTCAATACCTTGGACCAACCCTGTCTTTTATTTATTATAGGGAGTATACAAAAGTATCACGGATGGGAAAGCATAGATAGGTTGCAGTGTATATCATTTGAGGAAGTGCATACATAGATGAAATCGTAGATCCATTGGAGTGTTGGAGTGAATTTAACTAAATGGATTACCTTTCCCATGAAAATTGGTATTTAATCCTTTGATTTTATTGATGAGAAAAAAACAACCCTACAAAACTGTTCTTGTTCCTTGCTTCTCAAATCCCAAGATCTGTTCCTACAATTTCCTAATCCTAACTCCCTTGTCCCTCCAGGATATAAAATATTTCATGCATCAGTAACCTAATATTGGAGAAAATTTTGCAAGCACGACATGAAAGTCCTTCATGCAGATTAGCTTTGCTCATGTCTGCTTCTTTTGCTAGTCAGTGTTTGACTCTATGAGAGGACTCCTTCATTTCCTATGGTTATAATGTGAAAGGTTGGATGTGTGTCACTTCTAAGTCACTTCTTTCTAAGTGATCCTAAAATATCACATGGAGATAATTTGGAATCACGTTAGAAGCAAAAAGATAAGAAATATGGTAAGATGAATCGTTTTCAAATTTAAATGAACTAGTAGAAATGGGTCTTCAATATTTCCTTTTATAGCCAAGGTCAAAGATTGTCTCAGTTCACTCTGATTTGTTTATAATTATTTTATTGGCAGGGGGAACTATGAAAATGTGAAATTATACTATACCTTAAGGAAAGTAACTAGGAGAGGTGAGAGGGGAAACAAGGAGTCAAGAATCAGAGAATGTTAGAGACAGAAGACTCTAGGATAATCTCATCTAAAACCCTTCAAATTGTGTGACTTACTAAAAGTCCCAGAAGTCCTGATTTTTACATTAAATTGAAAAGCTTTTGCACAGACAAAGCCAATGCAACCAAGATCAGAAGGGAAGCAGAAAGCTGGGAAACAATTTTTACAACTAGTGTGTGATAAAGGCCTCATTTATAAAATATATAGAGAACTGAGTTAAATTTCTAAGAATATAAGTCATTCTTCAATTGATAAATGGTCAAAGGATATGAACAGGCAGTTTTCAGAGGAAGAAATTAAAGATTATATATGTCATATGAAAAAATGCTCTAAATCATTATTGATTAGAGAAATGCAAATCAAAATGACTCCGCACTACCACATCATATCTATCAGATTGGCTAAAATGACAAAACAGGAAAATGATAAATGTTGGAGAGGATGTGGGAAAATTGGAACAATAATGCATTGTCGGTGGAGTTGTGAACTGATCCAGTCATTCTGGAAAGCAATTTGGAACTATGCCCAAAGACCTATAAAAATGTACATACCCTTTGACCCAGCAATAACACTTCTAGGGCTATATCCCAAAGAGATCATACAAATGAGAAAAGGACCCACATGTACAAAAATATTTATAGCAGCTCTTTTTGTGGTGGCAAAGAATTAGAAATTGAAGGGATGCCCATCAATTGAGGAATGGCTGAACAAGTTGTGGTATATGAATGTAATGAAATACTATTGTGCTATCAGAAATGATGAGCAAACAGACTTCAGAAAAACCAGGAAAGACTTATATGAACTGATGCTGAGTGAGGTGAGCAGAACCAGTAGAACATTGTACACAGTAACAGCCACATTGTGGGATTACTGACTTTGATAGACTTAACTCTTCTCAGCAATGCAAGGATCTAAGACAACTCCAAAAGACTTATGATGGAAAAAGCTATCCACATCTAGAGAAAGAACTAGAATCTGAAGGCAGATGGAAGCATACTATTTGCTCTCCTTTTCTTTTGTTGTTTTGTTTTGATTTTTTGTGGTTCCTCCCATTGGTTCTAATTCTTCTTTACATCATGACTAATGTGAAAATATGCTTAATATGATTGTATTAGTAGAACTTAGATTGCATGCCATCTTTGGGAGGGGGTAAGGGATGGAGGAGGAGAAAATTTAAAACTCAAAATCTTATGGAAATGAATGTTGAAAACAAAAAAATAATAAATTTTTTAAAAAAATAAAAAAAAAATTAAAAAAGAAGACCTGATTTTTTAGTGTACACCTATACTATGTGTGGATATTTCATGACTATCTTTGTGTGTATTCAAATAAATACAAATAACATGGGGGTAAAGTACCAATTGTTGTTAAGATCAGGAAAGGCCTTCTATATAGGTTCTGTTGCATTAATTGAGACTTGAGGGGAACTAGTAATTCCAAGATGCAGAGGTGAAAATGAAGAGCATAACCACTGAAAATGTATACAGGCAGAAGATGGTATATTGTGCAAAGGGCACAGATAGTAGATTAGTTTGGCTGGCACATAAAGTATGTGAGGGAAAGTAACACGAAATCAACCAAGATCAGCAACTTGGAGCGTGATTACGAAAAATATTGAATGTCAAATAAAGAAGTTTATATTTTGCTCTAAAGGTACCAGGGAGAGTTCAGGAGGATCTAAACTGGAGAGAACCTGATAGAGTTAGATATTATGGAAGTAGAATTGGCATGATTTGACATATGGATGGGGGGGCAGGGGAGTGAGGAAACATACAGAGTAGAAGATGACTCAAGGATCGTGAAGCTGGATAATTTAAGAATGGGGAAATTTAGATAAAGCATAAGGCCTTCGTGCATTAATTACATTTCTGTGATTTCTTACCTGTATATTTGAAATGAAATTTTCATCATCAATCATTATCATGGAATTGATCACTATTAATCATCCAATTAACAAATATCTGTGTGATTTCTACTATTTGCCTAATACTATGTAATAACTTGAAGTATAATACATAGACTAGACCAGGCCTCAAGGCCACATGTGGCCCTCTAGATCCTCAAGGGTGGCCCTTTGACTGAATCTAAACTTCACAGAACAAATCTCCTTAGTAAAAGGATTTGTTCTGTAAAACTTGGACTCAGTCAAAAGACTGCATCAAGGGACCTAGAAGGCTACATGTGGCCTTAAGGCCACAGGTTCCCCACTCCTGGACTAGACCTTCACCTTCAATGGACTTATAATCTCACTGATAAAGATCTAGTGGTAGAGAATGCCACCTATCTATAACTTTTTACCTTGTGTAACTATTGTTCATGTCCTATTATTAATCTCTGAAATGTGTGATGTATGTGGGAGCTATCTAACATGCTGGGAAGCTTTCTCTTGACATTGTATTGGTAACAAGGAGTTCATGTCATTTTCCTGCTATTACCAACCCACCTCCTTTAATAGACATATTTTCAGATGATATCTCTTTTTTAAAATTTTATTTATTTTTAATTTTCAATATTCACTTCCACAAGATTTTGAGTTCCAAATTTTCTCCCCATCTCATCCCTCCCCCATCCCAAGATGGCATGCATTCTTTTTACTGTTTCCCCTAACCTGCCCTCCTTTCTATCTCTCCCTTCTCTTATCCCCTTCCCCTTCTATTTAACTGTAGGGCAGGATAGATTTCTGTACCTCATTTCCTATATTTCTTATTTTCCAGTTGCATGTGAAAGCAATTTTTTTAACATGTGTTTTTAAAACTTTGGGTTCCAAATTCTCTCCCTTCCCCCCTTACTCCCTACCCTCATTGAAAAGGAAAGCAACTTGATATAGATTATACATGTGTAGTCATGCAAAACACTTCTGTAGCAGTCATGTTGTGAAAAACTAAGTATATTTCCCTTCCCTATCCCACCCCTATTCATTCTATTCTCTCTTTTGACTCTGTCCCTCTTCAAAAGTGTTTGCTTCTGATTACCACCTCCCCCAATCTGCCTTCCCCTCTATCATTCCCCTGCTCTCTTGTCCCCCTCCCCCCCCCCCCCATTTTCCTGCAGGGTAAGACAGATTTCCATACCTAATTGAGTGTGTAGGTTATTCCCTCCTTAAGCCAAATCCTATGAGAATACGATTCACTCATTCCCTCTCACCTTCCCCCATTTCCCCTCTGCTGTAAAAGCCTTTTCTTGTCTATTTCATGTGAGATAATTTACCTCATTCTACCTCTCCCTTTCTCCTTCTTCTAGTATAATCCTCTCTCACCCCTTAATTTTATTCTCCAGATATCACCCCTTCATCTTCAACTCACCCTGTGTCCTCTATCTATCTATCTATCTATCTATCTATCTATCTATCTATCTATCTAT
>NW_020949613.1:25872228-25897123 GCF_900497805.2 Vombatus ursinus
TATCTATCTATCTATCTATCTATCTATCTATCTATCTATCTATCTATGTGTACATACATATAATTTTTTTCCCTCCAACTACCTAATACTGACAAAGGTCTCATGAGTTACAAATATCTTCTTTCCTTGCAGGAATGTAAGCAGTCCAACCTTAAAAAATCTCTTATGATTTCTCTTTCCTGTTTGCCTCTTCATGTTCTACTTGAGTCTTGTATTTGAAAGTCAAATTTTCTATTCAGCTCTGGTCTTTTCATCAAGAATGCTTGAAAGTCCCCTATTTCAGTGAATGACCATTTTTTCCACTGAACGATTATGCTCAGTTTTGCTGGGTAGGTGATTCTTGGTTGTAATCCTAGCTCCTTTGCCCTCTGGAATATTATATTCCAAGCACTGGGGTCCCTTAATGTAGAAGCTGCTAAATCTTGTGTTATCCTGATTGTGCTTCCACAATACTTGAATTATTTCTTTCTGGCTACCTTCTGGCTTTCTTGCAATATTTTCTCTTTGACCTGGGAACTCTGGAATTTGGCTACAATATTCCTAAGAGTTTTCCTTTGGGGATCTCTTTCAGGAAGAAATCAGTGGATTCCTTCCATTTCTATTTTGCCCTCTGGTTCCAAAATATCAGGGCAGTTTTCCTTGATCATTTCTTGAAAGATGATGTCTAGGCTCTTTTTTTGATCATGGCTTTCAGATAGTCCAATAATTTTAAAATGATCTCTCCTGGATCTATTTTTTGGGTCAGTTATTTTTCCAATGAGATATTTTACATTGTTTTCTATTTTTTCATTCTTTTGGATTTGTTTCATAGTGTCTTGATTTCTCATAAATCAAGACACTGTAAAATTGTTCCATTCTAATTTTTAAGAAAGTATTTTCTTCAGTAAGCTTTTGGACTTCCTTTTCCATTCGGCTAATTTTGCTTTTTTAGGGCATACTTCTCCTTGTTGGCTTTTTGGACCTCTTTTACCATTTGGATTAGGCTATTTTTTAAGGTGTTATTTTCTTCAGTATTTTTTTAGATCTCATTTAGAAAGCTGTTGACTTGTTTTTCATGATTTTCGTGCATCACTCTCATTTCTCTTCCCAGTTTTTCCTCTACTTCTCTTAATTGTTTCTCAAACTCCTTTTTGAGCTCTTCCATGGCCTGGAACTGATTCATATTTTTCTTGGGGGCTTTGGATGTAGGAACTTTGACTTTGTTGTCTTCTTCTGGTTGTATATTTTGATTTTCTTTGTTACCAAAGAAAGATTCTATGGTCTGACTTTTTTTTTTGGACCTTTGTTTATTCATGATCCCAGCCAACTACTTGAGCTTTAAATTCTTTGTTAAGATAGGGGTCTGATTCCAGGGTGGAGAATGTATTGTCCCAAGCTTCAGGGGTTTTGTGCAGTTTTTTTCAGATATACTTTTAGGGACCTGTAAATTTTCAGTTCTTCCAGGGTGCTATGATCAAGGGTGAGGTGTTTACTCCTTTCCTGGTCTGTGCTCTGGTCTATGAGTGACCACAAGCACTATTTTCTGCCTTGTTACTGTGAGGAGGATTTCTTCTCCACCAATTCTACAAGTTCCACCACACCAGCACTCCTCCTCACCCCAGGACCCCAACCCAGAACTGTGACCCAGATCCAAGCATAGGCAAAGCAAGAGAATCCTGCACCAGCAAAGAGATCCCTGCAATCCCCCTATGATCAGCCACTTGATTCCCCCTCAGTCTGTGGGCCAGAAGCTCTGGAAGCAGCTGTTTCACCAGGGGCCAACCTTGGGGACTGGTGCTGGGACCATGCTTTTCTTTCTCACTGCAGTCACAGATTTTTCCTACTGACCTTCTAAGTTGACTTTGGTGTACCTGGGTTGAGAAGTCTGAAATCCACCACAGCTGCCCATGATTCAGTCCTCTGAGCCCTGATCCAGGTTTGCTGAAGCCTGCCTTACCTGCACACCCATGCCAAACTACGCTCCTCTCCCTGCCCGGCGAGATATACCTTTCTGATCAACCATCTATGTTGTCTTGGGTTGGAAATTTGTTTGACTCTGTCTTTTTGTGGGTTCTGCTACTTTAGAATTTGTTTAGAGTCATTTTTTTATAGGTATTTGGAAGGGTTTGCAGAAAAGCTCAAGCGAGTCACTGCTTTTACTCTGCCATCTTGGCTCCGCCCCCCTGATGATATCTTGTATTTTGTTTCTACTGAAAAATTCTCTTTTGTTGAAATGTGCAGTTTACCTACACCTCTCCATTGTCCTTGCAATGGAGACTTGAAACTTTAATTCTTCTTAATTGGTGATATTAAATCACTCCAGCCATATAAATCATGAAAAAAGTGTTGATGTTGCCTAAATGGACTTTTGTTTCAGAAAAAAGCTTGGAATTGCTAATAACACTACATGATCTCCAAAATATAATCCAACCTACTCTCCTCCTATTAACTTCTGGTTCAGAACATAGGTTAAACATATTGCCTGTGTGTTATATACATAGTGATTGATAGCCAACTATGTGTTATCCTCACAAGTGCATATGTTAGTATGGAAATAAGCATTCTTCATTTATTTCCTCTCCACCTTCATGTAGATAGTTAAGTATGAATCATTGTAGTGACTATAGATCTCATTTTGGAGGATCTTTGGTATCCTATGGATTGATAAATAATTAATACAATTTTATATAAAGTAATAAGAATATGAAAGAATGAATGAATTAAAGAAAAGATATTTGAGTTTACTCTTTGTACAGTTATGGGCAGCTAGGTGGCACAGTGAATAAAGCACTGGGCTTGGGATTAGGAAAACTCATCTTCATGAATTCAAATCCAGCCTCAAAAACTTACTATCTGTACTCCTGTAAAATGGGCTAGAGAAGGAAATGGCAAAACATCTCAGTGTCTTTGTAAAAAAAACCCAAATGTGGTCATGAAGAGTTGAATACTATTGAAAGGACTCAATGACAACAACAACAACAAAATATATATAGTTAAATGCTAAGGATATAAATACAAACAAGCAAAATAGCTCCTGACCTTGAGAATCTTATATTCTAATATGAAGACAATGTATCTAGGAGAACTAGAGTTGGAAAGACTTCATGGTTTGGAATCAGATGATGTTCTGGTGAGATAGGGTGAGAGCTCACTCATCAAAGTCAAAAGTACAATGCATAGGAGTCTGGATTCCAATGTTGGGAAGAGGAGAGCCTTACCATCTATATGTAATTCAACTTTACCTTGAACTCTATGCTGGTCATCCTCCACAAGAGTGGCGAGCACTGTTAGTGAACATAGTCTCCCTGTGTATGACATATTAAATAGTAATAAGTAGAGGGTTAATAATAATGATAAATATAATAAACCATATTGTTAGTGTGTTTTTGTTTGTTTTACAGGCTGGGTCTCTCTATCTCACTCAGACTGAAAGTACAGGGATCACTCATGGATCTGATCCCAATTCTGATTAGTGTGCATGTTTCATCCTTCTACATTTTCCCATTGTGGGCCAGTTTGTGCCTGGAGGTCTTTCACTCCTGAGGGATCACTATATTAGTGCCAGACATCCAATGTGAGCTAGTTTTACTGTAGCTCAGGACTCCTAAACTCAAACAATCTATCAGTCTTAGCCTCTGCCAGTAGCAGGGAATGTGCTACTACAGCTAGTTTATTATTACTACAAATAATCATGTATTATTTTAATATGTTCAAGGGAGAAATCATGTCTGAAGAGAATCTCTAAGGTAGCCTTTTGTTCTGGTGAATCAAATAATTTATAGTCAATAACAAATAATATGGATCTTGTATTTACTGCACCTGTCTGTCAATTGTGTGACTGTAAAGCTGTGGTTTGCTGTTGAATAACATTTGCAAAAGCCTACATATTCTTTTTATAGTATCTCATCAGGAACATTGCAATATGAAATGAACAATTTTCCTATGGAATGATGTTTATTGCTGCCATTGGCCATATTTTTAAACTAACTCTACCTCTCCTTTATATGTCCTTCTGTGGAGAAATTATTCTCCATATTTCCCTTTAGGTACAAATTCTAATTATCAGTCATCCTTTCACTTAGTTATAACTTCTGATTGTGAACCATTCTTCCATTTAGTTACAACTTCCTTTTATCTTCTGGTTTCATTTATAGAAAGAATGTCAAGAATGACATGATTTAATTCCTCCTTTTTTCTATATGTCTACTTCGTCACAAAAGTGACACATGCAAAAATGATGTTCTCTTCTTCTGGAGGACCATACAACTTGAAATATTTCTCCCTCCTCTGACCTATTATGTTTCTTTGTACCACTCTCATTGCACTTTTACATTCCACCTTGGATTACAGACATATGTTCATAACTTATTTCAGTTGGGAGGCTGTATGCTCCATGAGAGGAAAGACTATGCTTTCTTTCTTTGCTACAAAGCACCTAATTAACACTGTGATTTAGAGATAACACAACAAATCTTTGCTTAATGAAAGATGAATTAATGAACAATTAGTAGTATGTAGTTGTTAAAATTTTAATATTAAGTATAAATACTATATGATTTCAAAAGAGGAGATCAATGAGCATTAGATTATTTAGGAAGATTTTATGGAGAAGGTAGGCCTTGAATTATACTTTAAAGTACATATAAGATTTAAATAAGAATAAGACTTCTATATAATGTTTTGAAATATATTCAAGTGGTGAATTAAATAGACATATATTTAGCAGGTATTGATTATGACTGGAAATTACTTCAAACACTTTCCTTCTTTGAAACTACCCTACAGGGGGCAGCTAGGTGGTGCAGTGGATAGAGCACCGGCCCTGCAGTCAGGAGGACCTGAGTGCAAATCTGGCCTCAGACCAAACACTTGACACTTACTAGCTGTGTGATCCTGGGCAAGTCACTTAACCCCAATTGCCTAAAAAAAAAAAAAAGAAAAGAAAAGAAACTACCTAGAGTCAACAAAGAAATGCAGGAAGCATCTTATCCTGACTTGGCTGTGTATATGTGTATGTATTTGTGTATGTGTATATATGTATGTGTGTATTAGTCTGGCCCATTACCCATCTCTTGTAGAGCTTTGTTTAACGGAGAAAGAAGAAATACCTTAGAGACACTATATTACACCACTATGGAGCTACTGAGTGTTATCTGTTGTTCTGGGAATTTTTTCCTGAGTGTCTGTGTTCCTGTATTTTGAAAATTCGTGGGGAAATCTTGTGTGCTAGGCTATGTGCATACATTGAATGAGGTTCTTTGAAATGAGAATACTAAGATTTGGCCATGATGAATCTATGTCTCAAGGAAATCAAAGGTTGTATTTTTGATTACATTTTTTTTTTGTTATTCTTCCTTATTCTCTCCAAAGTATCAGTGTCAGAAGTCCAGGGACCCTGAGAGTCAGAGGACAAGGAACTTTGACCATAATTTTCTCTACAGTTCCCCAATTAACATTCATATGGTTTCTCTGCCTTTCTCCCTGTATCACATTAACACAAAACAATGTATCAAATTAGTTGGTTTTAAACTTGACCTTTGACAAAATGAGATAAAGGAATGGTGCATCTCAGTACAATCAAAAGATAGTGATGATGAAAAAATAATCACTAGGGATGGTAAACTTGGAGAAAGTGCTAAACACAAATTGTGCCTTTTCCAGATGTGCTCATCAAAAATGACTAATCGAGAAGACAGTTTAAATGTGTATATACTAAGGAATCTTTTAAATGGCTTCTTTGCACTTGCTATCTACCCAAAATCCTTAAGGAAGGTGATTTATATAACCCTTTAGATGATTATTTTTAATGAAATAACTGCCATGTTATATCAAATATTCTAGGTAAGTAGCCACAGGAACACTTTTAACTGAATATTTATTGATGGTGGAGGAGAAAGGAATATAAACAGAAATTGCAGCAATTTCTAAGTAAATATGCAAGGCATTTATTAGTAGAATTTATAAATTACTCAAAGCAGAAGAGAACATGATTTAATGAGGTCCAATACTTATGCTAAACTAGATGACACTAAGTAGGAAAGAGGCTTCCCTACTGGGAACAAATTACATTTTCTTTATAGAGGGGCACAAGCACTTATTCCTTTGGAGAAATGTTGTGGAAATTGTAGTGTCTTTCATCCAAGAATCTCAAAAAACTCAATATCACTAACTCATTAATTCTCACAATATGATTGCAAGTTAGATATTAGGTTGCTCTTATTTTCCTTTCATGAAAAGAGAAGCTGAGATATAGAGAAGTAAATTGACATGCACATGG
Source organism: Vombatus ursinus (assembly GCF_900497805.2). NCBI lineage: Eukaryota > Metazoa > Chordata > Mammalia > Diprotodontia > Vombatidae > Vombatus > Vombatus ursinus. The sequence continues at coordinate 25,878,485 of NW_020949613.1, forward strand.
AAAATGTAATAAGACAGGCACTTGGAGACAGTGATTTTCTAAAATGAAATAATTTATTCTGCACTAACTAGTTGTGAATTCATCAATTGAACTAGTGGGAAAGTTTCTTAAATGCCAATAGATAATGAATATATTTGTCTCAAGAGATTCCTTTAGGATAATACTTGAAAGGAAATTAAATATTCCTCTCTGCTACTGTCTCTACCCACCTCTCACTCTCTTTCCCTCTCTCTCTATTTTGCCCTTGTTGTCTTTCCCTCATCAAGGTACTCAGGATAACTTTCTCCCTCCATGGGGAGTGGCCTTCTAACAAAGATCATGCCTTGTAATTTCAACAAGTTAAGTAGGGGATTTACTGAATTGACCAGTGGTTTTCCTGATCTGTTACACCCCTCTTCCCATTACGATGGTATTAAATTATAGAATTTGAGAAATTGGAAAGAATGCTTCTGGGCCAAAGAAAGTTCTTGATATTTTGGTCTTATAAATAATGTTTTCCCAGAGAAAAATATGGCACAGAATCTCTGATCTCATCAATGTGGTTATTTCATTATACACAGGCTACGTATATATGTGGATACACACACATATACATGCTTATATAGACATAGGTATGTATATCTCCCTATCACTTATCACCATTTTGTATGATTTTTGTTCACTTTCTACCATAAATCCCCCACAGAGTATTTATCAATGAGCAATAAGTATTTGAATATTTCATTTAACCAATGTAATCTTTAAGTTTTCTATCTGTGGATACTTTACTCTCATACACAATCAGCTTTTTATGCCACTTTATATCTACTAATTGTATGTTGTAGCCACTATATAAGCAAACATGTATACACATACATATTTGTAATGCATGTAAGTATATAATAGATAAGTATATACTACATTTAAATATTGTATATATGCAAGTATGCTACATGTATTTATATATACACATATATGATATGATGCACATGTATAACACATATACACATAAATATAGCAATATATGCATATATATATAAGATGTGTATGTATATCTCTATATACATATATATGATGTATGATACATATATAAGATGTATATATCTCTATATACACAGGTGTACACATACATACACATCCATCCATCTGCCCATACGCTTAGACATATATACACAAATTTAGGTATCAAGTTACACTTATTTTCCTTTTATGAGAAAAGAAGCTAAGGTATAGAGACATAAAATGTCCAAGGAAGATCACTATAGACGTACACTTTGAGACATGGAATTTCTAAAATGAAACAATTTATTCTGTATTAACTAGTTGTAAATTCATCAATTGAACAAGTCAAAAAGTTACTTGCATGCCAGTGGATAGTGAACACATATGTATCAGGAAGTTCCTTAAGCATATCCCTTGAAAGGAAATTAAATATTTATCTCTGCTGCATTATCTGCCTACCTCTCTCCCTCATTCCCTTCCTTTTTATTTTATACATGCTCTCTATGTCTCTCATTTCTCTCCTCAAGAAGCTTGGTAGCATTTTTACCTCAATGGATATATATATGCATGTTTGTATGTGGGTGCACATATATGCATACATAATACATATACACATTATATATTATATACACATATATGTACACACATATATGGACACATATGGGGAGATATATATATATACACACATATATAGGCATATAACAACATACACATTGATTAACTAAATGGACTTCATATTCAATTGAATGCCATAGTCAATCATCATGCATTTTTTCTAAAAAAAAAATATTTAATTTATGGAATAAAACAAGCATTTCCACAACATGGTATAATAAAAAAGCTAATTTGCACATTTAACTTCAAGTCTGTTATGTACAATTTGCTATTCCTTTTAAATATATAATGAAGTTATATAAATTATTTTTCCCATTTTTTCTTCACTCCCCCTTGCCCTAGAAATGGCTACTATTAGATTGAAATATGTACGTTTGTATGTCTCTCTTTCTCTCTCTCTCTCTCTCTATATATATACATATATATGTATATTTGTGTGTATATGTATGTAAAATCATTCTATATCGACTTTTATTTATCAGTTCTTTCTCTGGATGCAGATAGTTTCTTCCTTTATTTGTCATTAATAGTTAATTTGGGCATTTAGAATAGCCAAAATGACTTATTCACTCAAAGTTGTTCTTACATCATTAATGTTATTGTATCAATGTTCTCTAGGTTCTGCTCATTTCACTCTTCATTATTTTGTGCAAGTCTATCCATATTTTTCTAAGACCATAGAGCTCATCTTTTCTTTTTACATTCCTTTAATTTACTTATTTTTAGTTTTCAATGTTCACTTCCACAAGATTTTGAGTTCCAAATTTTATCCCCAACTCACCCCTTCCCCCACTCCAAGACAGCGTGCATTCTGAATACTCTTTCCCCCAATCTGCCCTCCCTTCTATCACGCCCCGCCTTCTCTTATCCTCTTCCCCTTCTATTTTCCTGTGGGACAGGATAGATTTCTATACTCCATTGCCTGTATATCTTATTTCCCAGTTGCATGTGAAAACAATTTTTAACATTTGTTTTTAAAACTATGGGTTCCAAATTTTCTCCCTTCTTCCCTCCCCACACACCCCCATTGAGAAAGCAAGTAACTCAATACAGGTTATACATGTGTAGTCATGAAAAACACTTCCATAGTAGTCATGTTGTAAAAATCTAACTGTATTTCCCTTCATCCTATGCTGTCCGCCATTTATTCTATTCTCTCTTTTGACCCTGTCCCTCCTCAGAAGTGTTTGCTTCTGATTCCCTCTCATTCAATCTGCGCTCCCTTCTATCATCCCCCCTCTCTCTTCTTCCCTTCCCCCCTATTTTCCTGAAGGGTAAGATAGATTTCCATACCCAATTGAGTGTGTATGTTATTCCCTCCTTAAGCCAAATCCAATGAGAATAAAATTCACTCATTCCCTCTCACCTTCCCCCATTTCCCCTCAACTGTAAAAGTTTTTTCTTGTCTATTTCATGTCAGATAATTTACTTCATTCTCCCTATTCATTTCTCCTTCTCCCAGTATAACCATCCCTCACCCCTTAATTTTACTTTTGGATATCACCCCCTTCATCTTCAACTCACCCTGTGCCCTTTATCTATCTATCTATCTACCTATCTATCTATCTATCTATCTATCTATCTATCTATCTATCTATATACACGCACACATAATTTTTCCCTCCAATTACCTTAATACTGACAAAGGTCTCATGAGTTATAAATATCATCTTTCCATGCAGGAATGTAAACAGTTCAACTTTAATAAGTCCCTTATGATTTCTCTTCCCAGTTTACTTTTTCATGCTTCTCTTCAGTCTTGTACTTGAAAGTCAGATTTTCTATTCAGCTCTGGTCTTTTCATCAAGAATGATTGAAAGTCCTCTATTTCACTGAATGCCCATTTTCCCCCCTGAATGATTATGCTTAGTTTTGCTGGGTAAGTGATTCTTGGTTGTAATCCTAGCTCCTTTGACCTCTGGAATATCATATTCCAAGTCCTCCAATCCTTTAATGTAGAAGCTGCTAAATCTTGTGCTATCTTGATTGTGTCTCCACAATACTTGAATTGTTTCTTTCTGGCTGCTTGTAATATTTTCTCCTTGACCTAGGACCTCTGGAATTTGGCTATAATATTCCTATTGGTTTTCCTTTGGAGATCTCTTTGAGGAGGTGATTGGTGTATTCTTTCCATTTCTATTTTATCTTCTGGTTCTAGGATATCAAGGCAGTTTTCCTTGATAATTTCTTGAAAGATGATGTCTAGGCTCTTTTTTTGATCATGACTTTCAGGTAGTCCAATAATTTTTAAATTCTCTCTCCTGGATCTATTTTCCAGGTCAGTTGTTTTTCCAATGAGATATTTCACATTGTCTTCTATTTTTCCATTCTTTTGATTTTGTTTTATAATTTCTTGATTTCTCATGAAATCATTAGCTTCCATTTGCTCCGTTCTAATTTTTAAGGAAGTGTTTTGTTCAATAAACCTTTGGACTTCCTTTTCCATTTGACCAATTCTGCTTGTTAATGCATTCTTCTCCTCATTGAATTTTTGGATCTCTTTTGCCATTTGGATTAGTCTATTTTTTATGGTATTATTTTCTTCAGTATTTTTTGGGTCTCCTTTAGCAAGCTGTTGACTTGTTTTTCATGATTTTCTTGCATCACTCTCATTTCTCTTCCAGTTTTTCCTCTACTTCTCTTACTTGTTTCTCAATCTCCTTTTTGAGCTCTACCATGGCCTGGAACTGATTCATATTTTTCTTGGAGGCTTTGGATGTAGGAGCTTTGACTTTGTTATCTTCTTCTGATTGTATGTTTTGATCTTTGTCACCAAAGCAAGATTCTGTGGTCTGACTTTTTTTGAGCTGTTTGCTCATGATCACAGCCAATTACTTGAGATTTAAACTCTTTGTTAAGGTAGGGCTCTGTTTACAGCATGAAGGTTGTACTATCTGAAGTTTCAGGAGTTTTGTGTAACTGTTTTCAGAGATACTTCTAGGGACCTGTAAATTTTCGGTTCTTCAAAGTTGGTATGATCAAAGGAGAGGTATTTACTCTTTTCTTGGCCTGTGCTCTGGTCTATGAGTGACCACAAGCACTCTTTTTCTGCTTTGGAACTGTGAGGATTCCCTCTCCACCACCACCACAAGTTCCACCATGCCAGTGCTCCTCCTCTCCCCAGGACCGCTACCCAAGACTATGACCCACATCTAAGCACTGGTAAAGCAACGGAATCCTGCCTCTGCAGCAGCAACAAGATTCCTGCAATGCCCCTCTGATCAGCCACTCAATTCCCCCTCCATCTGTGGGCCAAGAACTTTCGAAGCAGCTCCCAACCTGGTACTGGGGTCAGACTGAGCTCCTCTCTCACCGTGGTCCAACAGACCTTTCCTGCTGATCTTCTAAGTTGTCTTTGGCATTTGTGAGTTGAGAAGTCTGGATATCACTACAACTGTTAATGATTCAGTCCCCTGAGGCCTACTCCAGGTTGTCTGAGGCCAGGTCTTTGACTGCACTGCCCACACTGAACTGTTCTCCTCTCCCAACCTGGCACAATAGACCTTTCACTTAACCATTCAGATTGTCTTGCACTGGGAATTTGTTTCACTCTGTTTTTGTGGCTTCTGTTGCTCTAGAATTTGTTTAGAGTCATTTTTTACAGGTATTTGGAGGAGTTTGGGGGAGATCTCAAGCAAGTCACTGATGTTTTTCTGCCATCTGGGCTCCACCTCCTATCATTTCTTATAGCATAGTGGTATTCTATCACAATCATGTACCGCAACTTGTTCAGCCATTCCCCAACTGAAAGGGATCCATGTAATTTCCAGTTCTTTGACACTACAAAGAAGCTGATATAAATATTTTAGAATATATAGGTTCTTTCCCTTTTTCCCTAATGATCTTTGAAAATAGACCTAGTAGTGGTATTGCTGGATAAAAATGTATAGGCAATTTAATAAGTTATTGGGCATAATTCCATATTGCTCTCCAAAATGGCTGTATCAGTTCACAATTCCATCAACAATGAATTAGTGTCATATTATGCATTTCTTATCTTTTTGGAGAGGAGTGTTCTTTTCCTGTCTTTATTTTTAGTTCATTTCTTTTTAATGATTATGTGCAAAATTAATCAATGTTGCTTTGGAAAATCTACACAAATAAGAGCATGTGTTAGACATCACCATTTTTAGGAAATCCTTCCTTTTGCACTCTTCATAAGACATCTTCCATATGACTGTGATGGATATACATTTCCTCTATTATGCTTCAGTGGATATGTGTAATCAATAGATCATTGGTCAAAGTTATCTTTGTGGTTGAATTTACCAAGCAAACTTGAATATGCATAGAAGACTCCTTGTTGGAAGAGAAAGTTTAAAGCTACATTTTGTTTTATTGAATTAAAGCCATTTTTTAAGTTAATAATACCACCTGTGATCCCCATCCTCCCTCAAAGGTGTATCTTCTCTTTTAGATCTTGAAAATGAATTCTTTAATTGTGACACTATCACCATCATTATTTTTTTCCTATGGGTATTTCATTTGGTTAGCTCTTCTTTCTGGCTTCATATCCTTAAGTACTAGTTGTACTTCCTCATTTAACACAAGATAATGAGATGTAAGATTTTACAAGTAGTTACTCCATGGATCATTATAGAAATGCTGACAAATTGTTCCATTTACCATGAATTTGTCTTCCTTCCAATTTCACTGATAAGTATCTCTGTAATTACTTTCTTTAATTTGGCTTCACGCCAAGGCTTTTGTGGGCTTGTTTTACCCTCTGCTGCTTGTCACTGTGTTTTAAGATAATTCTGATGAAAACCTTTCACCATACTATTTCATGATGCTTAGTAAATGAGGTTGTACTCTAAACTGGTACTTCTCTTAGCTGGAATATCACTACTTGGAAAGTATTTTAGTGTCTAAAGTGGTTTCTGCATCCTTTTGTTCTTCTCAGTATGGTGACTGCTTCATGTAGGCTAAACCTGTGTGGAAAAATTAAGTTATTCTCTCTTTCTGTCTCTGTCTTTGTCTCTGTGTCTGTCTGTCTGTCTGTCTGTCTGTCTGTCTGTCTGTCTCTCTCTCTGTCTCTCCATCTTGTTTGAATAGTGTGTGTTGGAGCTTTTGAAGTTTAATACTGCTTTTTTTCTCATCTTGTTTTGAATTTAATCTTTGCTTTAATGCATAGGTTCCCAAAGTGGGTGATACAGCCCCTTAGGGGCACTGGAATGATGTGGGGCAGGGGTGGTAATAGTCTCAGGTATGACAGGAGGGTATTGAATAAAAGTAAGGGTGCAGTGAAAGTATAAGGAAAGAAGATGAGAATATTTTGACAAAACATTTGTACATGTTTCATCTGTTGTGTAATACAGTTAAAGTCACAGTGATTACATTATTTTCCAAATAAACAAACAAAATGCAAGTTATAACTGATTAGTGGTCAAGTCCACTAACAAGTCTTATCAAGCAAGTGTTGGCAGGCAAGCTTGTCATGCATTGTCAGGAAGTCCAGCATGCATCGGAAGGAACATGTGCATGTAATAACTTGTTTGCAGTATGATACTATAGGCTTACATGATACAATATTGAATCATCAAAATTTCAATACAGGAAAACCACAAATTTACAATAAATGTTTTAAATTTAAGATGTCACTTTAAAAATTATAGTTTTTTGAAATGATGCAAATTAAAAAAAAAGTTAAAGGGTTAAAATAGACTTCCGGGAGGGCACTGAATAATTTTTTAAAAGGGGACAGTAGGCCAAATAAGTTTGAGAACTTCTGCTCTAAATAGTTGATGGCCTTCTACACAGTTACATGATTAGAAATTAATTGTCAATTATCTATTTTCTTGTGTCAATTAAGAGAGTTAGCCTTAATTTCTTGGATGTTATTTGTAACCAGGGGTTCAAGCCCATTTTCATAAGCCTCTCCTCAGTTCTTAGGTGATGATTGATTACTCAATGCTCTGTGCATTCTTTTTTCTATTTTTTTCTTCCCTCTCCCTCACCCTAGAGCTGTCTACCATTAGATACAAATGTGTGTGTGTGTGTGTGTGTGTGTGTAAAATCACTCTATATGTACTTTTATTTATCAGTTCTTTCTCTGGATGCAGATAGCTTCTTCCTTTATATGTCCTTTGCAGTTAATTTGGGCGTTTCAAATAGTCAAAATGACTTATTCACTCAAAATTGTTCTTACATTATTACCATTATTGTATCAGCATTCTTTAGGAGAAAAAAGAATAGAGTGAGAGCTTGAGAGCTTGAGAGAAGTCCTTGTTCCTCTGCCAGGAAGCAGACAGATGGTTCTCAACTCTTTTCAGGGAGAAGTTCCAAGAAGAAAAAGATTAGGAAGAAGCCAACAAGATTGACTGTCATGATCATGGTCATTATCTCTAGCACACTATATTAAAACCTTTGAGAAATTTCTTCATGAGTGAGATCTGGGAATCTCTCTCTGTTTTTGTCTCATTGTCTCTCTGTCTCTATCTTACTCTCACTCAGTGAATTCATCATTTTGTATATTATCTGTTATATTTCCATATCTATGAATTAACTTATTTGATTTCTGTTTGTGATCAGCTTGGATAAATAGGTTTATGTGTGATGATCCTTGTCTAACTGTCATTTGGTGGGAAGTGAGTCATGTCTTTGGATATCCATCTATCTATCATCTATCTATCTGTCTATAGCTCAAATCATTCTTTCCCATTAAGGGATAGCAATCAGGAGTGCTGCTTGAAACTAAAAATTATTTCCTCTAGACTAGCAATGTTTGTGTGGATAAATATAATTGTAGCCAAGTACCCCCTTTCTGAGGAGAGAATAGTGGCTGCAATCACTTGTTCCCCTACTTAGCGGTAAACAAAGTTTCCCTTGGAGAGGAGTGTGCAAAACAAAGTCTAATGTTACCTATTCATGTCTCACATCTTGGGAAGCCACATCTTGGGAGATCCATGTGAACACATATTTCAATTAGAGGGTAAAAACCTACTCATAAATATTACATATATTTAGTTTAATGATTCATATGTAATTAATCCTGAAAATTTTATCTGTTATCTATCATCATCCCTAATTTTTTGGCTTATAACCTCAGAGGTCCTTAACACTTCCCTTTCCCTTAGTGTCACACTTACCTAATTTATTTCCTTGCCACAACTCTCTGCCTAGTTCATTCCACAAAGACTTCATATTTCTCCAGTTTTTAATGTTCTCTACAACTGCAACTTACTTCAAATGAAATATATATGTACACATGAGTATATATACATACGTGTGTATATACATAAGTACATTTGCACATGTGTGCATGTGCATGCATGTGTGTGCATGTGTGTGTGTGTATGTGTGTACTGTAAACCACCAGTAGAATGCGAGAATATAAGGTAGTTGAATGCCAGGATTGTTTAATTTTTCCCTTTTCGCTTAAGCACATAGTATGGCACTTGCTTAGAAAAGGTCTTTAAGAATTGATATGTTTTTTTTCTTTTTTAGTGGAATTGAATAATTTCCCTCCTTTACTCAAAAACTTCCAATAGCCTAAACTTTGGACAGGACAAGCTCTAGACTCCCTAGCCTGGCATCCTGTATAATTCTGAAATTTCTGTTCATGGCTCCAAAGTGAATAGAAGAGAAAGAAAAACTAATAATTCCTATTATACATAACATTTTCTTTCCTTTTAGAAAATTTCTATAACTTTATTTGGATTTTGCTAAAAATGAAATGTTCAGTCTTCAGTTGGAGGAGGATCTGTGGCAACCATAGGAAAGTAGTCATGTGGTTACTAAACGAAAGGTCCTTAGATTTTATTTATTTTCCATCACTTTAGTTTAAGTACTTCTTTCCTTACTAATAGAAAAAGGAGAGGGGGCATAGGTCTTCCTTTCTTCACACAGCTGCTTACGAAAAGCATAGTGATTTGATCAGCTGCCTAGCTTTTCTTTTCTTTTCCTGCCTCAATCTGGTGCTGCCAGCTTGTTTATGAGCAACAATGATGAGCAATTTTAATGTTTCTGCTACTAACCAGGACCAACCCAGTCAAAATTTTCAAACAGAAAGTTTGTCTTTTGTATCTATTTCAATGCACATTTGTAAACTACTTTTCTTTTTCTTTCCTCCCCACTTCCATAACCCTCCTCCCACTACTGATGTCTCTTGGTCTTTGCTAAATGGATCTTATAAACTAATTTGTATATTCATTTAACAAAAAATACATACTATGTGCCTACTACTAATTATCAAGAATGTGAAAATCAATAACAGCTTAAGGGCTTATCCTCTCAGAGGTACTTTCATTTAATATCATTTAAAATGTCAAAGTAGTCACATGGCTTTATAATTATAGAATTTTGACTATTTTGGAGTAGACATATCCCCAGGGAAAACATTACTGAACACTATTCCTTAAATGACACAAGTAAGCTACAACTTGGAGAAGCAACTAGCTGATCCAATGGATAGATCTCTGGGTCTGGAGTAAGAAAGATTTGAGTTGAAATCCAACCTAAGCACTTATTAGCTGTGTCAAGTCACTTAACATCTGTCTGCCTCAATTTCCCTGATTGTAAAGTGAGTATAATATTAGCACCTACATTCCAGGATTGCTGAGATCAAATAAGATAATTGCACAGTGCCTGCCATGTAGTAAGTGTCATATAATTGTTAGTTATCATCATCATCATCATCATGGTTGTTATAAGGATTAAATAAAATAATATTTGTAAAGAACTTAACATCGTACCTGGCACATATTAGGTATATAATACATGTTTATTTCCTTGATTCTTTGTATCTACTTAAAGCTGGCAACAGGATTAATAATAAATACTCATTTAAATGAACCTGCATGATTTGTATCATTTTTTCTCCATTACCATCTCCATGTCCTGTGTTTCATTGATAGCTGATGTAGGCCTACATGACAGCAGAAGTTTTGACCTGCAATATGAAGCTTCTTCATTGTAATCCTAGATTTAGAACTTGAAGATACCTAGAAGAGCATCAATTAATTAATCAACAAGCTTTAATAGAATGGTATGTGGCAGAGACTGTGGTATACACACATGTGTGTATGTATATGTGTCTGTGTGCATATATGTATCTGTATATACATACATGTACACGTGCACATGTACATGTGTGTATATGTGTGTGTATATATGATTAGAGACAAAAAACAAGGGAATGTGAGAGGAAGGTAATAATATTTGGAGGAACTAGGAAAGGATTCTTATATAAGGTGGCATTTAAAAGGAAACTTGAAGAATACTAGGGATTCTAAAAGGCAGAAGTATAGATGGAACACATTCTAGTCATGGGGTTCACCTCTCTTTCTCTGTCTCTCTCATGTGCACACAGGCACACACACACACACACACACACACCACAAACACACAGACACAGACACATACACTGTTTTGTAGATGAAGAAACTGTAACTCAGAGAGATTAAATGACTTAACCAGGTCTATTTAGGTAGTAAATTACAGAACTGATATTTGATCCCCAGTCCCCTGACTCCAAATCCAGCCTTCTTTACACTGTACTAGATTGGTAAAGATATAAAGTATGTGAGTGAGCTGTATTTATTATTTGTTTTTGTTCATGTTGGCTATTTGTGTACATATATCCAGATGAGGCTCATCAGGAGGCAAGAATAGATATTTCTAGAGTTTCCTCTCTAAGTCCTTCTCTAAGGGCGATAGACTCATGCCAAGAGGAAAACCAGGAAGTTGGAGCCAGAGGCTGACACTCTGCTCTCCTTGGAGAGGGTGAATATCAAGCTAGAATTATAACTGCTCTATTAAATATTATTGGTCTAGGGGAATTCTTTTTCAGGTTCAAGCTAAACTCTTGTTTTCTGTCCCTTGATGGGGAAAGAAAGCACCAAGCTATATATCTAAGGCTTGGCTCCCTTCACATCAAATGCCAATTTCATGATGACTACACTTAGCAATGAGCAAATAAATCCATCCTGACAACAGCAAAAGTGAAATCAGAGAAAATTTATGTAGGATAATATATACCAGACAATATAGATAATGAATAAGCTTTCTGTGAGCATTATTTAGCTCATCCAAAAGAGATGATCTCTGATTTCACCCACGTGGAAATTCCCTTAAGTCTCTAGTGTAGTAAGTTAGAATAGGGACATGATGATGTTTTAACTCTCCTATTTCTTGATTTATTCCTGGAGTCTTTTTTCTTCTAGGGACTTGAAGAGAGTTTGAAATCAGGTGTCTTTTCTTTCAAAGCTGGAAGCCTGAAGACCAAGATCTCTCTTCTTTTTAACTCTTACCAATTCTACCCCTTACTCAGTGGTGGAGCACTAAGCAATCAATCTCCATGAATGATAATCCTAAGTGGGTTTTGAAGCTCAGGTTATATTTAAATAAGACATTGCCTAAGTGGTCATGGAAGTTATAGTCTACTAAAAAGATAAAACATGTTCACAAATGACTATAATTCAAAATAATACCTGTCTAGTGAATTGGAGGGGGTGCAATATGAATTTCTCCTCAAGGTCCAGGAGGTAGCACAGTTGTTATCTACTGGAAAAACAAGGGAAAGTTTCATGGAATGGATAGATGATTCAAGGGCTTTCTTGTAAATGTTTAACAACTGGCTCTCAAGGGGAAAATTTATGTTCAACTCAAATTTTAAAAGTTCAATCTTCATTATTAACATTTTCTCCATCAATTTCTTTTCTATTTTTTTTAAATTTTAGACTCAAATATATAATAAAAAGTAAAAGAAAAATATTATTAACTTAAATATAAAATAAGAAAAGAAAAAACCACATCCTGTACACAGCAGAACATGAAAGAGGATTAAAAATATATAGCAATAAATTTCTACTTCCAGAAAGCCTATATATTAAATACTATGCATTGTGTTGAGAGTTGTCCATCTTTTCTTTGCTTCCTTGTGGGTTTTCTCTTTTGTTCTTTGCTGCACACTTTTTACTTTGTTCTTTTTCCCCTCTCCATCCCAGTCTACAATTAAGCATGGATACACAAACACACATATCCATATACGTATGTACTCATGCACACATACATACATACATAAACATATATTTTCCCTAACTGATTCTACTCATAATCTTTATTTTTATGTTTGTGTGTATCTCTTATTTCCTATCCCTCCTGACTCCTCTACTTTACTTCTACCCACCACCTTGCCCTTCTATTACTTAACCTACCTCCCTTCCAATGATCCCTTTCTTATGCTCCAATCAATTTCTTAAATGTATGCAGTTAACAAAACAATGCATGAAGCTCTTATTTGTAACCTTTGTTGATTTCCAAGGTGCAAATTCTCACATTGAAAATTTAATAATCAGTTTTTGAGAGCTAGTTCAATCTAGCTCCAGCATACTCCTGAATGTAATAAGTAAAACATTCTATTTAGAATCGGAAAACTTGGGTTCAAGTCTTAGTTGTACTTTGTGTGACCTTGGGTAGGTTATTTCACCTCTTCAGGTTTCAGTTTCCTCAATTATAAAATGAAGAGGTTAAACTCAGTGATCTTTAATGGCCTCTCCTAACTTTAAATCTATGGTTTAGGCTTTAACAGGAATTAATAGGAATTTTAACAGGAATTTAATAGGAATTCAGAATGTGAAGATTCCAGGTCATTCCAAACATAAGAAGCAATAAAGCAAAGCACAAAGACAGGAAAAAGAAAATATTTTGGAGGGCATAGTAATCTAGTTGCTTGAGTCCATTGCATAATCTTAATAGCATGAGACTGTCTCCACTTCCTCTCCTTAAAGTCAGTTTTCAGCCTAGCTTCTAGTGTTATCGATTGCTTGAAATTGTTCTGTCCAAAGTTGCCAGTGATCTATTAACTACTAAATCTGATGACTTTCCTACAGGATTTAATTCTGCTTACCACTCCCTCTTGGATATTTTCTCCTTCTTGGCTTTTCATGACAGAAATCTCACCTAGTTATCCTCCTTCCTATCTGTCTGCTTTTTCTCTATATCCATAGGTATGCTTAATCCCACTAACCATTAAGGTCCCTCAAGGCTCCATCCTAGGCCCTCTTTTTTCGGTCTTTACTGTCTGCACTGAAATGAGATCTCAGTGATCTTATCCCTTTCTATGGGTTTACTTATCATCTCTATTACAGATGAAACCAAGCCCTTCACTTAAATTTCAATATTTAAATGTTGGTAGTTCTGGGAGAATAGCCTCCTGGATGTTCAAATATGTCCAAAATGGAATTCAGTATTCTCCACCCTTATACAGTCATCCTCCAAACTTCCCCATTTTTCTTGAGAATACCATCATCTTTGTCACTCAGATCCCCAATCTCACAATCTTCCTTGACTCTTTCCTTTCCCTCAACCCCAAATCCTTTAAGATGTTTTTTCTTGTTGGCCCTATATCCAAAAAGTTCTCATTTTCCATCCCCTTTCCCCACTCACAAAACCATCACCCTAGTTCAGGACCTTCTTACATTTTGACTGGACTATTATAACAGCATCCAAACTGGCTTTTTATCTTCCAATCTCTTCCCATTCCATTCTATCTTCCACACAGCTACCAAAATATTCTTCCTAAAGCATATTTGACAATGCCACTAACCTACTTAAGAATATTTAGCCACTAGTATTTTTTCAGTGAAATACAAATTCTTCAGTTCTCTATATGGAGGAATTCTAGATCTACATGTCTTACTTTATTTTGTCTTGAGCTCCAATCCAACTCCCTGTTGTGCATTCCTGTAGAATGTCTCACCAGTGTCTCAAGCTCATTATATCTAAACCACAAACCATTCAAATTTTCCCTAAAATTATCCCTCTTATAAACATTTTTATTTCTGTTGAGAACACTATCATATGTCTTGTCAAATAGGTTTTTTTAACTTCAGAATCATCCTCAAATCCTCACAATCCTTCATCTCATCTGTCCAATCAGTTGTCAAATCTTGTCAATTCAACCTTCAAGAAATCTCTTCTACTCATCTCTTTTCCACTCATGTGGCCACCATCTTAGGTCAAACTCTTTCCACATCTAAACTAAACTATTGAAATACTCTCTTAATTGGTTTCCTGTCCTCCCTCAAGTCTCTTGTCTCTCTGATCAATCCTTCTCATAGCTACCTAAATGGTATTTTTATAGACATGAACATCTTACTTTCCTACACAATAAATTCTGTTTGCTTCTTCTAACTCCTATAATTAAATACACACTCCTCTGTCAGGTTACAATGTGGCCCTAACTCCCCTCCCCCTACCCACCATTTTCATTTTACTTCAGACCATGCAATGTGGCCTCATGCTGTTTTTGTCACACACCATTCCATGTTCCATATCAGTGTCTTTAAATAGGCTTTCTCTCACACCTAAAATGCATTTCTTGCTTATCTGTACCCCTTTGATTAGCTATTTTTTTCCAAATATAAGCTCAAATGCCACTTCTTACCACAGGTATTTCCTGAAGCCTCAGGTATTAGTGCCCAACCTCCAATGACCCTTTATTTTATATTTATGTATTTGGTATATACTTATTTTATACATACAAACATATATGTGTATATATAATACATATATACATATAATATACACACTTATTATATGTTTGCATGCATACACATTGTCTGAATTGATAGAAAATAATTCCTTAAGGACAGTAACTCTCATTTATGCCTTTGTGTCCTCTATAGTGCCAAGTACCTAGTTAGTGCTTAATAAAAGCTTGATTGATTGGCTTAAAGACCTTGATCCTCCAATTTGGCTTTCTATACTTATTTCACTTTTCCCTCTATATCTCAGTTTTCTAGATAAATTGGCCTGCATGTTCCTCTGAGAACTTGGCACTCCATATCTCCCTCTCTTCTATGCTTTTGTACACTTCCTCCTTACCTCTGTCTCTTAAAATTCTTTCAAGATTCACCTCAATGCCAAACTATTTGGAAAGCCCTTCCTGATTTACCTACTTGTAAAGACTCTTTTCCTCTTCTTCCAATTATCATGTGAATGCTTTTTATTCACATTTTGTATCCCAACAGTAGGATATTAGTTTCTTCTAAGTAGTCATGGTTTTGTGTTTTGTTTCTGTATTTCCAGCACCCAGCAAAGTGCCTTTTGATACCATGCTTGCTTAATAAATGTTTATTGGATTATATCAGTTTTCATAAGACTGAAAATGTAGGTTGATGTCAAACTGTGAAGATCTTTTAGTCAAATGAGTTTGCACATCACTCTGTAGGCAACAGGGATCCATTAAAGATTTTTGAGATTTTTATGGTACAATGAATTTTTCTTCTGACCTTTCTTCTAGGTCATAATAAAAAAATACCATTTTGGCTCTTAATTTCCAGAAGTCCTTTTATTCTTGTGACCCTACAGTATTCTAATATTAAGGAATTAGGTTCAAATCATTAATGTCTTTTCCCAAAAAAATCAATTAATTTTATATCTCAACTTATATTCCCTTTCACTTTTACATGTCTTCTCTCCCCAATTAGATGGATAATTCCCTGAGGGTAAGGGGCCATGTCTTGTGGTTTCTTTGTATCTTCTAGGGAAGCCATCACTATAATGAATACATAGTAATAATTATATGTCAACAAATACCTTTTGATTGATTCCTTCAGCTTCCCTCTCTAGAATAGGTTTTTGGACATATGACTTTCAACCTTTTCCTAGAGGCTAACATTTCCTTGGGCAAAAGTTTAACATATGGTAAGAGCTCAATTACTACATGTAGATTATCCAGATATTAAATTTCTTTCATATAGAGAGCTCCCAGGGAGTAAACCCTCTCTTTCAATATGCAGGGAACATTGCTATTCAACTTACCATTATATGGAGCTTCTTGGGGTACTAAGATCTTAAATGACATGTTCAGGCATAAATAAAATGCTTGTATCAGGGCAGGACTTGAACCCAGGTCTTCCTGCCTATGAAGCTAGCACTGTACCATTCATTGGGTTGATAAATTGGTTTGAGGAATTTTAGGAGAAGGAAAATGACATACTCTTTGTATATAATTCTAATGTTTAATAGCACCCTCAGTTGCTAATATAAGCCCAGGCAGTCTGGCTGGCAGTCATTTGTTCTGTTACAATTCTCACACTCTATTTTTTATTTAAAAAAAAATTCTAAAAGCTGGTGGCAGTTTTCACCTTCATGGATTTACTCATCTGTGAGGAAAGCAGATTTCTATCCCTCTTGAAGCGTCAGCAGTTACATTTATTTATTTACTTGCCATCTTAGTCTCAGGATCAATCAATCAACAAGAATTTTTAAAGTGCCTACTGTGTGTGTACTCAGCCATGTGGTAGGAAACATGGGGGAAGAGTGTGAGAAGAAAAAGGAGGTGATTTTAATTTGTAAGTGGAAATATATCATATCCTGTGGCTCAAAGGGTAGCCCATTCCTGGCATGCTCTCCCTTCTCTCCTCTGCTTTATAGAATCTCTAGCTTCCTTTAAAGCACACCTCAGGTGCTGCCTCCTATATGAAGACTTTGCTAAGCCCTTTTTTATTAGCACTCTCTCCCTCTTCCTATAACTCTCTCTATATTTTATATTACATATGCTTTTCTGTGTTCATGTTATATTCTTTCCCTGTCTCCCTTTCTTATTATCTCCCTGAAAACAGGGACTATTTTTCATTTTGTCTTTATGTCTTGCCCTTGAGCTTATGTTCTACTTGGAGGATAGTGGTAGGCACATAGAGATATAGGTAAAGGTAAATTTTTATCCTATAGTGATTAAATTGAATGACCTATAAGGATTTACAGAAATGTGATTTTGTGAGAGCTATGATTATTACCCAAGAAATGATTAGAATACTTGGGAGATCTACAGCAGGATTACCCCAAAATTGATACCTAGCAACTAAGAGTTGGTTGGTTGAGGCTCACCACTTGAAAAAAATGTATGACTGACAAAAATATACATCTTTTCTTTAGTTTCATTTCTCAACTAGGATTTTCTTGATAAGGACATTGTGGAACAGATAAGTTATTATTATTTTTTCAAATAAGTACAAGTCAATTACAAGATCATTAGAGGTGAAAGAGCCTCCCTACAAAAATCACAGCATATATTCAGAAACAATTTAGTTTAGATTTGATTCAAGTCATTTTGCTGTATTTCAAAGGCAAAAGCCATCATGTTATAGGAATATTAGCACATAATGAAGGGGATGACATATAAGTGGTAGGTGCTGTGGTAATTGCTCCTTCCAGCAGCATGATTCAGCATGTGTCCTAGATCAATTGTGTTTTTAGAAAGAACAAAGTCAAATATAAGTATGTTATTGGCTCCTCCCTCCCCAATAAGGTTATTTTTGTAAATAGGCTTATTTCTTTTAAAACTCTCCTTGTTGGCCTGGGAAGAGTAATGGATAATACAGTAGTGGAGAGTCTTATGTTCCTAGTAATATTCCTATTTCTCAGGGCAATTAAATAATTCCTAAAGTACTTTATGTACCTAGGGCTGTACTGTGTTGGACAGGGGCATTTGGATTTATAAGTGATCTTTATTGATATTTGCAACAGTGTTTTCTGAGCAAAAGCAAAGGGAAACTAATCACACTGAACTGAGCTACTGCCTCTTTGAAGCATCTTTTCTCTCAGACATTAGAAGCTTAGGAGAAGGGAACTTCATTGCAAAAAAATTTTTTTGTAATGTTACTCTAGAGAAAAAGGAGAGAAATGATTCTCAATGTGTTAAATGCTTTGATAAGGTGATACTAAGCCAGTGGTTTCCCTAGGACAACAATCTCTCTGATCAAACTCCATTCCTTTCCACCCCAACCCTAAAATGAGAATATACTAGGAAGGGACTCAGAGAAGATGATGGGCAGTATAAGAAAGAGATGGCTCTTTTGAGTGGTGGTAAAAAAAATAAAAAAAAATATGGTCTGAAGTTTATCCACACACAAAATCAGCCAGCACATTAAAAAAGCAAGCAAGCAAACAAACTAAACATTACATGCCTGATGAGGGAACATACCTCCACCCTTTTGGCACAGATATGATGAACTTAAGGTGAAGAATGAGGAATATATTATAAGATATGGCCAATATGTTGATTTCTTTATTTTACTATGATTATTTGTTATTATA